>NC_062553.1:96260434-96563464 GCF_016906955.1 Phacochoerus africanus | reverse complement strand
TTGAACTCCTTCTTTCTCTCCCCTTTGAAAATATGAGCCAAAGGTTATACTTTTTAGTGCCTTTAATTAGTCTGTGATATGAGTTAAAATACAACACAGCAACCAGATAAGCAGCCCATAAGACTCAGCATTCCATTGTCCTGACTTTGTGTTATAAATAACCAAACATGGCTGGTATTCATGACATGTGAACACCTGGCACAACTTATTCATGACCACTGTCAATGCAGTGTTCTTAAGTGGATGGCGTTCTTTCTACAAGTTGTGGCACGTTCCAGTAGGGAAAGTCTTTTGCCAAGCAGGTGGGGGTGAGTAAAGAATTTGAAATTGCAAATATAGTCCGAGTTGGGAATGCTTGGGTTTGCATGTGAGGAACAGAGAATGCTCCGACTTTGAGGAAGCATTTCAGTGAGTCTCTTGAAGGTCATATCCCTCTTTGATGAGTATGCCACTGGAATTTTCCAAGGCTTGTTTTTTACTTTAGTCTTTGGACTAAGTTGGTGGTGACACAATCTGTGATTGAAAATAGCATGAATAATTAGGTTAGAAAGAACATTAATGTCCCAAGATGTTAATAAACCCAGCTACCAGGAATTCATAGGTAGGAATTCCCTTCCTTAACTTGATTCCTAAATAGGCACAAGTTATATGATACATTTCAACAGCCAGTGAGAGAAAATATCAACCTCTTGCCTATGTTGTAATCTTCAAGTAGGCAGTACAGAGGCTACACTTTCCTTTTCTTCCTTTTAAAAATTTAATCAAGACTGTTATCTTACACTGAATGGATTATCCCCTGTGATGTCACTGCTCCCTCTGAGGGGCAACTGCTGGCCAGTACAGTCATAGTCAGCAAAGACAATCAGCACCTTGGGTTTCCGTGTGCTTTCCTGTTCAATTTCCCATCTGAGCTCTCATTTCAAAGATTCTTCATAATAGACGTCTATCCCATTTCATGGGATTAATTTAGGGATAAAAATTACTTCCTAAATATATCCTGCATAATAATTTGCATCAACATATTTGAAATATTTCACATCTGTGATGGAATGAAAGTGGTTGATAATTAAGAATAAAGCCCTCAAAATAGCTACATAAGAAAAATGTAGTGATTTTATCAAAGAGACTAGATTAAAGAAGTAGTGCTCTGAATGTAGATTGTTTGAGTTCAAATTCTGGCTCTGACACTTATTAGTTGTCTTACCTTGGTGGGCACCTTAGCCTGTCTGCGCCTTATAGGGCCATGATGAGGATAAAATGAAACAGTATAAGTAAAACCATAAAACAGTACCTGGCTTGGAGTACCTTTCAATAAATGTCAGCTATTTTTATTATTATTATTATCAGTATTGCAATGGTCAGAAATGTTGGACTCTCCAAGAGAAAATTAAAAGGTACTTTTAAAAGCCCCTATACTTGAAACTAACTAATCCTTTTGAAGAAACATGCTTATCTGTAATGAAAATAGTTGGATGCAGAAGCCTGGGATTCTTTTTCTGCCCTTTGAATGGCTAGGTGGAACTACAAAGGGGAAAAGGAGTGGGAGAAGTTGGTTAATTGTATTGTCATTTTTATAGTCTCTCAATATGTTATCTAGTGAAAAGATTACATCATAAAAACAAGAAATTCAGGTTAGATTTGGTCAAGCACCTGCTTCTTCACAAAGTCTCTGAGATTCCATCTATCTGTCCACCCCTCATTCCATCCATTTAAATATTTGTTGATTATCTACTATATTTCACAGACTGAGCATTTTGCTGAGGCTACAAAGATAAACAAAACAAAGTTCCATCCCTTAAGAAATTTACAGACTGGCAGGGGAGACAGATATGAAAACAAATGGCTTTAAGGCATTTATAGACTTAAGAACAGAGACAGATAGGAAAACATGTGATTAAAAAAATAATAGCGGAACATACATAATACCAAAGGAACTCAGAGGAATGTATTGTCTTTATTTGGGTTGAATTCTAAGCAGTTTGCAATTTTTTTTTTTTTTTGCTATTTTAGGGCTGCACCCACGGCATATGGATATTCCCAGGCTAGGGGTTGAATTGGAGCTGTAGCCACCAGCCTACAACAACACCATAGCAATGCAGGATCCAAGCAGCATCTGTGACCTACACCACAGCTCATGGCAAAGCCAGATCCTTAACCCACTGAACGAGGCTAGGGATCAAACCCGCATCCTCATGGATCTTAGTCAGGTTTGTTAACTGCTGAGCCATGAAGGGAACTCCACAGTTTGCAAATGTTGATGCATAATTGTAATAATAACAATGTTTGAGGGAAAAAAGGAGATGCTTTCACATGAAATGTATGTATCTGTTTTATGACACATTTTGACTCCAGAAATGAGAATCGGTAAAGAACTTGTATCTTGCCCTTGTAAGGATACAGAAATTGGAAGACAGGATTCTTAAGGAGTCTCTCAGAGCACCCCTTGAATGTGCCTTTCTGTGGACAGGTCTGTAAAGATTTAGGGAATGTCTTACTGGGATTTAGCCTTCTGAAGTATCAAAGATGACACCTCCTGATGGGTGAAGACTGAAAAGGAGGGTATAATTGAGCACAGAACTGAGAATAGATAGAGTCTTGAGTGATGGGCCTGATTTCTCCACATTCTCAGCCTTAGTGAGTATTCCACACCAGAGGCTGAAAGGAACCACACATACCTTGTCCCAGCCCCTTCCCTTTCTTCTCTAAACAAGGGGCCCCCAACTCCAGTTCAGGAAGTCAGGGTCTCAGAAAGAATTAATTGATTTAGAGCCTTTCCCTGCAAAGAGGCTTGGAAAAACCGAGGGTTCAAAGTCTTTGAGATAAATCAACTGCTGGACTCCTGCTGGGAGGTCATTAATGCCTGGGGGTCATGTCTGATTACTTTTGTAAAAACACATCTTTGTTGAGTTCAAAATAAATAAAACTTCAGAGGTGATAATTTGATAGTTGTATAGTTGGCTGTGTCCTTATGAACTGTGGACAGACACTGAAACAGGCAGGAGTGAGGCAACTCTTTCGACTGTAGATTAAACCTATGAGTATGTTGCTGATTTCAGTGTAGTTATGGCACCAATAAAAAGCTCTCATATATCTTCTGAAGCATGAGAGACACTGTGACTTAGTAGATAAAAACAGGGGCTTTTGGCAGCTACTGGCTTTTTTTTTTTTTTTTTTTAATGTAGACAAATTAACTTTGGTTAAATAACTTCAATGAGCCTATAAAGACAGTAAGAACATTTACTTTAGTGATTGTTGTGAATATTAAATTATATGATATGACCCAGAATAATACCTGGCCAAAAATAAAAAAGATTTACTTTTAAAATTTCCTTGCTAACCTCAGTAAGCTATCATTACAAAGTTACCAAAATGGCTAAAATAAAAAGTTCAAACAATAAAAAATTAAAAAGTAAATAAATAAAATTTCCTTGCTAGATATGGCAGCCAGTGATTAAATAGTTCTCTGATGATTCATTCTCAGGGTATGACAGTAGTGAACATTTATCGAGTGTTTACTATGTGCCAGATACTATACTGGCTGCTTAGTGTTATCTCATTTATTCCTTATAATAAGCCTTTGAGATAATAGTATTATCCCTATTTTATAGATGAGGAAACTGAGGCTTAGACAGGTTCAGTATTTACCCAAGTTAACAGAGTTAGCTAAGTATAAGAGCTAGGAGTCTCTCCTAGGTGCTCTGACTCTAGAGTACGTGTCCAGCAACAATATTATGACATAAAGGTAAATGGTAAGTGAGAACACCTAGAACTGTGGCATTCTCCCCTGTACTGTGAGGGCTGTACTGGTTTGTGGTCAGAAGAGCCCTGAAAGGAATGTGGTGCCATTCTGGCATCTGGTGGGTTATAGGTTTGTGAACATTAGGCACAGAACCCTAGGCAAAGACTTAGGCTTTTCATAGACTGGCAAGGGACTGTATTCTGTGACTTGAAGTGTGCTATGAGGGGTGGGCGGAGTAAAGGTCAGGGAGACTGTCCCCAATTGCACAACTAGCAGCTACCATGTAACTAGAAAAGCTGGAGAAGGGTGGCATTGTTGAGGTCCTTCCCTATTCAGAATCCATGAGGGAACAAGGAGATACCATCGTCAATGATATCTCACGTGTACCTACAGACTGATGAAAGGTAGATTGTATTGGTGTTTAGTATGGTAATTTTTAGCGGTATGAAAGTTCTCTCCTTTTACTATATGGACTGGTGAGAATGTTGGGTCTGGGGACTCAGGGAGGCTGTTTCATTCTCTCTGTGTAGTCTTAAGTTGTCACAGTGGCGTCAAGGTGGTTGCTTTGATGGAAACAACTATCTGAAAATTTTCGTATAACTTTGTAGTCCTAGCCTTTAGTTTGAGCAAGAGATTCAGTTTGTTTCTTTTCCTGAATTAGAGACTATGATAGCTGTGTTAGTGATACCAAGGATGTACCTGATCAGACAGATATTAAACATCTATTTAGGTTTAATACCCTGTCAAATATTGGATAGGATATGAAGGAAATGGAAGCCACAATCCTGTCCTCAAAGATATTTTAATCTTAATAAAAAGAAAACCAAAACCAAATTTTTTGGCTTAATTACTGTTTTATGGATTAAGATCACATCTGGCAAAATGGAGTTAATTGAAACACTTTATGAGGACACTCATGAAATTTTACTGGCAAAATTATTTTAGTATTTACAGGTCTGAACACTTGACATTTGGATGTGAGTCTAACTGAATGTTTATGAACAGAGAATGACGATTAATAACTATTTCTCCAAAGAGGTTGAAATGTTTAGGAGAGATGAAACAAGACTCTTTTAAAATTTAGCACATTATGGAGTTCCAGCGTGGCACAGCAGAAATGAATCTGACTAGGAACCACGATGTTGCAGGTTCCATCCCTGGCCTCTCTCTGTGGGTTAAAGATCAGTGTTGTGGTAAGCTGTGGTGTAGGTCACAGACATGGCTTGGATCTTGAGTTGCTGTGACTGTGGAATAGGCCAGCAGCTGTAGCTCCGATTCAACCCCTAGCCTGGAAACCTCTATATGCCATGGGCGTGGCCCTAAAAAAAAAATTTGAAAGCTTATTATTTTCCAGGCATTTGCTAAAAGATTTACTTATGTCATTTGGTTCTTACTATAATTCTATGTGATAGATAGTATTATAATCTGCATTTTGAAACAAAAGCTCAGAGAGGTAAATAAACTTGCCCCAATTTGCACAGCTACAAATTGACAAACTCAGAGTTCAAACCCTTGAGTCTCCGACTCCAAAGCTAATATTTTTGACCATTTCTCCCATATATTTTATGAGGATGGTGGTTGAGAATAATGTAGGATTATTGCATGCAGCAAACTTCAGTGATAGGTTTCCAAAATGGACATTGAAGGAATGATGTTGCTTAATTGGAGGTGACTGAAGCTGTTTCTCTGGTCAACATTAGCTCCCTTGCAAACATCTTGCATGTGCAAGGTGTTGAAGCTGATTCCTTGAGCTCAGCCAGATGTGGTAGACAGAGGACTCCCAGCTCTGGGAGCAGGATCCATTGAGGGATAGTGGCTGTTCAGTGACGGACTCTTTCACCAACCATCTCTTCTCCTGTGGGCTGTGATCTCTTCAACTCAGATGGATGAACTCTTTGGCCAGAAGTGCTTTTCAGCCTCTGGTATTTCTTAATTCAAGAGAGTATTTCATGAGCTTCAGAGTTAGAGGCATAATCAACATGTCTCAAAATCAATTCCCTTCTCCTTCAGAGGCTGCTGACTGGTTTATTTACTTTTGGATTCTGTGGATTAAGTGCTGTAGCAAATCTTTAATTTTTTCATCCTGTGCTTTTCTCTCTCTGGCTGTCTTCTTAATTCTTCTCTTGTACACCCTGTAATGTACTCCTTTCTTCCTCCTTGTTCTGGCCTTCTTTCCTGGTGACCTCTGTGAAATGGTGTTGAGTGATTTTGTCAGCACCACCTCATAACCCAGAGCCCTTTACTGAGCTGATTTCCTCACAGCTTCTTGAGTGGAGACGTGCTGGAAATGCTAAATATACTGTGCTGGTGTTTGACTGGGCTTCCTATCTACGTACTTGAAATCAGCAGTCTCTGGGCACTTGTGGTTCATACTGTATTCAGGTCTGAATACAAATCAGACCTCCATGTTCTTCAAGAAGTGTTAGCATTCATGAAAGTTGAATATAAGTGAGCGACTCTTATTTTTATAATTTCATTTAAATAATATAATTTATTCTCATAAATTTACATGTTACTCTACTGCAAATTAAGCCATGCCAGGCTTAGCTCCAAGCGCAAAGTATATCCCTTGTGAATATTATCCTTTTCATAGATACTCTTAGGAGGGACATAGACTATATTTTATATTTTAAGAAGTCATTTATTTTCAGAGAATTCAGGGACTCAACCACTGTGATTATTTGTCTAGTCTTCTCAAGATCCCACAAAGCAGGCAATGTTGGACTCGATGGGATAGTGCACTTCATTTATTTATTCACTGTATATTTATTGAATGCTTCCCTGTTCCAGGCCTTGCTGTGTGTTAGAGCTGTGGGGAGAGTGGAAATGGGCTGAGCTTGATGCCTTGGCTGTAGAATGTGTCACTTGATTCCACATCAGAGAACCCAGCTGGCCAGAAGTAAAACTGCTTAGCAGTGAACACAAGGAAAATATCTTCTCACGAAGTATCTGATTCTATATTGAAGAGAGACAGGGTCTGCTGACACTCCTAGCTGCTTTAGGTCTGCCTACTTAGGGTCTCTGACCCAGGGCAACCTCCTACTTTTTATTTAAAATTTACTTTTATTTTTATTTTTTGGCTTTTTAGGGCCACACCTGTGGCATATGGAGGTTTCCAAGTTGGAGCTACAGCTGCCAGCCTATGCCACAGGCACAGAAAATTCAAGCTGCCTCTGTGGCCTACACCACAGCTCACTACAACGCTGGATCCTTAAACCACTGAGCGAGGTCTGGGATTGAACATGCAACCTCATGGTTCCTAGTTGGATTCATTTCCACTGTGCCACAAGGGGAACTCCAACCTCCTACTTTTTAGAACTGGTCATTCTTTCAGGTGCCACCACCTCCAGGGCCACAAGAGGGTGCTTTCCTCCTTTCAGGTTATGCCTTTTTGAAATACAGCTCCTTATACTTAGGACTGAATTTCCTGGGTCTTGGGAAATTCAGTGTATTCAGCTGTGGGCCTTGATTCTAGGGGGAGGGAAAGGTGTAGGTTTGGAAGTGTATGTTTATTTGTCTATGTCTATGTCCTCCACTGAGCTGTAATCTCTGGGGACCAGGTTTTGTCTTTTTGTTCATCCCTCTTTTCCTGTGTCTGGCTTAAAGTCTGTCACATACAAGACCCTTAATAAATATTTGTGAGTTTAAAAAACTAAGCTTCACATCAAATTTTAGCTCAGTGGTTTTCAAATTTTCTGCCTATCAAAATCACCCAGGGTCACGTTGGCCCTGGGATTCTCATTCAGTAATCTGGGGTAGGGCTGGGAATGTGATTCCAGAAAGCTTTTGTGCTTTTCTAACTTCAACACTGCTGTCCAGTTGTTCCTGCCTGTACAGAGCTATTTCATCTTGCTCCTGTGGACTTTTTGGGCTGTGGGTCCTCTGGTGCTTGAGTAAGGATAATACATTCCTGCTTCTTAATCCTGCCCTGAAGATCCTGTCAATACGACCCAGGCTTCTTCTCACCCTCCTTTTCCTGGTCCTCTTCCCATGAGCCTCTCTTTCTATCATCCTATCCTATAGGAGAAGGGAGATGCCTTCAATGGCTTGTCCTGGGGGAACACTGGGGAAGACACCTGTAACATAACAAGATTTTGGTTACTACCCTCAGGGCACAGCCTCTTTTGAAGCCTTGTAATTGTTGATGGATGCTATCTACTTCAGTTATAGTTAAAGAGATAATCACATACACACTGACATTGGAATAAAGACCATGATGATGGAAGATAATATAAAAAAGAGAATGCATAATATATACATGTATGACTGGGTTCCTTTGCTCTACAGCAGAAGTCGCCACGTTATAAATCAACTACAGGAGTTTCTGTTGTAGCTCAGTGGTTAACGAATCCGACTAGGAACCATAAGGTTGTGTGTTCGATCCCTGGCCTTGCTTAGTGGGTTAAGGATCCAGTGTTGCCATGAGCTGTGGTGTGGGTTGCAGACACCGCTCGGATCCCAAATTGCTGTGGCTGTGGTGAGGCCAGTGGCTACAGCTCTGATTAGACCCCTAGCCGGGACCTCCATATGCCGCAGGAGTGGCCCTAGAAAAAGACAAAAAATCAATTATACTTTAATTTTTAAAATTTTAATTAAAAAAAAACTATCCTTGGCACAGACAAAAAAAAATGTATAAAACATCAATAAAATAATTTTTTTCTTTTCAAAAAAAAAAAAAAAAAGACCACCTAAAGTTGATAAGCGCTTCTCTTATCACAGAGGCTTATAATATGATCTCCTGAGAAAATCTGTTTTCTGTGTTTTTGAGAAGGAAATACATATGATCATGATGACTTTGGAGGAGAATACTTTTTTTTTTGTCTTTTTTAGGGCTGTACCCGAGACATATGGAAGTTCCCAGGCCAGGGGTCAAATCAGAGTTGTAGCTGCTGCCCTACCCCACAGTCACAGTCGTAGCAACACCATATCCAAGCCACATCTGCCACACCACAGCTCACAGCAATCCTGGATCCTTAACCCACTGAGCAAGGCCAGGGATTGAACCCACGTCATCATGGATACTAGTCAGGTTCATTACCACCGAATCACTATGGGAACTCCCTTTTTTTCAACTGAAAAAATTTATTTGAAAAATATATGGCAGAAAAGCAATTAACTTTATTCTTCTCCTTCTTCCTCTTCTCTTCCTTCTTTTCTTTTTATGGCTGCATCTTTAGTGTATGGAAGTTCCCAGGCTAAGGGTTGAATTGTAGCTGCACAGCCACAGCAACACTGGATCTGAGCTGCATCTGTGACCTATGCCACAGCTTGCAGCAATGCCAGATCCTTAACCCATTAAGCAAGGCCAGGGATCAAACCCACATCCTCATGAACACTATGTCAAGTTCTTAACCTGCTGAGTCACAACAGGAACTCCATGATTAACCTTCTTAATATAAAATAACTATCCATTAATAAAAAGTCAAATTTTAAACATATTTCACAATGTCCAACCTTATTCATAATTAAAGAAACAGTTAAATTATATATTATTTTCACCCATCAGGTTGACAAAGTTAATAGCAGTAATAATTATAAAAAAATTATCAGAGTTCCCATCATGGCTAGTATCTAGCTAGTATCCATGAGGACACATGTTCAATCCCTGGCCTTGCTCAGTGGTTTAAGGATCCGGCATTGCTGTGAGCTGTGGTGTAGGTTGAAGATGCGGCTTAGATCCTGCATTGTTGTGACTGTGGTGTAGACCATCAACTGTAGTTCCAATTTGACCCCTAGCCTTGGAAAGTCCATATGCCATGGGTGCGACACAAAGAAAAAAAATTGTCATGGAGGAGTTCCCATTGTGGTTCAGTGGGTTAGGAACCTTACTAGTATCCATGAGGATGTTGGCCCTACTCCGTGAGTTAAGGATCTGGCACTGCTAGCCGTGGCATAGATCACAGATGTGGCTTGGATCCCACATTGCTGTGACTGTGGTGAAGGTCAGCAGCTGCAGCTCTGATTTGACCCCTAGTCTGGGAACTTCCATATGCCACAGGTGTGGGCCTAAAAATAAAAATAAAAATAAACCCTACTTTCTATGTACTGTTATGGAGGAAAAATAACTTTCAATAGGGGAGGAATCCTTTTGTTATGTGGTTTGGCTTTGCTAGAGTAGTAGAGGTAGTACAAAGAGCTTGGGCTTTGGAATCAGACAGCCCTGTACAAACCCTAAACCTGAGTGTGCACCACATTTGATGTGTTTGTGGACAAATCAGCTAACCTCTTTGAGTCTTAATTTCCTTATCTAGAAGGTTAGAGAATAATAGTAACTTTGTAAGGGTTCAGTGCCACTTTTGCATGAGGATTATTTTGAGTTAAAGGCAATTGAGACCCTGTTCAAGAGAAATTATTGCCTCTCCCTGAACTACCTAGAAGAATTTAAATTGGGGATTTTTCCCAGAAAAGAGTTATTACTGGAGATAAATTTTATCAAGGTGGACACAACTATAGGCACAGCAAATATCTGATTACCAAACTTCAGACCCCTATCCCATTCCTTAGCTGAGATGGCATATATACCTCATTTTACTGTTCTGTCTTGAACTTGTCATGTATGTGGGGTCTCTACTGTCATGTACATGGGTTTCCTGTACAAAATTAAATTTTATTTTCTTCCATTAATCTGACTCATGTCGATTTAGTTACTAGACCAGCCAACCTAGAAGGGTAGAGGGAAGTTTTCCTCTTTCCTGACAACTCAGAGGGTTATGAAATAACCATGCTCTGCTCAGACTTGCTTTTAGTTAGTTATAAAATCATCAGCTTATATTCAAATGTCAGTAAAAGGAATGGCGTTTGAAATTTGTGTTTGAAATTCTATTTTAAGGATGCTACAGAGGAAGTTGTTTTGTCCATCATGCAGTGTTCTCTTCTACTGGAGAAATTCTTATTTGGCTTTAATAATAAGAACAGTTTCACTTCTCCTGCTGTGCTTTAATCTTATGGATTTAGTGATTTGTATAACTGATGATTTTTCTTTCTTTGAACTATCTGCTGGAAAGCCTGGAGCCAAATGTGTGGTCCAAGTGTGGACACATCATTCTGGTGTGTAGTGTTGGACTTATACCTGGTTCCACTGACTTTTAAATTGCTTGCACTTTTCATGTGTGTTATTGTGCATGTATGTGTGTGTGTGTTGTTTTTTTGTGTTTTGGCAACAGCATGCATCAGTTCAATGTGAGACCTCAGTTCCCAGACCAGGGATTGAACCTCAGGCCACAGTGGTGAAAGTACTGAGTCCTAACCACTAGACAACTTATGTTATTGTGCTTTACTTACTCCTCTAAGCTACTTTTTTAGGCTTTCTGAAATGAGATGGGATAAAAAAAATTCATTACTGATTAAAGGAGCAAACACATTTAAAGCAGTTTTTACAGTGCCTGGCCAATAGCAGGTACATAACATAAAAGTTATTTTCATATTTTCTTGTGAACAAGTGTAATTGTCCTTTGTGGATCCAAGTTGTTCCCTCATGGATTATATTAGAAAGGGTGTGGAAAAGTGATTTTCACCATAGACAAGTTTCCCAAACTGGAAATGTGTTACTGGGTTAGGCATTAGTAGATATAACTCTAAAACAAGCTGAGAGCCCAAATGGTCCAATCTCTGTAGGGAATTCCCTATAAGTAAGACCAGCCTAGATCAAAAATAATTTTAAAGTGATTTCAGTCTTTGCTTGGGTCTTGTTTTTATCCTCCAGCCACATAGTATAAAATCTTGCTTCTTTTCCTTTTCAATTCTTTTTTACTCACTACTTAACCAACATATCCACTAACAACTAGATTTACCCACTCTAACACCCCACCTCCCAGCTCTTTATCATGTAGACTGAACAAGCTCCTCTGATTAGAGTCTCCCCTTTTTTCTACACCTCTCTGGACCTCTTTCCCACTACTCATTCTCTGATTCTGTATCATAAAAGATTTATGAACTAGGCTACAAAGACAGTCCTTCTACTTGCAGGTGGGTTGGAGAATTCTCCCATGTTAATAAATCTTCTTTGTCATCTAGGAAATAAAGGTAGATTAATGTACAGTAGAAAAGGAGAGAACTTTGGAATGTGGCTCTACCTCAGGAATACACACAGGCATGCTGCAGCAAAGGTCAGAGCTTATTTCTTCTGGTCTCGCCTTTACTGAAACTTCCCTTGCCTCACAATAAGGAACTTTATGTCATCTGTAACTTGGGAGTAGAGTGGTGATGCCCTTATATTAGATGGAGCTGCAGGTATTGATGCAGAGTTGGGAGATAATGGTCCCTCCTGCTCCCAGTTTCCTGTGTTCTGCTTGGGAGTGGCCACCTAGGCTTGCCTCCCTATCAATGGAGTAAGCAGAAAAGACACAGTTTTAGATTAATTATACTCAATTTGCTTGTGGAAAATGAGGCACCCTTGTACTAATTAGTTATTTTCTTGCTCTGAGAAATTGGTAAATAGTATGTCAATTTATTGTAAACATATATGCTTCTGTATCTGTTACATCAGCTTCAGAATATCTAATCCAAAACAGTCTCAGTGTAAGGAGCATGGTGGAAGAGAAACAGGGCAAGAGCCCGGCCAGGTCAGAAAATGGAACCACAAAAATGTTGACCCGGTACCATGGGGTTATGATCATTTTGAATTGAACTCATGATTTTTTTGCCCGTAGTTTTAGATCACATTCTTTTGTCCAGTGAATATCTATTGGGTGCCTACTTGCCATTTCTTCTAAGTTCTGAGAACATTAGGATGATACGGCACTGGCTCTGGGAGCTGTAGTGTAGATAGTAAGGGAGACTGACCCAAGAAGGATCATTAGAACACAAGGTGTTCAGTGCCATAATTGAGGTATATCAGAATGTCATGGGAACCCAGAAGAGGGAAAGACTGACTTGACCTGGGAGAGTCAGGGAGAAGGGAACACCTGAGTTGAGATTTAAGGGTAAGGAGGCGTTTGCTCTTTTGCTGGTATTATATTTACTGGATTTTAGTTTGATCACACTGCTTTAAAAATATTAGAAAACATCATCTGGCCAAATATGGTCTTTAGCATTTGGTTTTTTGGTTCTGCAGTTAGTGCTAGACCAGAGTAGAATCCCTGGAATATTCTTCCGAGCTCAAGAATTTAAAAGATGTCATACATAGAGACACAGCACATCCTTGGAGCTTAGCAGATAAATGCTCTGGAATTTTGTTAAAGAGGATTATGGGAAACTTTCAGTTGGGACACGCAGTATTTACTTCCTGTAGCAATAACACCATGTAAAATACATCCTAACAGGGAAAGATGGCCATTCTGAAGCATTTGGTTCAGGTCTGGGTCAAATGGACTGAACTACTCTTGCTGAGATGTTGGGAATGACATGGGCTCAGCTTGGCAATTTCCTTCAAGCAGGAGTAAGGTTGTTATGTCCCAGCTTGAAGTTCGAGGTCTTGCGTGGTGCTTGTGTCATAATCACCACCAGGAAGGCCAGCACCATGGCACTATCTCTCTGTGGCCTTCCTTAGCACTTCAACACATTTCTTTCTATTCTTTAGAAATAAATTCTGATTTAGAGCTTTGTGTTTCTCTAGTGTTTGTTATAAAAGTGACCATTAAATACAGAGTTTTAGTGATCGAAACAGTTGGAGACCACAGCCAGGATGACAGCTGTAGGAGAGAGTTTATTTTTATTTTTATTTTTCTCCAGCCTGGCTTCAGCTTTAAATTAGATTGTAATAATCATAACAAAACTCCTCCCTCTCTTAGTTGAAAGCACATTGCAGACCTGGACTTGTTCTGGGACTTTATTTATAACAGAATCCCACATCATTTTAGAGCTTTTATCTTCCATATTGTTTAGTATTTTATGGGTCACTGTTTTCTGTGGCATTTTAGAAACCATTTCAAAACAATATGAATTCTCTAGGGTGCTAGAAAGATCTTTAGGAAAAGCAGGTCCTCCTCGCATCCCCAACTGTCTGCATTGGTATGGCTCTCACTGTGTTAATAATGGA
This sequence comes from Phacochoerus africanus, assembly GCF_016906955.1. NCBI lineage: Eukaryota > Metazoa > Chordata > Mammalia > Artiodactyla > Suidae > Phacochoerus > Phacochoerus africanus. The sequence goes on along the minus strand of NC_062553.1, from coordinate 96,549,749 downwards.
ATATACAGTAAAGTAGGTTAGTTAAGGTATTTGTTACAGAGCCGTATTATCTAGCTATGTTTTCCAGCCTTGCCATTTACTAGCTACATGACCTCAGACCCCTTACTAAACACTTCGGTGCTGCCATTTTCCCAGTTGTGAAAAGAGAATGGTGGTATCTCCAACCTCAGAGGAGGGTTGAGGGGATTCATTGAGTTAGAATACTTAAAGCACTGAGAACAGTTCTTTGCAGTAGCAAGTGCTTAACAAATGCTAGCTGTTGTTATTAGCTCAAAAGTTCATGAGTTACCTGTAATGAATGAAACTGAATGGTCTAGTAGTCGTCAAATAATTTCACTTTGGTTGGTCTGCATGTCCATGCTTGCTAATGGTATGGTTAGGAGATTTTAAACTCTAGACAACTATACTCAATTGATGGCTACTTAGAGTTATAATTTCCTAGAGACAGTAGGAGGCAGAGTAGCTTAGAGCATTGGGTTTATTCAATTTGAGCTGTTAAGAGCATTGGGGTTAGAGTCAAACAGCTTAGTCAAATACCAGTTCTGTTACCTATGTTGCCTGTTGGTGGTTTGTTCCCTCATCTATACAATGGAGATAATTTCTCACAAGATCATTGTAAGGACAATGAATGTGAATATGTGGAACATATACTAAATACAACTGTCGAGCGTGAGGAGAGGAGGGATTGATTGATTGTGGGTCAGATCTATATGTGATCAGTTCCCTAGCAACAAGTGATTGGAGAGGGAGGGGGATTTGCTCAGGGTGGCAGGCATCCAATAGCAAAGGGGAATCACTCAGTCCCTTTAAACTTAAAAAATGTTGAGAGAAATTACAAAACTCAGAAGGGCAATTTGTTGCTGTCAGTATTATAAGTGTGAGGGTGGACAGTTTAGTTCAGATGAATCATTCTGAATTTGTTCCGTCTCATCCAGAAATTCTGCTTACATAAGATGGGGCAACATTAGCAGAGAAAAGAAGGCAAAGGACCTGGTCTTCTTACTTCTGGAAATAGTGAAGGTGGCTGTGCTATCCCAGGGTTTAGTCATTGTTACAAAATTCTCAAATGGTAGTGGTTATAAATCTCAAATGTGGATTTTGTTAAAAGTATATCTTCCAAAGTCTCATCTGCAGAAATTCAGTAGCTTGTCGCTGTAGCCCTGGGAATCTGCTTTTTTTCAGATTTTCTAGATGCTTCTAATGCAGGTGGTCAGAATACACTCAGAAAGATGACTCTAGTGAGACTGGGCAGAGTAAATTCCCCTGCAGAAGGCAGCTGCCCCATTCACTGGCATTTTCCCCAGCATGATGGTCTGCTTCTGGAAAGGCAGAAACAAACAAACAAAAAATCCAGTTTTGCTTTATTTAGAGCCAAAGAACTATTTAATAACCTATGCTCTTTGTTAATTATTTCTCACAACACTGCACAGAAGACAATATTAATTCCATTTGACACAAGAGGAATCAGGGACATGAGAAAGATTTCTTAGGGGTGCAGTGTGGTTTGGTGCAAGCATGAATTATGGGCAAACATTACACAGGTCCTTCAATTTGTCCCTAGCCATCTGGGTATTGCTAAACACATCTGTTCCTTCTCCTGGAGATGATGCTCCAGTGCTGCCACATGATTTAAATTATGTCAAGAGAGGGAGTTCCGTTTGTCCACTTGTCTGGTGCATGGGGATGGCTCTGGGGAGACTTGGTTTGCTGTGTGATTGGCGTTCATTCAGCGCCTGGGTATTTAACTCTGAATTTTGATTTGGGCACTTGCCAGGTATGATATTCTGCCAAGGTCTTTCCAGTCTGTTCTCTGCTGTTTTGCTCCTGAAGATTTACAGCTAATGAAGGGATAAAGAAAGGTCACGGTGAGAGGCGGCAGCATGTGGTAGTGACTCATGGTCTGGCCTGGTGAGGAGCCAGTTTGGGTGGAACGTTCTACGAGCTGCTGCCCTTGTTTGCATGTGGCTCTCTGCCACAGGCCTGCAGGAAGCAGTTTCTCGCCTGTTGCTGGTCAGAGGGAGGGCCAGGTCATTCTCCCCATCCCTGTTGTTATGGACTCAGTTCAGGCCAACGAAGCCTGGTGGCCATTTGACAAAGAAGCCTACAGAGTAGGAGCTCAGGAGCCAGGGGGATGGGCCAGACCTGGGAGATCAGCCACAGACACCAGCTAGGGGCATATTGATAGCAGAGGCTGGGGAAAGTCAGGGGAATGCTGCTACTGGCAGGCAGGGTTTCTCAGCCTTGGCGCTATTGTCATTTTGGACCAGATAAGTCTTTGCTGAGGGCAGGAGAACTGTGCTGTGCTTTGAAGGATGGTTAGCAGCACCCTGGCTTCTACCAATCAGACGTCAGAAGCACACCGCTATGCCTCTCCTTTGCCCTCAATTAATGCAATAAGTAAAGTCTCTAGACATTGCCAGATGTCCCCTGGAGGCAAAATAACCCCTGGCTGAGAACCATTATGGTATGGTTGAATTCCAGTCATGTGGCCAGCGTTAAGAAGATCCATCTTTCACCTTGTTTTCTTCATCATCCTTAAAATTTATTGAGCACTTACTATGTGACAGGTACTCTATTTTGCATTTGTTATTTAATTTAATCCACATAACATCCTTGGATGAAGAAAACTGAAGTTTATAAGAGTAACTTGCCCAAGGTCACACAGCTGGTATAGATGCCTCTTCCTCACCTTGTTGCCACATGTAATGGAACCATAACATGGGAGTCTTTGAGAAATGCTGGATGCAGGATAAAAGCTGGGATGCAGTATAAGGGGGTCTGAAGCAGGTCCTCTGCTTCAGGTCTGGCATTCAGAGTTATAGCTATAAACTCTGTGGAGATGATTAAGGGCTTAAATAAACTTGAATGCCAGGTAGGTGATTCAGATAGAGATCCAGCTACTGGAAATGAGATGCAGGTTGGGGCTTGACCACAGGTAAACTTCTGCCTGTGCCCAGTTGTTGTCGCCTATCTGTTCAGGACACCTGATCCCCAAGATATGATAGCTGATGTGAGCCCAGATATACCTTTTTCATTTCAGATACTGTCCATTGGACTGTGGTCTCCTGCCCCAACCTCCATGCCTTTCTTAGGGATCAGTACTTCTGCCAGAATCCCTGCTTCTGCTTACTTCCAGCTCCTTGTGCTAGAGGCATGTCTGTTGAAATTACTGGCCAACACGAGGTTGCCATCTATAGCCCACTAAAGATCCTGTGGCATGGCAACTAAAGCTGGTGGTATCTCTGTTTTATGTAAAATACAGTTTGTGGAAACTGATGATTCTGAATCAAATGCCAATAGTCAGAGTCAAACGTGGGAAGACTTATTGGGCAAAACTTCATTTCTAAAAGAAAGGGCCATAGCTTCCTTTAAGGTGTGCTTGATTCCTCAGTATCAAAGGCACCAGGTGGGGATGAGGAAGATATTACTTGAAACCCAAATAAGCCTCCCCAGGGGGCCTTTTTTCCCATTTTTAAAAAGTTTTATTGAAGTATAGTTAATTTACAATGTTAATTTCTGTTGTACCACAAAGTAATTCAGTTATACCTGCACACATATCCATTCTTTTTTGTTGTTGTTGTTGTTGTTGTTGCTATTTCTTGGGCCGCTCCCGTGGCATATGGAGGTTCCCAGGCTAGGGGTTGAATCAGAGCTGTAGCCACCGGCCTACGCCAGAGCCACAGCAACGCAGGATCCGAGCCGCGTCTGCAACCTACACCACAGCTCATGGCAACGCCGGATCGTTAACCCACTGAGCAAGGGCAGGGACCGAACCCGCAACCTCATGGTTCCTAGTCGGATTCGTTAACCACTGCGCCACGACGGGAACTCCTATCCATTCTTTTTTAGATTCTTTTCCCACATAGATCATCACAGAATTTAGGGTAGAGTTCCCTGTGCTATACAGCAGGTCCCTGTTGGCCAATCACTCCATGTATCACAGTGTGCATATGCCAATCCCAACCCCCCAATTCATCCTTCCCCCCACTACCTGTCCACTTTGGTAACCATAAGTTGGTTTTCAATGTCTAAGTCTGTTTCTGTTCTGCAAATAAGTTCATTTGTATCCTTTTTTTAAAGATTCCACCTATAAGTGATATCATATGATGTTTGTCTTTCACTGACTAACTTCACTTAGTATGATAATCTCTAGGTCCATCCATGTTGCTGCAAGTTGCATTATTTCATTCCTTTTTTTTGTGTGTGTGCTTTTTTAGGGCTGCACCCACAGCACATGGAGATTCACAGGCTAGGGGTCCAATCAGAGCTATAGCTGCTGGCTACAGCCACAGCCACAGCAGTGCAGGATCTGAGCTGCATCTGCGACACACACCACAGCTCATAGCAACACCAGATCCTTAACCCACTGAGTGTGGCCAGGGATCGAACCCACAACCTCATGGTTCCTAGTTGGATTCACTTCCATTGCGCCACAACAGGATCTCCATTATTTCATTCTTTTTTATGGCCAAGTAATATTCCATAGTATATATTTACCACATCTTCTTTATCCATTCCTCTGTCAATAGATGTTTGGATTGCTTCCATGTCTTGGCTATTGTAAATAGCCAAGACAGTGAACATTGGGGTGCATGTGTCTTTTAGAATTATGTTTTTTTTTCTGGATAGATGCCCAGGAGTGGGATTGCTAGATCATATGGTAGTTCTGTTTTTAGATTTTTTTAGGAAACTATATTGTTTTCCATAATGGTTGCCCCACCAACAGTGTAAGAGGAATTTCTTTCCTCTACATCCTCTCCAGCATTTATTATTTGTATACATTTTGATGATGGCCATTTTGGCTTGTGTAGGTAGTACCTCATAGTAGTTTTGATTTGCATTTTTCTAATAATTAGCAATGTTGGGCATTTCAGAGGTTTTTTTTTTTTTTTTTTTTGCTATCTGTCTCTCTTCTTTGGAGAAATGTCTTCTCCAAAGAAGATATTCTATAAATATAGAGCTACCATATAACCCAGCAATCTCACTCCTAGGCATATATATAGACAAAGCATTCATTGAAAAAGATACATTCACCCGTATGTTCATTGCAGCCCTTTTCACAATAGCCAAGACATGAAAACAACCTAAATGTCCATTGACAGATGAATGGATTAAGAAGATGTGGTACATATACACAATGGAATACTACTCAGCCATAAAAAAGAACAAAATAATGCCATTTACAGCAACATGGATGGAACTAGAGACTCTCATACTAAGTGAAGTAAGTGACAAAGAGAAAGACAAATACCATATGATATCACTTATATCTGGAATCTAATGTATGGCACATATGAACCTATTGACAGAAAATAAACAAACTCATAGATATGGAGAATAGACTTTTGGTTGCCAAGAGGGAGGAGGAGGGAGTGGGAGGGACTGGGACTTTGGGGTTAGTAGGTGCAAAATTTTGCATTTGGACAAGCAATGAGATTCTATTGTATAGCCCAAGAAACTATATCCGGTCACTTGCGATGGAACATGATGGAAGATAATGTGAAAAAAAGAATGTATGTATATGTATAACTGGGTTATTTTGCTGTACAGCAGAAAATGACAGAACATTGTAAATTAAATGTGGTAAAAAATTTTAAAAAAGAAGATATTCTGCCCATTTTTTGATTGGGTTATTTGGTGTTTTTTATAGTAAGTTGTGTAAGTTGTTTGTACATTTTAGAGATTAAGCACTTGTCAGTCATTTCATTTGCAAGTATTTCCTCCAGTTCTGTGAGCTGTCTTTTTGTTTATGGTTTCCTTTGCTGGTCAAAAGCTGTTAAGTTTAATTGGGTCCCATTTGTTTATTTTTGCTTTTATTTTTATTATTCCAGGAGGTGGATCCAAAAAGATATCACTGCAATTTATGTCAGAGGGTGTTCTGCCTATGTTTTCCTCTAAGAGTTTTATAGTATCTGGTCTTATATTTAGGTATTTAGTCCATTTTGTGTTTATTTTTATGTATAATGTTAGGGAGTGTTTTTTGTTTGTTTGTTTGTTTGTTGCTTTTTAGGGCCAAACCTGTGGCATATGGAAGTTTCCAGGCTAAGGGTCAAATTGGAGCTGCAGCTGCCAGCCTATGCCACAGCCACAGCAATGTGGGATCTGAGTGTGTCTGTGACCTACATCACAGCTCAGAACAACACTGGATCCCTAACTCACTGGGTAAGGCCAGAGATCAAACCTGCATCCTCATGGATACTAGTCAGATTTGTCTCCACTGAACCACAGTGGGAGCTCCTAGAGAGTGTTCTAATTTCATTCTTTTGCATGTACCTGTCTAGTTTGCCCAGCACTACTTATTGAGGAGACTTTTTCTCCATTGTATATTCTTGCCTCCTTTGTCATAGATTAGTTGACAGTAGCTGCATGGGTTTAATTCTGGGCTATCTTGTTCTATTGATCTATATTTCTATTTTTTGTGCCAGTATCATACTGTTTGACTGTAGCTTTGTAACATAGTCTGAAGTCAGGGAGCCTGAATCATCCCAGCTCCATTTTTCTTTCTCAGGATTACTTTGGTTGTTTGGGATCTCTTATGTTTCCATATAGATTTTAAAACTTTGTGTTTCAGTTCTGTGAAAAATGCCATTAATAATCGATAGGGATTGCATTGAATCTGTAGATTACCTTGGTTAGTATAGTCATTTTGACAATATTGATTCTCCCAATTCAAGAGCACAGTATATCTTTCCATCTGGTTGTGTCATCTTTGATTTTTTTCACCAGCATCTTTTAGTTTTCAGAGTTCAGATTTACCAGCATCTTTTAGTTTTCAGAGTTCAGATTTTTGTCTCTTTACATAGGTTTATTCCTAGGTATTCTATTCTTTTTTATGTGATGATAAATTGGATTATTTCCCTAATTTCTCTTTCATGTTAGTATATAGAAATGCGATAGATTTCTGTGTGTTGATTTTATATCCTTCAATTTTATCAAATTCATTGATGAGCTCTAACAGTTTTCTGATAGTGTCTTTAGGATTTTTTAGGTATAGTGTGATTGTCATCTGATACAATGATAGTTTTACTTCTTCCCAATTTGGATTCCTTTTATTTCTTTTTCTTCTCTGATGACCATGGCTAGGATTTCCAGAACTATGTGGAATAAAAGTGGTGAGAGTGGACATCCTTGTCTTTTTCCTAATCTTAGCAGCAATTCTTTAAGCTTTACACTGTTGAGAATGTTAACTGTGGGTTTGTCATATATGCCCTTTATTATATTTGGGTATGTTCCTTCTATGCCCACTTTTTGGAGGGTTTTTACCAAAGAATGGGTGTTGGATTTTGTCAAGAGCTTTTTCTGCATCTATTGAGAAGATTGTATGGATTTTATTCTTCAGATTGTTAATGTGGTGTACTACACTGATTGACTTGCGGATATTGAAAAATCCTTGCATCCATGGAATAAATACCACTTGATCATGGTGTATCATCCTTTTAATGTTTTGTTGGATTTGGTTTGCTAGTATTTTGTTGAGGATTTTGCATGTATGTTCATCATTGATATTGGCCTGTAATTTTCTTTTTCTGTGTGTGGTGTCTTTGTATGGTTTTGGTATCAGGGTGATGCCTCATAGAATGAGTTTGGGAGTGTCCCTTCCTCTGCAGTTTTTAAGAAAAGTTTCAGAAGAATGGGTGTTAACTCTTCTCTAAATTTTTTATAGAATTTGCCTGTGAAGCCATCTGGTCCTGGACTTTTGTTAGTTGGAAGTTTTTTGACCTCACTTTCAATTTTAGTACTTGTGATTGGTCCATTCATCTTTTCTTTTTCTTCCTGGTTCAGTACTGGAAGATTGTACCCTTGTAAGAATTTTTCCATTTCTTTGAAGTTCCCCATTTTATTGGCATATAGTTGCTTGTTGTAGGCTCTTATGATCCTTTGTGTTTCTGTGATGTCTGCTGTAACTTCTTTTTCATTTCTAATTTTATTGATTTGAGCCCTCTTCCTTTTTTTTCTTGATGAGTCTGGCTAAAGGTTTATCAATTTTGTTAATCTTTTCAAAGAATCAGCTTTTTGTTTCATTGATCTTTTCTATTGTTTTCTTCATTTCTATTTCATTTATTTCTGTTTTGATCTTTATTATTTCTTTCCTTCTACTCACTTTGGTTTTGTTTGTTCTTCTTTCTCTAGTTGCTTTAGCTGTAAGGTTAGGTTGTTTATTTGAGATTTTGTTTCCTGAGGTAGGCTTACATTGCTATAAACTTCCTTCTTAGATTTGCTTTTGCTATGTCTTCATTGTCATTTTTCTCTAGGTATTTTTTTTTATCTCTTCTTTTATTTCTTCAGTGATGCATTTGTTTTTTAGTAGCATATTGTTTAGTGTCCATGTGTAGTGTTTTTTGCAGTTTTTTTTCTTGATGTTGATTTCTAGTCTTATAGCATTGTGGTCATAAAAGATGCTTGATGTGATTTCACTTTCCTTAAGTTTACCAAGGATTGATTTGTGACCTAGAATGTGATCTATCCTAGAGAATGTTCTGTATGTGATTGAGAAGAATATGTATTCTGCTGCTTTAGGATGGAATGTTCTATAAGTATCTATTAAGTCCATCTGGTTTAATGCATCATCTAAGGCCTGTGATTCCTTGATGATTTTCTGTCTGGATGACCTGTCTATTTCTGTAAGTGAGGTGTTAAAGTCCCCTACTATTATTGTGTTATTGTTGATTTCTCCTTTTATGGCTGTTAGCAGTTGCCTTATATATTGAGGTGCTCCTATATTGGTTGCATATGTATTTACAAGAGTTATATCATCTTCTTGGATGGATCCTTTGATCATTATATAATGTCCTTCTTTGTCTCTTATAATCATTTTATTTTAAAGTCATTTATTTATTTTAAAGTGCATTTTGTTTGCCATGGATATTGCCATTCCAGCTTTCTTCTGATTTCCATTTGTATGGAATATCTTCTTCCATTTTCTCAATTTCAGTTTGAATGTGTCCCTAGAACTGAAGTGGGTCTCTTGTAGACATCGTATGGATCTTGTAGACATCATATGGGTCTTGTTTTCATATCCATTCAGCCATTCTATGTTTTTTTGGTTGGAACATTTAGTCTATTTACATTTAAGATAGTTATTGGTATGTATCTTCTTATTGCCATTGTGTTAATTGTTTTGGATTCATTTTTGCTGGTCTTTTTTCTTCCCTTTTTCTTTTTTCTTTCTTTCCTTTTCTTGTTCTTTTCTTTTCTTTTTTTTTTTTTGTCTTTTTGTCTTTTCCAGGGCCATTCCTGCAGCATATGGAGGTTCCCAGGCTAGGGGTCTAATCGGAGCTGTTGCTGCCAGCCTACACCAGAGCCACAGCAACGCAGGATCCAAGCCGCATCTGCGACCCACACCACAGCTCACAGCAACGCTGGATCCCCAACCCACTGAGCAAGGCCAGGGATCAAAACCTCAACCTCATGGTTCCTAGCCGGATTCTTTAACCACTGAGCCAAGACGGGAACTCCTCCTCCCTTTTTCTTTTGTTCTCTTCTCTTGTGGTTTGAAGACTATCTTTAGTTTGTATTTGGACTGCTTTTTCTTATTTGTGTTTATCTATTGTGGATTTTTGGTTTACACTTACCATGAAGCTTTGATATAGGAGTCTATATATATATACAAGATTATTTTAAGTTGCTAGTCTATTAATTGCAAATGCATCTTCAGTATCTTGCATTTGTACCCCCTCTTTTCTCACAATTGCTGGTTTCAATATCATATTTGTGTGTGGATGTTTTCCTACCTTTACTATATGTTTGCCTTTACCAATGAGCCTTTTCATTTGTAGTTTTCTTCTTTCTAGTTATGGCCTTTTCTTTACCTCATAGAGAAGTTCCTTTAGTATTTGTTGTAAAGCTTGTTTGATGATGCTAAATTCTCTTAGCTCTTGTGTGTAAAGCTTTTGATTTCTCCTTCAAATCTGAATGAGAGCCTTGCTGGGTACAGCATTCTTGGTTATAGGTTTTTTCCTTTCATCACTTTAAGTATATTGTGCCACTCCTTTCTGGCCTTCGGAGTCTCTGCTGAAAAATCAGGTGATAACCTTATTAAAGTTCCCTTGTATGTTATTTATTGCTTTTCCCTAACTGGTTTCAATATTTTGTCCTTGTCTTTAATTTTGGTCAGTTTGATTAATATATGTTGTAGCATGTTCCTCCTTAGGTTTATTATATATGGTATTTGTTGTGCTTCCTGGATTTGACTGGGTGATTCCTTTCCCATGTTGGGAAGTTTTCAGCTATTATTTTTTCAAATATTTTCTCTGGCCCTTTCTCACTCTCTCTTTTCCTTTTGGCACCCCAATAATGCGAATGTTGGTGTGTTTAAAGTTGTCCCAGAGCTCCCTTAGACTGTCCTCGTTTCTTTTCATTCTTTTTTGCTTTGTTCTGTTTTATGTCAATGATTCCACCAGTCTTTCTTCCACCTTGCTTATTCATTCTTCTGCCTTCTATATTCTGCTATTGATTCCTTCTAGTGAATTTTTTAGTTTGGTTATTGTGTTTTTCATCTCTGCTTGTTTAATCTTTAAATATTTTATTTCTTTGTTAAATATTTCTTGATATTTATTTATTGATATTTGCCTCTAGTTTTTTTTTTTCCCTGAAGTCTTGGATCATTTTTACTGTCATCGGTCTAAAGTATTTTTCATGTAGGTTGCTTATCTCCACTTCACTTGGCTGTTTTTCTGGGATTTTGTCTTTCCTTCATCTGGGTCATATTTCTCTGCCTTTTCATTTTGTATAGGTTTTTGTGTGGTCTCCTTTTCATAGGCTGCTGAGTTGTAACCTTTCTTGCTTCTGGTGTCTGTCCCCTTGTGGGTGAAGTTGATACAGGAAGCTGTGGCAGGCTTCCTGATGGGAGGGACTGGTGCCTGCCCACTGGTAGGTAGAGCTGAATCTTGTCCCTCTGGTTGGTGGGGCTTTGTCTCCATGTGTTATTAGAGGTGGTTGTGTGCCTGGGAGGACTTTAGGTAACCTGTTTGCTGATGGGTGGGGCTGTGTTCCCATCCTGTTTATTGTTTGGCCTGGGGCTTCTCAGCCCTGATGTGTAGGGCTAGATTTTTCCACAATAGCAGCCTCCAGTGGAACATACACCAATGATTATTCCCTGGGACTTCCACCTTCAATGTTCTGTCCCCACAGGGAGCCAGAGCCACCCCTTGCTTTCCCAGGAGACCCTCTAAGATCTATGGGTAGTTTGACCCAGACTCTTATGGAGTCTCTACTTTGCCCAGGTACTCAGTGCATATGAAACCCTGTGTGCACACTCCAAGAATAGAGTCTCTGTTTCCCCCTGCCCTGTGGAGCTGCTGCACTCAAGCCCCATTGGTCTTCAGTGCTGAATGTTCTAGGGGCTCCTCCTCCCAATGCTAGAACCCCAGGTTGGGGAAGCTGTCATGGGGTTCAGAACTTTCACTTCTGTGGAAGAGCCTCTGTGATATTGTTATTTTCCAGTCTGTGGATTGCCCATCCAATGGGTATGGGATTTTTGGGATTGCTTATATGGTGAAAGCACTCCTCCCACTTTTTTTTTTCATCTTTTTGTCTTTTTAGGGCCGTACCTATGGCCTATGGAGGTTCCCAGGCTAGGGGTTGAATTGGAGTTGTAGCCACCAGCCTACACCAAGCCACAGCAACACCAGATCCGAGCCATGTCTGCGACCTACACCACAGCTCACGGCAACACTGGATCCTTAACCCACTGAGCAAGGCCAGGGATCAAACCTGAAATCTCATGGTTCCTAATTGGATTTGTTTCCTCTGTGCCATGATGGGAATTCCCTCCTCCTACTATCTTGATGTGGCTTCTTTGTCTTTGGGTGTAGGATATCTTTTTTGATAGCCATCAGCCTATTTTGTTTATGGTTGTTCAGCAGTTAGTTGTAATATTGGTGTTTTCATGAGAGGAAGTGATCTTGAGTCCTTCTACTTTGCCATCTTATTTCTCCATCCAGTGGGCCTTTTAAAAATATTTTCTCCCTAATGGAGCAGAAGAGATTTTGAAGGGCATGGTCGTTGTACAGTCTGCTTGATACCTAGAACCAAAATGACCTTTGGTTTGAAAACATTATCAGACAGCACATGCTTAAATTACATGAATTTTCCTCTATCCACACCCAATTAATTAGCATGTACACTCATTTGTCATGTGAAAACTGTGAGTACCTTTGCAGAGGCAAAATTCCAACTGAGTTGCTGTGGGCTTACTTGGTACCAGCAATAGTTTGAGAACTTTTGCTGCTCATGTGCCTGGTAGGCACTAATGTCCTACTGAGACTCTGTAGTGTGTTAACAGGCATCAGCATTCCTGTAAGATTCCCAAGTCATCTCTGCAATTTCCCCGTGTTCTGAATTCCCTTTGTCTTTCCCTGGTGGTCTTGCCCTTTCTAGAGTATACTGTAGTTGATTCTTGCTGGTTCAATGAGGTGTCATTTGGGGGATCATCATAAAACACCAGAGTACTCACCTGAAATTTTTGCTTTTGCTCACTTACCCTTAACATATCTTTTAGGATTTCCCACTGTGGCGCAGTGGCTAACAAATCCGACTAGGAACCATGAGGTCGCGGGTTCGATCCCTGGCCTTGCTCAGTGGGTTAAGGATCCGGCATTGCCGTGAGCTGTGGTGTAGGTCGCAGATGCGGCTCGGATCCTGCGTTGCTGTGGCTCTGGCGTAAGCCAGCGGCTACAGCTCTGATTCAACCCCTAGCGTGGGAACCTCCATATGCCATGGGAGCAGCCCAAGAAATGGCAAAAAGACAAAAAAAAAAAACAAAAAACAAAAAAAAAAACAAAAAAACCCCATATCTTTTAAATGTTAGAAAAATAATACATGTTTATTGAAGACAAAATAGAAAATACAAGTAAACAACAAAGAAAATGAAAATGACCTTATAATCTTACAACTCAGATATAGCCACTGTTAACATTTAGGTTGTATCCTCATGTTTTTGTTTTGCTTTTTACAAAGGGAGGAGATAGAAGAAATTGCCATAGGACATGTGGCAAATTCTTAGTAGAATATTCAAAATGATGCCTAAATAAATCTTTTGACTTCTTGCCAAATGGATCCTGATAATTTTTGACAATATGCATGGTTTTGGAAATCTAATAAAAAATTCCATACATTTTTCTCCTTGCTGATAAAGGGTATATCTATAAGAGACAGTTTGTGTGTGTGTGTGTGTGCGTGTGTAAATGGAATGTCTGTGGCTACTGAAAAAGAATTCTGTTGCTGGATTTGCTGACTCACTGCCAAGCCCTGCTACAGGCAGGGAACAGATTCTAAGTTATTCAAGCCAAACATTTGGCCCTCATGGTTTATTGGCCACTGTGACAGACTTCTCCTCACACCTCACCTCCTCACGTCTTCCTCGTTGGCACGTGGACATATCTGGCATTTTGTTCATTTTGCCTCCTCATCTCCTCCTATTTCTTTCAGTTACTCTTTAGCATTTCTCAAATTTATATCAGTACCACTTCATCTCCCTAATGCACAATGTTAGAAATACCCAGATGCGTCCTTCCTGAGGTCACTGCAGGAATTTGCCATCTTTTTCTAGGACTTTGTTTGTGTATGTTATGCCTTTGCAGGACTCCTAATGTCATGTGGGGAGGGAGACCTACCTTCATTTGTTTGCACTCACTCATGGAGTGGCTCTCTGATTCCTTCCCTCGCCAAAAGTAATATCAGGGCACTCAACTGAACTTAAATTTTCGTCATACCCTGAGGTGGAAAGACTTCAGATGTGGGAGAGGAACTGTACAACTTTGTTTGATAATTCCTCACCATACCAGGTAAAAGTTAATTTTGTGCAGACTGTCATGACCAGCAAGTGCTGTCACTGAAAGGATGCATCCTAGGATCATAATTTTAAAAAGTTAAAAAAAGAAGTGTTTAGCTCTAGTTGGCAAAGGAACTAGACACAGGGAAAGACACTGTAGTTTGCCTTAAAAAATCACGAGGTATGATGAAGGAGACTGGAATGGCAAGGGCTTTACTTGAAGAACTTGTTTTCTAGCTCCATGGTGTTTTCTCCCTCCCATAGTCTGTTTTTTTTTTTTTTTTTTTGAGGGGGGGGGTTCTATTGGTAAAGTTGGAAAGGATCTTAAGCTAAAATGAGGCCAGCAGTAATTGCTAAGTTCCAGTAATTGCCATTCTAAACACTGAGCATATAGTCACTCATTTAAAAAAAACCCATGGGAGGATCAATCACCCCTATTTTATAGACATGGCAAGAGTATAGACTTTAAGAAACCTACCCAAGGTCACAGAAATCTACCACAGAATCAGCATTCAGGCCAGGAGTCTGGCTTCAGAGACTATACTGTGCTCTGCCTCTTCTTGCAATAAATCAGGTGCTAGGTCTCTGAGCTCCAGTCAGAGCCTTGCTATGTTATCTCAGGCAAGTCAATCACTTCTCTGGACCTCAGTTTTTTCACTTGGCTAAAAATCCTGTGATCTTATAGATACACTTATGCCATGCTCCTCCTTACCCCTGCAGTTCTTGGTTGCAGCTAGGGAGAGAAATGCAATTTTCCTCAGAAGAAATCCAGACTTGTTTTTGCATCTAGCTCTTCTTTTGGTCTTGATGCCACTTCCTCTTCAGGAGAGAATTGCTCTTCTACAGAGAGGGTCTCTGTTATAAACAGAGGCAATTCCCTTGGGGCAGCTAATCTCATTGGGCCAATCATAGTTATAAATAAGTGTTTGTTATAACTTTCACAAGAAAGATTTGAGAGAGGACAGTTCAGAGAAATGGAGACATTCATTAATTAGGATATACACTATTCCATGTTTTCAAGAAATTTTTTTAATTCACAGACCTGGGACTTGTTTAAAAGTAGAGACAATAGGAGTTCCCATTGTGGGTCAGCAGAAAATAATCTGACTAGCATCCATGAGGATGCAGGCTCAATCCCTGGCCTTACTCAGTGGGTTAGGGATCCTGTGTTGCTGTGAGCTGTAATGTAGGTTGCAGGCAAGGCTTGGATCTGGTGTTTACTGTGGCTGTGGTGTAGGCCCGCAGCTACAGCTCCGATTTGACCCCTAGCCTGGGAACCTCCATGTGCCATGGGCATGGCCCTAAAAAGACCAAAAAAATTAAAAAATAAAAATAAAAACATAAAAGGAGACAATATCATTTTAAGGATAAAACGGTAATTGGCTGAGGGAAATGCCTTTTTTCCTGCTTATTTAGCACCTGTTTCCCATAAGTCATTTGGCCACCTTAGTCTTCTGGTTTTGGTGAGGTTGCTGTGCTAAGGCCTGAAGAATCACTTGTAAAACTCTCTGCAAATATTGACTCCTCATGGTCTCATTCAACCTCAGGAAGTGAGAATTCTTAGCATCTCATCCGTCTGTAAGTCTGCCAGGGGTCCTGAAACCCTGGCCCCTACTGGCTGAGCAGTGCCTTGTGACCCATGTGGTTGTCTTAGCCAGTGCCAGCAATGTGGGGATCTGGGTGTGTGGAAAGTCTGCTCCAGGCAGGACGGCTGCTGATGACTTGAGCAACATAGCTCTCCCATTGTTCTTGTCCTGTCTAGTGATGGGCTCAACTAAGATTGAGTTCTTTGTGACGCTGGCAATAGCAAACATGGTGAATGGGAAAAAGGCGTTGATTTTGTGATGACATCATAATCAATTAAATAGCTTACTATGTGAGGGACTATGTGTATGTTTTTAAAACCAGTTCTGTTCCAGCTGCTACAATAAACTTGGTACTGACTTTCTAATTCTTTATCTCCCAGAACAAAATCCATCTCCATTCCCCCTTTCCCATGGATAGGTAGATATTACCTACAGTCATGGGTCTAGTATGTATGTATGTATGTATTTTTGCATTTTAGGGCCACACCTGAGGCAGATAGAAGTTCCCAGGCTAGGGATCCAATCAGAGCTGTAGCTGCCGGCCTGCGCCACAGCCATAGCAACACCACATCTGAGCCACGTCTGAGACCTACACCACAGCCCATGGCAACACCAGCTCCTTAACCCACTGAACAAGGCCAGGGATCGAACCTCTGTCCTCATGGATGCTAGTCAGATTTGTTTCCACTTAGCCATAATGGGAACTCCCCATGGGTCTAGTTTTTAGAAAAAAAAATATTCAAGCCTAAATTTCTTTTCTCATTCTTTTACAGTGTCTTTGTTTTCTGTCTTCTGTTCCATGCATGCCATGACTACTCTTGTCTCTGCTTCTGACCTTTATGAGAATGTCTCAAGACTCAGCCTCCATTAGGTGAGATCATCATTCCATAAATGTCTAGGCAGTGTGCCTAGGAGGAGAGCACATCTTTGCCCTGACACCAGAGAAGCTGAGCACAGATAGTGTGCTGAAGTGGAGGGGTAGGGGATTATGCCGGAAGAGAAGTTTGGAATCAGATTGAGATAAATCCCCTATGTCACAATGAGGAAGTTAGATTTTAAGCTATAAATAGCAGGAATAGCACAGAGGCTTTAAACAAATCATACACACACACACACACACACACACACACACACACACATTCTCCACCCAGATTCAAAACTTGTTTAATTAGGTTTAGTTTATAGTTCAGTGCAAACATTTGATAAGCGCCAATTTTGTGTTAGGCTCTGCAATAGGTGCTTGGGGGAATAAAGATGGGTAAAACGTGCTTTTTGCTTTCAATGAGGAGCTAGAACTATATCATGACATGTAACCATGTAGGAGTTCACATTAAGTGCTTAATATTCATGCTAAGAGAAGTTTTTAGGCTAGAGAAGGACAATTTTAAAAATTTAAATAAAAGTAGCTCTAATATTGGTATGGAGAGAGTAGAAACCGACAAATATTAACTGTAAATTTCTAGTCAGTGTTGGTTTTCTTCATTGTTATGAAGTCTCTCGCCAATTTTGGTCCTTTTGCCATGTGAAATCTGGTATTCCACAGTTTGGGAAATCCTACCCAATGGATTTATTTCTAAGACTTATGTGCTAATGTTTACTTGGACAGAAAAACAAAATGATGATACCAAGTGAAGAAGTCAATTGGTGCATGGCCAGATTTGCTTTATATACCAGGAGTTCTTGCCTGTTTCCAATATTCTGGGTAGATGTAGACTTGGAGATTGTCCAACTAAGACTTCTATGAGTAAAAAATGTGACTATAATTAAAATCTTTCAGACCCAAGTTACCTTTTCCCAATAATTCACTTGTGATTTATGCTTGGAGACATATATAATATCAAATTATCTAAGTGGGGAGGAGGAGGGAGGGAAAGAAAACTAAGCTCTGTTGTAAGGATCAGTTGTCAGAATATTGCTGACTTCATAAACCACTTGGGCTTTTTTTTTCCAGGCAACACTTGATGTATTTATAGCCTTGTAATTTGGTTACCTATCACTTATATGTGAGTTACCCATGAAATATATGCACAGAGACCAGATGGACTAATTACAAAGGTAGAGTGCTGGTTGGGGGGCCCTTTTAAGACCCCTGTTTAACAACAGTGGCAAATTGTGGGGAAAGGATCATTTATCATTAAATGACATTAAGACCCAGTGGCAGAGTTTTTGAGTCTGGCTTTAGCGAGCTAGTTAGCTTTGCTCCTATTAAGCTGGACTCCCCATTTTGGAGTCACAGTTTGCTAGTTTGATGTGGTATGCTTGTTTCGTGGAGTAGGGGTAGGCAGCAGGGAAAGGATAGTCGGGGAAAGATGGTAAGGGAGGCTACAGGGGAAGGAATAAGTAGCTATTTCAGCACAGTCATTTGTGGTAACTTAATTTTGCTTCAGAAGTGACATTCTGATATAGTTGTCAGAAATTACTTTTTTTTTTTTTTTTGTCTCTTTAGGGCTGCACCCATGGCATATGGAGGTTCCCAGGCTAGGGGTCAGTCAGAGCTGTAGCTGCTGGCCTACGCCACAGCCACAGCAACACCACATCTGAGCTGCATCTGTGACTTACATCACAGCTCACAGCACTGCTGGATCCTCAACCCAATGAGTGAGGCCAGGGATCAAACCTGCATCCTCAGATTCGTTTCTGCTCTGAGCCACAATGGGAACTCCAGAAATGACTTTTTATTTATTTATTTTAAGCCTCCAGATTATTATTTTCCTGGGACAATTTCCATTCCAGACTCTACCTGGTGAAATCTTATCCTTTCTCAAAATCCATTTCAGAAGTGATTTCCTTTATGGAAACGCAGGTCTTCCTTACATTTCCTTTCAAGCGTATACTAGCATATTAAACTCAAACTGAAGGTATTATATTTGGGAGTAAGAAAAACTTCAAGTTAAAAGTGAATGCTTTGTCTGGTCTCAAACAAAGGTATATTGAAGGTTATTTCATTGATTATTTCTAAAGCTTTCTTCTGTGACTTGTAAAATTGTGGTTCCCACCTAGCATTAAGAGGAATGAATTAGTTACATTCAGGACAGATGGCATACTTTCCTCTCCCTGTGCTTGTCCTTACACAGAAAAAAAAGAACCAGATGTTGGCGAATTTTCTTAAGCAAAGTTATGTATTCAATAGTCAGCTAGACCTGGAAAATTAATTCACTCTGCTCTGAATTTGGATGCAGGGTTTTATTTCTTGATTTAACTATCTGATGGGTCTATTTCAGCTATGGATACTTACCTTCAAAATGTTTGGACAGCAAAGGAACTCAAAGCCAGATTAATGATTAAATTAGAAACAGTGAGCCACAGTATTTAAAATCAAGTTCAACACAAAATTATGTTTTCATTTTGTTTAAAAGACTCAGTCCAAGCCTCCTTTTGAAGGTTGGGTGGTGGTAAATACACTAAGAGGTACAGAGGGAATTCCACCTTGGTGTTGAGATACTCTTTTGTGGAGCTAGAGTCAAATGTGGCAGAGGTCCCTGCAGCCAGTGCTGAGCATTATTGCTGGCAGATTTTAGTGATTCAGTAGCTTCTGGTGATCACTGGGAGAGATCTGAAATTATGGCTAGTGCCCAGCATTAGGGCTTTTGGATTGGAAAGATTCAGCCACGTCCATTCAAACAAAGCATCCATTGTACTTTACTCCACCTGAATTCCTTCACTGTGCACACAAAGACTTCTTTTGAAACTTAGTGGCTGAAACCTGAGATATCATTCATTTATTCAAGAGGTAGTTGTTGAATGCCTATTATATTCTAGGTACTGTGTGAAGTGGAAAGAAATAAATAGGATCTTTTCCCACCAACCTCCTATCCTATCTAGGCTAGTGTGTGATGAGTTGTTCTTGGTGAGCTAACAGGGAGTCCTAGAGATTAGCAGTTTTTTCTAGATTGCTCATGTGTCATTTTAAAAACAATTTTTTTTTTTTTTGCTATTTTAGGGCCACACTCGTGGCATATGGAGGTTCCCAGGCTAGGGGTTGAATTGGAGCTGTAGCTGCTGGCCTATACCACAGCCACAGCCAACTTGGGATCCGAGCCACATTTGCCACCTACACCATAGCTCACCCCAATGCTGGATCCTTAACCCACTGAGCAAGGCCAGGGATTGAACCTTCGTCCTCATGGATCCTAGTTGGGTTCTTTAACTGCTGAGCCACTAAGGGAATTCCCAACAATTAAAAAAAATAAAGTGTAAATAATCCATGAACATGATTTAAACTAAAAAACTTAAATAGTGTAGAAGAGTTAATATTGAGGTGTCATTATGCCATCGCACTCCCCATTTCTCAGAAGGCCCCACCTTTAACTCTTTCTACTTTTAATTGCTTTGATGTTATCTCCATATCTCTACAAACAATATGTATTTCTTGATTCATCTGTAGACATTTTATAATGATATCCTGCTATGATAGGATATCATCCCTTTCTTCCTTTTTGTAATGTAATTATATCACTATTTTTAGTTCTTCTAAAGACTACTTTTGTAATTAAAAATAATGTACTTAAATCTTTTTCTTGGTCATTCAACTATTGACTTAATTTCTTGACCATTTACTTTCTAAGATGAGGATATTTATATCCGTACCTTCGTGCCTTAATAAACCAAGAGCCTCCTTTACCCTCTGGCTCCTCTCAGCTATAATTTTGCTTTCACAATGTCAAGGTTCATAATATTTACACTCTGGGATTCCCCATTGTGGCACAGCAGAAGCAAATCTGACAAGTATCGTGACGACGTGAATTTGATCCCTGGCCTTGATCAGTGTGCTAAGGATCCAGTGGTGCCATGAGTTGTGGTGTAGGTTGCAGACAAGGCTCAGATCCCACATTGCTGTGGCTGTGACGTAGGCCAGCAACTGTAGCTCTGATTGGACCCCTAGCCTGGGAACTTCATATGCCATGCATGCGTCCCTAAAAAGCAAAACGAACAGAAATTTACACTGTGTTATGTAGCATAATTATTCTCAAAAGTCATTTAAAATAAGCCATTAGTGTTTTCTGAGGATTTATGTAAAGTTCAGTTGATCAGCATTTCTGGAAAAGCCCCCTCTTTGAAAACTGGGGCAGTATTCTGGCCTTCTTGCTACAGACTATGGTTCCTTAAAAGTTCTGAGCTCAAAACCAGAAGTCCTTTTACTACCTTTTATTACAGTATGTCTAGCTTAGAGTTTTGAGTTAAGGTTAACTCTATGATGTTTCAATATCCCACTAATCTGGCCTTCCATACTTAAAGACATCTTTGATGCGGAGGAGACTACAGTCACCTTTTGTTACCATCTTCTACCATCTGTTGACACTATGGCACATTCCTGAGGCTTGGCCTTCCCTTCCTTATTCTTCTTGTCTAAATGAAACTATAGATATCCCTCATCCCATGCTGCAGTTCTTTCTTGGTGAAAGTGAAGGCTCGGGCCAATCGTTTGCTAAGGGTGAGAAATTTTTCTCACTGGATTCACACCATGATAATAGTAACACTATTAAAAGAATAAATACTTGATATACAGAGTACTTTTCCTCTATTATCTCATTTAAATCTCATATGAATTTGAATTCAGAGAGGTCCAATAATTTAATTAAAGTCATAGCTAATATGTGATAAAGCCAGTCCAGCTCCTTAGATCCAGGACCGTCTTCCCTTCCACATGTACCATGCTGCTGGTGCAAGTTCTTACTGTTGGGAAATTTATATAAGTAAACATAAATCCCTCTTGCTACAATATAAACTAATTTATTTCCTCCATGTCTCAGATTTATTGAGATATAATTGACATAGAATATTAAGTTTAAAGTGTATAACATGTTGGTTTGATACACTTATATATTGTAAACTGATTACCACCATAGTGTTAGCTATTAGCTAATATCTCCATCCCATCACATAATTACTGTTTATTTCACATAGTAATCATATTTAAGATCTATTGTATTAGCAACTTCTGAATATATAATACAATATTATTATAATCACCATTCTGTACATTAGATCCCCAGATCTTGTCACTCTTATAACTGAAAGTTTGTAACTTTATCCATTATTTCCCCATTTCCCCCAAAATCCAGCTCCAGGTAATCACCTCTCTATTCTCTGTTTCTCTGATGAAATGATTTCTTTTCATTCTACCCTCAGTGAACTTATAAAAAGGGATCGTCAATCAGGCCTAAATTAAAAGATTTTCCATGATAGATGATTATTATATTGCATGGCAGTCTCATGTAGTATTAAAGTCACAGGGACTTGAGGAACACTGAAAGAGACTGACAGGTTTCAGATGAGGCTTAAATCATGTGATCATACATTTCATTTTAAAGCAGTGAGTGTGTGTGTGTGTGTGTGTGTGTGTGTGTGTGTGTGTGTGTGTGAGAGTTTGGCTTACAGGATAGCCCCTTGATTGTTTCTTCTTCCATTTCTATTTAACATGCTGAAACATTTTCAACCTAAAATATAAAACTATAGTGAAGGATGAAAAATTGCAAATCTACATGTCCACAGGTATCATAATCTCATGGAGGATGTATCAAAAGAATCTATTCTGTTCTGCTTATGTATGACTCACATGGCATTTTCTCTCAACCCTGTTTTCAGGAATATGTCTTTCTTGGGCTGAGCAATGAGGACCAGGTATATGGCTCTGAAGGGACTGGGACTCTGGTCTGATTTAGATGAAGGTACAGGAGTCAGTATTTGGAGTTGTGGTCAGGACTCAGGCTGAGTGCCTAGAGGGGAAAGACTGGTGGGTAGAAAGAGGCTAAGGCAAGTCCTGGAACAGGTAGGCTTAGGAATCAGTGAGGCCCTCAACCAGGAAGGTAGAAGAAAAGTCCTGATCTAATAGTTTCAAAAACTGACTGGAATAAACCAGTCCCTTTTATCAGGAGTCAGCTTAAATTTATACCTCTAATATCACCCTTAAAGAAGGCCCTTTTTGTTCTCTCTCTCTCTCTCTCTTTTTTTTTTTTAATTTTTGTGGTTGCACTCATGGCATCTGGAAATTTCTGGGTCAGGGGAGCTGCAACTATGGCAACCCAGATCCTTTAACCTTCTGTGCCAAGTTGGGGATTGTGACCGGAGCTGCTACAGTGATATTCTTAACCCAATATGAGCCACAGTGGGAATGCCCCTTTTTTGTTCTTGAAAGGATGAGCTCTTTAATTGGTTTGTTTATGCAGTAAGAGAGAGGCTCTTTTATGCAGACTTCCTTGATGTCTCTTCTTTTGTACCTCCAAATGGGTTTGCAGGTTTTCATTTTACCATAATTTGGAGCAAGTAGATTGCCTAGTATCCTTGTGCTTCTATTCATTGTAGTTTTTCTCCTCAGGGATTTTGCATCCCTGGGCTAGAATGAGATTGCGCAGAGCCCTGGGGCTTGTTTTTGTCCAAGCTTGAATCTTCTCCATGGAGGAAAATAGGATCTACCTTAATGCTCATTTTGTGGGTGGGGGGCTGATATATGTTTTAGGTCATAACTGGCTTTGTGGGTTGCAGAAAGACTTGATCTGTTTTATTCAAAATTAGAATGTTTTCCAGATAATATCTGATGAAAAAAACATTCAAAATATGCATACCCATGTAGAAATTACTTCAGAACAAGTGTTAATTGATGGATTCATTTATTGCACTCAACTGATATTTATTGAATGCCTAATACTAGCAACTGAGATAATAAGAAGGAATAAGGTATTGTCTTTCTCCAAGAGGAGGCCCATAGCAGCTGTAGAGGCAGTGAATTACTTATAGAAAATATGATTAGTACTATAGCCATTTTGCTTTGCATTAGAGACTTTCAACATAGCTCTGCAGCCAAAGGTCTTTATATCCAGTATTGTCCTCTGAATAGGTGTTTTTAAAAAATGACCAATTGGATATGTTTCCTAAGAGTAGGTTTGTTCATTTAGGTGGACCATTTCACAGCATGTGATTATTTTCATCTATCATTATGTGTCCTACATTCCAAAAGCGACTAAAATGGATTGGCCTATGTTTCCACACTGGTAGCTTAGCAGTACTACAAATACTGTACATTTTTAAGTTTGAAATGTCAAGGAGAAATTTTTCAGTTTAGAATTCAATCGACCAATCTTTATTTCTTCTGGAAGACCTAAATATATCTTATATTCCCCACTTCCTGAAAACAAAACAAAACCAAGCCCTGCCCTTTGTTAATTAGTGTGATGATCTTTCCAAAGGTGGCCAGGAAATTGTTTTAGCTTAGTTCCTATTTAATGTAGTTTCCTGAATGAATATTTATTTTGTGATATGAGATCTGCCTGTTTCTTTTCTTTTTTAAGGGCTGTACCCATGGCATATGGACATTAGCAGGCTAGAGGTCAAATCAAAGCTACTGCTGCCAGCCTACCCCACAGCCACAACAATGTGGGATCCATGTTGGGTCTCCGACCTAACCACAGCTTGTGGCAACAATCTATCCTTAACCTATTGAACGGGGCCAGGATTGAACCCACCTCCTCATGGATACTAGGTGGGTTCATTACCACTGAGCCACAAAGGGAACTCCTACCTATTTTGTATTAGAAGCCCAAAGAGAGTTAATTCAAAGTATATGTGTGTTGGTGGGGGTGGTGGTGGACGCACCTATTATTTTGCAATGTATCAGTGTAACTCCTTATTCTTATTCATTATTATTCACGTGGTTCCTCTTACAATATGAATAGAAGGAGAAAAACATTTATAGATCACTTAAAACATTTTACTAGAAGAAAGGGAACTAATTAGCCTACTTGAATTAGCTTTGCAGAGGAGAATGAGCAGAAGATATATTTAATCTTTCATCAAAGACTTTATTTGAAATTACTAATATACAGTTCCACTCAGAACAGTACTAAATGAGTTATTAGAACATTTAAACAAGATCATCATTGTTTTTATTAGCAGCATTGTTCCTTACTCCTTTTGTGAGAAAATCACCCTGCAGTGTGTGCAGATCTGTTTAATTGCAATGCTTTTACATTTCCCTCAAATGTATTTGACTTATTTTATAAATATTTCAAGTGCGTAATTGCTATTTTGCTTTAACAAAAATCACAAGTGTACTTAGGTAATCCAAGGGGTTAGAATCCATTTGCTCCTGTGCCAGGTTTATAGGAGAGGTAAGTATGATTTGTTGACTTTATGAACTATGATCCTGAAGGAAGGTCTCCCATTCCCATGACCCCCTGTTGTACATTTTCAGAATGAACACCTAAGGAATGTAGCAAAAGCTGTAGCATCAGGCAGACTTGGGCTCCAAAATGAGTTCTTTTACTTATATTTGGGTGAACTTGGGCAAGTTCTTTATCTTCTTGCAGTCTCTGGAATGTTTTGTAATAATTATTGAATATAATAATACCAAATTTGCCAGACTAATATGAAAATAAATAGAGACTATTAGGCACCTATCTGAGGGCCAGGTAAAAGGTAAATACTCAATGGGAGTCCCCATCGTGGTTCAGTGGTTAACGAATCCGACTAGGAACCATGAGGTTGTGGGTTTGATCCCTGGCCTCGCTCAGTGGATTAAGGATCGGCACTGCCATGAGCTGTGGTGTAGGTTGCAGACGTGGCTTGGATCCTGCGTTGCTGTGGCTCTGGTGTAGGCTGGCAGATAACCTACACCTCAGCCTCACAACACCAGATCTGAACTACATCTGCGACCTATACCACAGCTCACGGCAAAGCTGGATCCTTAATCTACTGAGCAAGGCCGGGGATTGAACCTGCATCCTCATAAATGCTAGTCAGATTCGTTAACCACTGAGCCATGGTGGGAACTCCTCAATAAATAATTTTTGGATGAATAAGTTCTTTGAGACAGGCTCTTTTCATATTTGCCACTTGTCAGCTGTGGTTTTCATTGTCATCATTGCCAATATTATCACTGTAATTTAATCAATAAGGAACATCTGCCAAACACTATACAAAGTTTGGTGCAAAGGAAAACCTGAGACACAATCTAAGTGGAATTTTTGAGGGGTAGAGGCCAAGTCTTAACTAACTTTTCATTCCTAGAGCCTAGTAGAGTGCCTGTCACACAGTAGAGGCACAGCAGGTTTCTGAATGCTACCTAGAAGAGTGAATGTGTAATAAGAATAAATTGGTAAAAAGACTGCGATAGCTGAAGAGTAAGCTTTTCCATTCCTCTTTTTCTTTTTTTACCTTTTTTTTAGGGCCACACCCACAGCATATGGAGGTTTCCAGGCTAGGGGTCCAATCAGAGCTACAGCTGCTGGCCGCAGCCATAGCCACGTCTGCAACCTACACCACGTCTGCAACCTACACCACAGCTCATTGCAATGCTAAATCCTTAACCTACTGAGCAAGGCCAGGGATTGAACCCACAACCTCATGGTTCCTAGTCAGATTCATTTCCGCTGCGCAACAATGAGAACTCCCTTATTTTTCTTTCTTTTTATCAAACCGCCTCTCTAGCGCCTTCCACCCCACACCTGAAGAACTCTTTTTTGTTTGTTTGGGAAAGGAGTGCATATTGTACGTGCTCTGACTAGTATCTATTAAGGTGAGCACAGAATGCAGTAAGGCTGTAATGTTAGGATCTTGGCTGCCTTGAAATTTCCAGAGAGAAGAATTTCTTTATTTTTATTTTTATTTTTTTTGCTTTTTAGGGCTGTACCTGTGGCATATGAAAGTTCCCAGGCTAGGGGTCGAATCAGAGGTACAGCTGTCAGCCTACACCACAGCCATAGCAACATGGGAGCTGAGCCGCATCTGTGACCTATACACCAGCTCATGGCAAAGCCAGATCCCAGACCCATTGAGAGAAGCCAGGGATTGAACCCGCATCCTCATGGATACTAGTTGGATTCATTTCCACTGCACCATATAGGGAACTCCACAGAGAGAAGAATTTTTTTAATACAAGAAATTTATCAGTATTCTGCTCCAGCTCTTTCTCTATGCCCAGAACACGCACTAAAATCTGGAGCTGGGGGTATGTGTAGGAACAGTGGAATCGGAGCTTTTGTCTATTAATTTGGGTTTCATTCTGTCATTTCATTCTGTAAGGTGATTTTGAATAATGAATGTATTTATAAGGCTATTAATAACCATATTCTCCCCTAATCATTATGATTAAGTCATTGGTACTGCCAGGGGCCTGCAGCTTCCATCATGAAGGCCAGAATAATTCTGCTTTACCATTTGACTACACTGAGATGCTCTGACTGACCGTGCCTTATGAGTTGCTACTGATTTTTTTCCTTCTTCTGTCAGTCTATTTAAATTCATACTGATAACACAGAGTAAAGTTTAAAATAATATTCTAATCATAAAAGTCATCCTTTAGTTATGGAACAATAAGTCAGCTTTCCTTATATTAGACTATTTCCAAAGAAGGTTTTATGGCAAAAATGTCTCAGCTGGTTTTTTCCACTTTTACTCTTCCATCTTGATGCAGTCATTCAGTGTAACCTGCAATTCCTGACACTTCATGCCCCCATTGTATTTACTGCAACAGTTTCCCAAATCTCCGCAGATTAATTGCTGCCTCGCCCCAACCCCATCCCTGGCCAATATTCTTGCGTACACTTGGCAGCATCATAGAACAGATCAGAGTACAGGCCCTGGAGAAAAGACTGCCTAGTTTTGAGGCCCAGCCTTACAATTCACTAGCTCGTTGAAACTGGCAAATGAACAACCTCACCAAGCCTTCATTCTTCATCTGAAAATTAGAGTTATAATAGTACCTATCTCTGGGTTGGTGATGAAGATGAAAACTTTCTTGACACATTAAAAGCACTCATTGGAAGGTAGTTTTATTATTATGAGAAAAAGAAAAGCTTCCCCAACATCCAGAAGCTGGACAGACACCAAGGGGTCTTGGTGCTCTCCTGCTGAACATAAACCATTTCACAAAATAGCAACATCAGACAAGGCCACTCTGTGACCATGGAGGATTAAGAAAAACCAACAAAAAACAAGACCGCTGTGCAACCATGTTTGAACACAGACAAAATATGGACATTGTCCAATTCACAAATATCACCAAACTTTTCTTTATTCTGTCTGATATGAGTGACTGTGGATTCTTTAGCAATTATGGCTTTAGCCTGGCTCTAGTCTTCCCTTTTCCTAGATAAAATTTTTTAAGATACTCAGTCATAGAAGTGCTTCGACTTCCTGATATCATCCAGTCCAGAACAAAACCTGCTTCCTTCAACCCTCCCCTAAATCATCTAACAGAGCCCAGATTCTATAAAAAGTCCCTTTTTAACACTTTCTTCTGAGACACCTTGTGATTCCTCACTGTGTATGTTTGTCATTGCTGCAGCATGCCTTAATCCCAAATATTTAACTTTAGGTGTTTTTCTGGTGGTCTCTGGCTGGAGGGCATTGACTTTATTCTCTTTGATAACCGCAGGTTACAAGATTTAAGCACATATAGCATAAAGCAATGGAAAGGACATTTGGGGACCTTGGAAAAATCATTTAATGTCTCTGTTAATTTTCTCATTTGTTAAAATAGGGGATTGGGTTCATGAATTTTGTGGTCCTTTGCAGCACTAGCATGCTATGGTATTTATGTCAGGTACATACCAACATTGGGAGTGCAATGAAACAAAAATAATTAACATGGGAATGTTTTCAAACATCTTATCTTTCCTAGGCTGCCAAGGAGAATCCTGTAATTACCAACCCAATTTCTCCCCACTCCCACCTTTTTATGGAAAACTTTCTTTTTATGGGAAATAGGCTAATATGCTATGAGTAGAGGGAAGAGAAAAAGGAAAGAAAACTACACAGACTGGGGATGGAGGAAGAGGTTTTCTGGGGATCACAGAGGGTGGCGAAGAAAATTAAACATCAGAAGGAAGTAGATGAGAGAAAGTATGGAAAAAAGGAAAGTACTGTATAGATCATGTATGTGCATACTCTTTGTTGACTTTAAAAAATAAGTAAATGATAGGATTGATTATTACATAATTTGGGTTGTTGAGTTGTGCTTCTTGAAGGGAGTGCGAATCAAAAACTGAATCATGTGGGCCTCTGAGTTTATTAGGATTTCAGTAATACATTTCTTATATAGTCAGAGAACCCACCAAAGAGGAGCCCTCATTCTCCTGGAGGGCCTGTCATATTATAGTTAGTAAAGGAAAGAATAAGTTTTTTCCTTAATCATTTCCAGCAGGACCCAGGATTTAACCACACACAGCTGCCGCTGATCTCCAGTCAGAAGGATTCAGAGAGGCTAGCTTTTGTTTAGGTGAGAGTGAGAATATGCTTAAACGGAGTTTGGTGGAAGGAGCAGAAATCATCGTCATTAGCAGAAGGTAAGGCAGGCAGTAATCTCCCTAGCCCGGGATTCATGAGGCTTAGTTAATTAGAGCTTTTAATTTTCATGGGAATCCAATGAAGTTAATCTTTGTCAGATCCAAGCAGTAGGTGACTGGCCATTTTGGTTTGCCTCTGACTGTGGGGTTTCTGGGGATGTGGAACTTCCAGTGCTAAAATCAGGACGTTCCTTGACAAGCTAGTTAGTGTTCCTCTTCCTTCATAGCCTCAACTTTTCTTCCTCTTTTCATTCTGTTGTAGGCTGAATGCAGCTTTCTAACATGTTCCTTGTATACCAGATCTCTGCCAAATAATGGAGTTTCAGAACTGGAAGGTATCTTCAGGTGTCATGAAGTCAGCCTCTGCCTCCCAGCAGGTTTCACTCAGATTGTTTTCAGGTTGCCTTTTCCCAGTGGCAGGCTGGGCAGGGATGTCCACAGATAATGAACACAGATAATGCTACTTCTATCATAATCCTTGCTGTTTACTATTTGAATTTCTTACGGCTTATCCAATTTCTTTTTTCCTCTCAAAAGTTATTATGGGATTGGAAGAGAGGTGTGGCTGCCCCGGTTTTTGCAGGGGAATGTGAGGATGTCCTAGAATTTAGATTGCAGAGGGCTTAGTATTTAGCAGCCACCATGATTTGAGTGAAGTTACTGCTTCGCATTGGGACATTTAATTAAAAATTTCTGGGAACAGAGGCCTAAACTGAGAGTTCAGTGTTTAGGGGATTCCTCTGGATTGCTGTTAGAACTTTAAAGAGATTGACTTGAATTTTTAAATAAGAAAGTTGCTAATATTTCAAATACTGCTGGTTTTGCTTAGATTTGGTTGGATTTCAATATTTGGCTGGTTAATTCTCTAGATAGAGTTTCCTCTTATGTCTTACTCAGATGTATGTATAAGTCTCAGTAGCTCAAGTTTCAAGAAGTGGAGTTCATTTTGTTCTGTAAATACACTGACTTTTTTTTTTTTTTTTTTTAGGTCTCATCTAGGGTAGACAGTCTGTTTAATCTCAGTTGGTCTAACTGCTATCAAGTTCTGGTCATCTTAGCTTGGGTAAATGATTGAGAACTGGTTCAGATACTCTATAGAGAACTCTATTTGTCATTCTAGGTCCCAAACCTTGGCTCAGTTTAAGACTTCAATACACACACACACACACACACACACACACACACACATGGATTTTGGTTGTTCTTATTGTTATATGAATTTTGTCCTAAAGCTGTAACCAGTACATGCTCACTATAGTAAAATTTGCAAATTATAGAAAAATAATAGGAAAAGAGAAAAATTACCCCAATTCCACCTAGAGACAATGACTGATTTGAGGGATATTTCCTTCTATTCTTTATTTCTTATGCAGTTTTCCTTTCTTCACATAGTACATTTTTGCACCCTACTTTTAAAAATGTGAATTATAAGTATTTTTCCATTTTACCACACACTCTTTTTAATAACATTTTGGATGATTGCCTAGCATTCCACATAGTGCAGTGCATTTCAGAAAGAACATAACTTGGTGGAGGAGACTACAACATGCTCATAGAATCAGCTTTGATTATGTTCCCAAATGAGTAAGGCAGGGGTATAAAACCTTATGGATACCACGGTGTCCTCAGAGGGTGCGAGCAGATGTGCCATATCTCCGCAGAGCAGAGCTTCTCTTGCTCTGCACTGATCCATGTGAGGCACATGGCTTCAGCTGGTACTCTCCATATTCGGTCTCCACAACACTTTCATCATCCGTTTGCATCCTTGGA
This sequence comes from Phacochoerus africanus, assembly GCF_016906955.1. NCBI lineage: Eukaryota > Metazoa > Chordata > Mammalia > Artiodactyla > Suidae > Phacochoerus > Phacochoerus africanus. Next base: position 96,519,342 of record NC_062553.1, on the reverse strand, counting down.
AGACTATACACTTTTGTTGAAAATAATTATTACAGCACTAAACTTTGCTGGAACCAAACTCAGCAAGAATAAGTGATGTACCTGCCTTGGAGGATGTGTCAGTTATCTGCTTATTACTTCACAGTTATAAATTTGCTCTTCATTGCCTACTCTGAGAAAGTGGATATGGGCCCTTTAAATATTTTTTCTTTGCCAGATGGTGCCATGTTAAACTTTGCCAATAGATAGTGCTTGAGAAACACTGCAGGAGGGAAGTATTTTGCTTCCTAGTCTGGCCCGCTCCCTAGACAGGCTCCTGGAGTACATGGGGCTTCTCCAGCACCTGACTCTGACCATCACCTACTGTCATAGTAGCCAGCAATAACCAGTGGGCAGCACTTTACTCTTTCATCTCTTCTTGGGTGACTTTGTAGTAGAATGCCTCTAGTGAGACATCTCCCTGTGAACAGCTTTCCCAGCACCCTAAAGAATGGATTTCCAGCAAATTCCAGAGAGCAGATTTCCAGCATATTTGGTGAGCATACACTGTAGCTATCTCTCTGCCATTCATTAGTCTAGTCTGTGCTCTTGCCAGTCAAGTCTGGATTTTTTTTAGCCCTGTCTGTGGAGAGGATGGGGTCATACCTTGGGTACTGAATCTCAGCCCTCGGGGCAGGAGCTGCTCCCCATTTCCATATCCTTTAGAGTTCCTTTTACTCCTGAGTAGCCTATTCCTTTTTATGCCGATCTCCTGATGTAATTAATAGTGATTTATATTAAATATTCCTGTTCAAATCACTATGTGTCTTTTTTCTCCTGATTAAACCCAGACTGATAAAGGGGAGGAAGCAGAGTAAGAGCCCAGGTGTCTCTGTCTTTACCTTTCTCGCATGATGGAAAGGCCATTTCCTGCATTAGTCTACTTCTTGACTCTTAGCCTTCCTGAGCCCCAGAGTCCTCATCTGTAAAATAGTGTTTATAATAATACCTGTCTCATAGGGTCTTTTTGAGGGTTAAAAGAGATTAATATATACAAATTACTTGAAACATTGCCTGGCGTATAGTAAGTATTTAATGTATGTTATTTGTCACTATAGTTTAATCTAGGTAAATCTGTCACTGAGTTTGATTGGAGGACTGCAAGTACAAACTCAGTTTTTTTGTTTGTTTGTTTGTTTTTTGCTTTTTATGGCTGCGCCTGCAGCATATGGAGGTTCCCAGGCTACGGGTCAAATTAGGGCCACAGGTGCCGGCCTACACCACAGCCACAGCAACACCAGATCCAAACAACATCTGTGACCTATACCACAGCTCATGGCAACATGGGATCCTTAACCCACTGAGAGAGGCCAGGGATCAAACCTGCAACCTCATAGTTCCTAGTCGGATTCGTTTCCACTGCACTGCAATGGGAACTCCCAAACTCAATTCTTAACAAAGCATATACCACAGTTTACTTAACCATTCCCATGTGATAGACATTTAGTTGTTTTTACCATTTTGCTATAATAATGCTATCATGAACTTCTTTGTGTATAAAACCCATTTACTCTTGGGTTTTCTTTGTTTCTTTCTTTGTTGCTTTCTTTCTTTCCTTTCTTTTCGGTCTTTTTTTAAGGGCTATACCTGTGGCATATAGGGGTTCCCAGGCTAGGGGTCAAATCAGAGCTGTAGCTGCTGGCTTACACCACAGCCACAACAATGCCAGATCTGAGCTGTGCCTGTAACCTACACCACAGCTCACTGCAGTGCTGGATCCTTAACCCACTGATCGAGACCAGGGATAGAACCTGTGTCCTCATGGATACCAGTCAGATTTGTTTCCACTGAGCCACAATGGGAGCTCCCACAGTGTTCCTTCTTTATGAGGGGAGACAGACTGTCATTTATCCTTAGGGAAGTGTTTCATTAATAGGAGTTCTAGTCTGGCCCGTAAGGGAAGTAGAATTAGAAAGTATAGAATAGATCATGTTGAGGATCTCAGTGATTTTTGAGTTATCACCAACTTCTCAAGAACCTCTTTCTGACTGTGTTCCTTAGCATGGAGAAGAACTAAGATTTGCTTCTTGATGAAATACCAATACCTAATACACTGTAACTCATCTTGTCACAGTTCTTAAAATGTTTTTTGGTTCTTACTTAGGCATCTCGGAGGTGCCTGTTCTCAGTCAATCTAATTAAGCAATATTTATTAAAACTACAATGGTTTAGAAATTTAAAAATTTGGGCATAGAATTTCAGGAATGACTTAATATTGTATGACCTTGGGCAATTTATTTTAACCTTTGTAAGTCTTAGAACAATTTTTTTTTGGCTTTTCTGAGGTGCGGTTTCTTCACAAGTAAGATGGGGATAATGCTCATATTACTCCATTAATTATTTCATTTATTCAGCAATTATCTATTGAATTTCTTCTATGTGCCAGATACTCTTCTCGGTGCCTGGGGTGCAATGGTAAAAAATAAAATCCTCTGGAGTTCCTATTGTGCCTTAGCAGGTTAAGAACCCATCTAGTATCCATGAAGATGTGGGTATGATTCCTGGCCTCACTCAGTGGGTTAAGGATCTGGTGTTTCCATGAGCTGCAGTTGTAGGTCACAGGTGTGGCTTAGATCTGGCATTGCTGTGACTGTGGTGTAGGCCGGCAGCTGCAGCTCTGATTCAGTCCCTAGCCTGGGAACTTACATTTGCTGCAGGTGTGGCCTTAAAAAGGAAAAAAATAATAAAATAAAATCCCCTTCCCTAAAGGACCTTACAATACAGTGGGGATAGTGGGAAGGAGGGGGACAAATAATAAATGATAAACATAATTTTTAAGTAAATTAAAGTGCATTAAAAGATGGTAAATGTAATTGAAAATATAGAGTTGGAAATGAAATGAAAAGGAGGCTCAAATGTGCTTAGAAGAAATGGCTTTTTTAAAGGATAGTTAATGTGGGCCTCACTGAGGTAATATTTGAGCAAAGACTTGAATGAGATAAGGCAGATAACCATGCAGCTATATGGGGAGAATCATTCTAGGTAGAGAGGAGAGCAAGTACAAAGGTTATAAGATGAGAGCATGTCAGACATGTTTGAGGAACAGCAAAGATACTGTTGCTGAAGAAGAGTGAGTGAGAGGGAAAAACGGTAGGAGGTGAAGTCAAAGAAGTAACAAGTTCCAGATCATGTTGCACCTTCTAGACCACAGTCAGAGCTTTTGTTTGTTTTGGTTTGGTTTGGGTTTTTTTGTTTTTTGCTTTTTGGTCTTTTTAGGGCTGCACCCATGGCATATGGAGGTTCCTAGGCTAGGGTCGAATTGGAGCTGTAGCTACGGGCCTACACCACAGCCACAGCAATGCCAGATCTGAGCCTCGTCTGCAACCTACACTACAGCTCATGACAATGCCTGATCCTTAACCCACTGAGCAAGGCCAGGAATCGAACCTATGTCCTTATGGATGCTAGTAAGATTCATTTCTGATGAGCCATGACAGGAACTCCAGAACTTTGGTTTTTGCTCTGAGTGAAATGGAGAGTCACGGAGGGTATTGCAGAGAATGGACATGATTAGACTTAAATTTTACCAGAATCATTCTGAAATTTGAGTGAGAACAACTCTGAAGATCTATCTCCATTCTTTCCCCTTCCACATTATGAGACAGCATGACAGCTGAAAATGTGGGGGTAGTGAGGAGGCCTGGAGAGCAGAGGCAAGAGATGGGGTTGGGGAGGTACAGGCTGGTGGGCCAGCAGCTAAGAATATTGCAGAGAGAGGGTAGTGTGGGGGTGGTAGGCAAAAGAGATGGCCAGCATAGTGGAGGTGAGTTAATTACATTGAGCAAATTGATAAATTATTTGTGCACATAAATGAATATATAGTGAGGATAATGGAAGCCAAGGTTCTCAGTGCTGGAAAAGGAATCAATGAACACAGAAAGGGGAAAGGCTAGAAGGCACTCTAAAGTGTTGGTTTCTCTCAATCTCTCTCTCAGTTTAGATATATATATCTGTTTGTCTGTGAACACATAAATACATATCTCCTAGCTCTGTCAACTGAGAGGGCTTAGAAGCAGTGGCATTCTAGAAACATAGAGTATAATGAGCACCCAGATATTGGATTTTAAATACCATCCTGCACTAAAAGAAAACTAAGGGTCCTCAGAAAAATGGCCAATGGCTGCTTCCAAAATGGGGGCACGGCCTGAAATAACTTATATTGGAAAATAAGAAAATACTCAGTAAATGATGGGGACATTTCAGAAGGACACAGGGGCTCTCACTGGCCAAGTCAGGGGCAGTTCTAGCATTAAAAATGGTTAATAATGGATTACAACTCATTGAATAAATTGGGAATCCAGGAATCCATATATATATATGCAAGGGGAAAGCTTGTCTTTCTTGTAGAATGCCAGCTAATAAATGTAGCATGAATAATGCAGATGGAGAATTGCCATTTGGCAGCCTGCATAGATGTGGTCGACTTTGGCTGAAATGGGCAATCAGCCAAGGCTGAAGGGTAAAGATTCCATGAGGAGCAGAATATTTTTATATAATCTAAGAATAGCTCTTGGTAAAATATTAATGCATTGCATTGGAAAAAATGGTGAATTTAAGTGGAGAAACCTAGCAGACATCAATATGACCAAGTTACCAAAGCTAACCATCACCCATGTTGTATGGATTGATGTTCTATATCTTTTAATGTGATGCACTGAGAAGATCATGGCATTATTTCTGTGGAATTCTTGCCAAGAATGAATTTCCTGAGCATGATCATAAGGAAACATCATACATTCCATGTTGGAGGTTGCTATGGTCTGAAATGTTTGTGTTCCTCCAAAATTCACATGTTGGAATACCAATACCCAATGTCACAGTGTTAGGATGTGGGACCTTTGGGAGATGCTTATGTCATAATGGTGGAATCCTCCTGGATGGGATTAGAGCCTTCTAAGAGAGGCTCCAGAGAGATTCCCTAGCCCACTTCTACCATATGAAGACACAGAGAGAAGGTGCGCACTCTGAACCATGAGAGAGCCTTTACCAAAACATGACTGTGTTAGTGCCTGGACCTTGGATTTCCCAGCCTCCAGAACTATGAGAAATAAATGTTTGTTGTTTTTAAGCTACCTTGTCAGTAGGTATTTTGCTATAGCAGCCTGAATGGACTAAGACAGAGGTCATCTTCCAAAATGTAACAGATACTGTGGAATGTCTAGTACACGAAAAATGGGGAAAGACTGAGGAATTGTTCTAGATCAAAGGATATAAAGAGGCATAATAGCTAAGCAAATGTGTTCTTGAGAGGATCCTGGACTACAGAGGAGAAAGAGCAATCTTGAGATAATTAACGAAATTTGAATGAGACTGGATAGTAGTGTTATATCAATGTTGGTTTCCTTATTTAAAGAGGTGTATGCTGGTTAGATAGGAGAGTGTTCTTGTTTTTTGCAAATACTTGTTAGAGAACACTTTAAGGTGATAGGATTTACTCTAAAAAATTTCAGAATATATGATTTAAATTATTTCAAAATAGTGTTATTTCTAAAAGAAGGCTATTGGAGGTGAGAGATGATGATAATGGACCAGGGGGTGACAGTGGCATTGTGGGAGATGGTCGGATTGTAGATTTTATAATTTGAGCCTATTAGGTAGAACTAGTAGGCCTTCCTGATTTCATAGGTTATGAACGAAAAACAGTACAAGAATGACTCTGAGACTTTTGGCTTGAGTGTCTGAATTAATGAGTTACCACAAACTATGGGTTGGGCAGGGTTTTGAGGGGGACGATTCAGAGGTCCACTTTGGATACGTTGAGTTTGAGATATTCACAAGACTTCCTAATGAAGATATCCTTACATTAGGATGTAATACCATTCCTAATATTAGATACAGAACCTGATGTTTAAGAAGAGATGTAAATTTGGGTGTTGGCAGCAAGCAGATAGTATTTAAAGTCAGTAGGGGATGAAATCACCAGGGGAGGGAATGTAGACTGAGTAGAAAAGAGGACATTCTCAAGACTGGTTAGCCAGGATTTTTCAACCTAGGTAAACTAACTGGAAAATGGCTCAAAAATATCCAGCTATAGTTGGTCCTCAGTGTTTGAGAGTTCCACATTCATAGACTCAATCTACTGTGACTTGAAAATATTTGAAAAAATGTTCTAGAGGGTTCCAAAAAGCAAAACTTGAATTTACTGCACACTGGTGACTATTTACATACCATTTACATTATTTTAGAACTATTTATGTAGCATTTATATTGTATTAAGTATTATACATATTCTAGAGAAAGCTTACAGGAGGATATGCATAGGTTATAAGAAGAAACTATATATATATATATTTTTTGTCTTTTTTGACATTTCTTGGGCTGCTCCCATGGCATATGGAGGTTTCCAGGCTAGGGATCCAATCAGAGCTGTAGCCACTGTCCTACACCAGACCCACAGCAACGTGGGATTCTAGCCACGTCTGTAACCTACATCACAGCTCATGGCAATGCCAGATCCTTAACCTGCTGAGCAAGGCCAGTGATCGAAACTGCAACCTCATGGTTCCTAGTCAGATTTGTTAACCACTGAGCCACAACGGGAACTCCAGAAACTATGCCATTTTATATAAGGGACTTAAGCATTTGTGGATTTTGGTATCCATGAGGGACTGCTATACCAGGGGACAGCTGTAGGTAAAAGTCCATGCCCCAAATCCCAATTTCCAACATTCTTTTTCCTCAAAGAGCTAAAAGCTTGACTCATGAAAATAGGATTAATAGCATTAAAAAACCCCACTAATATTGGAGTTCCCCTTGTGGCTTAGCAGGTTAAGAAGCTGACATAGTATCTCTGAGGATGTGGATTTGATCCCTGGACTCGACCACTGGGTTAAGGATCTGGCATTGCTGCAAAGCTGCTGCATAGGTCACAGAGGTGGCTCAGATCCCATGTTGCTGTGGCTGTGGCATAGGCTGGCAGCTGCAGCTCTGATTTGACTCCCTAGCCTGGGAACTTCCATATGCCACAGGTGCAGCTGTAAAAAGAAATTTTAAAAAACCAACAATAATATTATGATAAAAATAATACTGTAAACATTAACATTTACAATGAATTTACTCTGTGTCAGGCACAATGCGAAATACTTTTTTTGGATTATCACATTTAATCTTCACCTTAACCTTGTAAGAGAGATAATTTTTTTTTATTTTTAATTTTTTTTGCTGCTCCTATGGCATGTGGATGTTCCTGGGCCAGGGAATGAACCTGCACCATTCCTATAACCAGAGCCCTGGCAGTGACAACACCAGATCCTTAACCTGCTGAGCCACAAGGAAACTCCTTATTTCTATTTTTCATATGAAGAAACTGGATCTTAAAGTATTTAGAGAATTTGTTCAAGACTTCACAGCTAGTCAACAATGAGGCTGAGGTTCATACCCTTGTGCTCTACCTGCACCACTTTTCATTTTAGTGGCTGCACTGTCCTCCCTAAAGTCCTTGACAAGGGCATAAAGCCTAAAATGGGCCTCTAGATCCCCTTTGACAGGCTAAAACAACCAAACTAAACCAGCATATTCACATACACAGTTTGAGAAAATTTGAGAATTTGAGAAAACTGTAATTTGCAAAAATGCCATTCCCCAGAATGACTGGCCTTCACTTCCTGGAGGTGCCACCCTTCACAGAGGGGCCTAGAACTCTTGATGTGATGGAGGGAGGTCTACAGGGCACAGTTTCCAAAGATCACATTCCAACGATAGACAGTGGAGAGAATATTCCTGATTCCAGAGAGAACTAAAAGCTCCTGGGTTCCAAACACAAGCAACCCTGAGTTTTTAAAAGCTTTATCTTTCCTGAAATTCCCTTCTTTTGGCTTGCTGTTATTTGCCACTTTTACAAGCTACTGAACCACATCACTGGTGTGAACAGCTTCAAAGCTTACATATTTTTTCTTGTAATCAGTTTCGTCGATCTTGTAACTATAAAGAGTGAGATGGTAAATCCTGAGTTCCCATTCTGAGTCAGAATTTATGACAAGAACAACGTGCTTGTGCCCAAACAGAACCATGCATGTATGGTAATATGGCACTTGAAATTTATGTACTTCCTTTTATCCAAGGAACAGAAAGTGCTTCTATAAAATGGATTAAGAGCCAACTGTCTTCAGCAGACGGTGAGAACAGTTCAAAATAGGATTGCTGAGGGAATCATTTAATTTTTGCAAGGCCAGGGTTCATGCTAAACAACCATGTTTCCCGATGTTTTACGGAAGTGGTTCCAGGAGACCACTGTCATTTCAACCCCTGCTCAGCAGTGATGAATTTAACTGCATCCTTCCCCACCAGTTGTGTAACTGAAGACATTCCTTCGTCACTGCTGTTTATTTAGTGCTGGTTGCCGCACAGGACTAGCTCGTCATATTTGCAGAGGAGATTACTAGCAGAATGGATTCCCGTCATTCCTTTCTACAGACTAGTTAGTTCTCCTTAGTAAGGGCAACTGTATGATTTTCTTTGCTAGTTTTAAAAACCAGGCTTGTAATCAAGGCCGCTGTAATTTACAATGCTACTATAAAATAAAATGCTTCCATATTTGCATCCTTCAAAATGGCCATGGTGCAATAGGTCTTTGTATCAGTTACCTATTGTTGCAGCATGACAATTTACCCAAAATGGAATGCCTTTAAAAATATTTATCTTCCAGTTTCCGTGGATCAGGAGTCCTGGTGTGGCTTGACTGGGCCTTCAGCTTCAGAGTCTCTCACAAAACTGCAGTCAAGGTGTTACCCAGGGCTGTGGTTATCTCAAGCCTTGATGAGAGGAGAATTACTTTCATTTATAAGATTTTTGGCAGAATTCAATACTTCATGGGCTGTTGGACTAAGGCAGTGTTCCTCACAAGCTCTTGGTCGAAGGTCTATCTTGGTCCCTTGACACTTGAGCATCTCACAGGTGAGAGGGTGAGGGGGGATGCCAGCGAGAGAGAGAGGGAGGGTGCCAACAGGAGGGAAGTCAGTTTTTTGTAGCCTAATCACAGAGGTGATATCCCGTCACCTCTGTCTTATGCTATTAGTTCTATTAAGCCACCAATTCATGCTTGGGGTGGAAGATTACACAGGTTATTAAAACCTTGGGTGCAAGGATCGTTGTGAGACATTTTAGAAGGCTGCCTATGTCCTTCACATACCTCTTCTCACTTTATTCTCGTAATTATTCTCCAATGCATTATTGGTCACTCCCCCATTTTATAGAAGAGGCAATGAGTTTTCAGACTCTTCTACTGGCCCCTAGTGAGGTTAAATTCATCTTTAGTGATTCTTAGTGTTTACTCACTTATGTGTTTATTTCATGAATTTGTACAATTACAGATATTAGTGTGCTACTGTGCTGGGTTCTGGTAAGTTTGTTTTCTTGGTAGAATATAGGTGTATACAAGCATTCTAATAGTTCTTAAGTGTTACTTAAGGAGAGGAACAGTTCATATCATAGTGCCTCATATATTGGGCTATATCAGTAGTAGGTATTCATTCATAAGAGTTATTAATCTATTAAAAAATTTTTCCAAATAAATGAGAGCACTCTTCTGGTTTTTTGAGTGTCTAGGACCCACTCACTTCCATTTCAGAGATGAAACACAGATGAATAGTGGTTATGATACTAACAGTGCCCCAGAAACTGAAATGGAGAATTTCATACCATTATAGCCCATTATTTATAGCCCAACCTCTGTGTACAAACTATATGGGAAAAGCTGACATGTAACTTGAGTTAGCTCCACATAAATGTGTGAGTACCCACTCTAAGGCTCATTGCTGTATTGCTGGTGAGAGAATGTAAAAAAGTAATTTTATAAATTGAAAAATGCCTGTAAACATAAGAGAAGAATCTTTAAAATTGTTGGTACCGCTGCTTCCCTGACTTAGGTAGCCTACAATGTGCCAAGCCCTGTCCAAATTGCTTCTTAGAATGTTACTCATTTAATTCTCCTCACAATTTCTCTGAAAAGCAAGGTCCAATGTGGCAGTCACTGGTGGTACCAAAGGGGTTTAGTGCTGTTTGCTGAGGATGGTTCTGGGCTTTTTTTTTTTTTTTTTCTTCACTGCCACACCTGTAGTATATGGAAGTTCCTGGGGCTAGAGGTTGAATCAGAGCTGCAGATGCTGGCCTACACCTCAGCCACAGCAACACTGGATCTGAGCTGCATCTGTGACCTACACTGCATCTTGCAACAAGGCCAGATTTTTAACCCACTGAGTGAGGCCAGGGATCAAACTCGCATCTCCAAGGATGCCACATCAGGTTCTTAACCCACTGAGCCATAATGGGAACTCACCTCTAAGTGAAACTTTTTTAAGTCTCACATATTTATTACTGAGCCAACATACTATTGCAGAAACACTGCCACAAAGAGAAAAATCATTTTCCCAGTAAAAACACATCTAGCTGTTCAGATACTACTGATGTTTTCAGAGTGATATGGTAAGACGCAAGTGACCTGACACAGCATAAATATGTGTGCCACCTCATGTGCAGGAATCCTTATACACCCAGCTTAGGTCATCTCCAGTGTCTTCTGTTGGAGTTGTACCTGATTTTATTACCAGTAAATTACTAGTAAACTTTCTAACTGACATAGAAAATCCTAGGGTTTATGGTAGTGAGGTTATACCCTACACAGAAACAGATCTCTGCAATCATGTTTTTCCTTTTTAGAAAGATAGAATACCTTTAGAGATAACAGAAGATACTCCGGGATTTGAGTCAGTGAGAGGAACTACAGGTGAAAGTATTTCTTGACTAGCAGAAAGGCAGGAGTTCTTCTGGGGCCCGTTATCTTGCAAACAAGATGTAGCCTAGAGACAGTGATGTGGTCATATCCAATCTATGCAGTTACTCTGGGGCAAAAAAAGAGACAAGCTCAATTTAATAAAACCCAACAGCAGACATCTAGAGAATCAATAAGTGTTGGTTGATGCCCATAACGCAACATGGAAGCCAATCTACTCCAACTGGAAGACCTTTTGCAGATAGTTATTTTTGAACAATCTAAGATGTGTTAAAGCAAAAATAGAAATGACTGGTGGCAGAAATCCTGACTTGCTGCCTTGAAATCATTAGTTCATTGTGGTTGACTGCACACTTTTTATGGTATGGTCAAGAGGTCCCCATGATTCAGTACCTTCTTTTCCTACCACCTGACTCTCTTAGGAAAAAAAAAAAAGACATTGCTAAAATATTCTGTAGAACCAGTACTCTAAGTAGCAGCCTTGATAGCAACAGAGCAGGTAGGAGGTAGCTGCTATAGTTTCTTTCACTTTTTTCCTCCAAATATCCAGATTTCTAAGTGTTAAAAAAACACAAACACCAAAAAACTCATTAGAATTTTGGATTAAAGACAGCTATCTGTCTCTCATTTTTGATATGCCAGCTGATAATTGGGCTATAGCTGAGTCTAAAAATAACATACAGTACATTAAAATAATATTCCTTGGCTACATTTCCAAAGTGGTATTCTGGGATTTCTGTGCATTAATCTTGTAACAATAACAGGATTTGCGCTTTTAACTCCCCTGGTGTAGCTTTGAAAATCTAGCCTAGAGCAGCTAATGTTGCAGTTTAAATCATACTCTCACTATCCTTAGGGAAATGTGGAGATTAAAAAAATGACAACCCAGCTGCTCAAATGACCTATACCAGGGAGAATAAGAGAAACAACGTATTTCCCCTCAGGAACTAGGCTGATCAGTATAAATATTTCTTGTAATAAAAGCTTTAAAATTTGTATCCCACCTCAGAGAACCCACCCTAGATATTTCCAGTGTGGACATACTAGGTTTCTCACAGGCGAGGGAGACAATCTGGTTGCTGAATAACTGGAATTGAACTGGATTCATGTGTGGGAGCCTCTGTGTGTGTGTAGGGAAGGAAGAGGAAAGAAGCTGTCATTATTGTATGTTTCTGGTAAACATTCTTTTATCCCTGCAGAAATTTGGGTGTATCCCAGAAATTAGGTGTTGTTAATCCTGTCAGCTAAAACAAATGCATATCCTAAAATTTACACACGGCTCTAAATGGAATCTCTGACTGGCTCTAAATTGAATTGGCAGGAGTTTTTCAATGATATCATTAATTGCATTTTATTAATTGAGAAAAAAGAGCTTTTGTGTAGCTGTGGTTGTGATGGGTTAGATTTAATCAGTGTAGGTACCACTAACAGGCTGGCACTACTTTTGGCCTTCATTGCCTTTGAAATTCTAAAATGGAAAAGGAGGCCAACATGCTGAGCAATTATTTCAGAACAGATTGCCCGTTAACATTTCATAATATCACCGAAATACATCCTTTCTGGTACAGAGACTTGCTTTGGCTATGAACATCCAAGAGGTGGCAGCACCCCACACTTTGTTGTTGGCTGTATCCCTCCAGGCAGAGCTCACCGCAGAGGTCTCATCATTGCGTCACCTGAAAGCCAGTTTGCAGCGTGGGGGTGGGGGGAGTGATGAAAGAGCGATATAGCCTTTTGCATCTCAGTTCTTTGGGAGAGTTCAGGAAACAGCTGCATGGATCGTTTTAAATGGATTTGAAAAGGGTTTTTGTTTTTTTCTTTCTTTTTCCCCTGAAATCTTCAGCCCTGTGTGATATCTTTCTATGAAGACCACATGGGTACACTTATGGATTTCCTGGTTTGCTCTCTGAAGAAGGAAGAGTTTCAATTGTCAGGGATCCCCTGGGACCTCATTGTCAATTGCCTATACTTGTCTTTATAAACACAGGAAGGTGGGATTAAGACAGCATCACTGACAATCATTTTTTAGAGCATGTGTTAGTGCAAGGCACTTAACACAGCATTGAGAATGTGACACTATCCTAACCTAGAACACTTCTTTTATTCCACAATCATTCTCCCAGCCCCTCCCTCATCTCATGCTAAAAATACTCCACAGAACAAATAGCTGTTGAGATAGCATGAAGGTCTGCATAAGTTAAGTACCAACATAGCCTGACATGCTAAGTGTCAAATGCCTGGGATGAAAAGCATCAGGTGATATGGATAAGGGAGCATCAGGGCTGGTCTAGACTAGCCAATGACCAGGTATCTGTAAAACCCGGCCCTCCGCATGTGTGTTAGTTTGAGGGCAAGAGCTGGGACACAGTAAGGGAACTTTGCTGGTGGGGTTATCGGCAGGATACAAGAGATAGAACTCTCATGGGAAACTAGTCTCCAAGAGGCCATGAGGAAGCTGAAGCTGGTCCAGCATAGCTCAACCACGGGTGTTCCTATCCCCACTCTCTCCATTGTAAGTTCTTGACTTCTGTGTCTTCACAATTGCAGCTACCAACTTGGCCTAACTTTCAGCTGTGTGCGGCTTGTCAGTAGCTCGCTTATTTATTTATTTATTTATTTATTTATTTATTTATTTATTCTTTTTGCCTTTTCTAGGGTCACTCCCGCGACATATGAAGGTTCCCAGGTTAGAGGTCTAATCGGAGCTATAGCTACCGGCCTACGCCAGAGCCACACACAGCAACGCAGGATCCGAGCCACGTTTGCGACCTACACCACAGCTCACAGCAATGCTGAATCTTTAACCCACTGAGCAAGGCAAGGGATTGAACCCACAACCTCATGGTTCCTAGTTGGATTTGTTAACCACTGTGCCACGACAGAACTCCAGTAGCTCATTTCTCTAGCTTAGTCTCAACATTGGCACTCTGAAACCCTTTCCCATAGCTTTCCTACATGGTCTGTGCTCTCTGTATACATCTTTTCAGCTTCTGTTCCCACTTAATGACCATCTTCCCCATATTTCCCATTCAGTTTTCATAAAGAGAAGGGGAGAGAGGGGATAGAGAGAGAAGGGGGAGGGGGACAGGGAGAAAGAGTCTCATTGGCTTCATTACATAATCACATGATCCCTGTCTGGATTGAGCTTTGGAGGCCTGACTGCCTCCCAGAGGATGAGCTGGACCGTGATTGGCAGTCCTTGAATCTCCTTTATTAAAGACCTGCTCAGGTGCTCCCCAGCCTAGTAGAGAGTTGGCATGAGAGTTCCTTTCAGGAGGGCTGTGGATGTGAAAAGCACTGACATTTTGCCCCTTTCTCCATACAAAAGAAGGAGCAGCAGTGTTCTCAGGCTCCATAATGCTGAGTGTCCTAGGGTCAGGGTACTGCTGCCCTTGTGGGTTGCTCAAACTCTAGTAAAAGATGAATTTTTCATCTCTTTTCTTCTTTGCAGGAATTCAATCATGCAACTTGGGGAATGATCTTAAGGGGGTATTTTACACTCATAATTCCACAGACTTGGAGAAAGGGGAATAGAACCTTCATTTGAACCATGATGTCATGCAATTTTGAATAGTGCAGATTTGTTAGGGCCATGCTGGGGGAGGGTTTTGGTTGGATTAGATGCAAATCTCCTAGCTGTAATCAAGTTTTCCATAATGAGATCTGACTTTATATTTTAATCCAAAGACAGGGCTACGTCTAAATGCCATAACACATTCAGCAATGAGTAATTTACCTGTTGCCCACTGAGTTGGCAGCAAAACTGGGTGTGACGGTCAAGCTATCTGGAGCAGGGGTGAGGGAAGCACACAGGGTATGAAGGAAAGATAACTGCTGCAGTTTCTTGGCTTTGGCCTTTGCCTTCCTCTAGTTGTTTTACTGTTACATTGAGGGCATGTAGCAAAATGAGGCAGGCCCCACGAGGGGGCTTATTTGCTTTTGATTACTTCCATTTGAGCCACCAAGAGCTTGTGGAGCTTTTTCTTTTTCTTTTTTTTTCCTTGAGGGCCTGAATGTCCCCTCCATCTCTTCCAATATTAGCCAGTCTTAGCCATAAGGTGTTGCCAGCGTATACTAACTGTGGATGTGAGGATAAAGCAGGGTGTGAATTATGGTTGATTTTTAGTGGTGATTTGAGTCTTCAGCACATCTATAGAGATTTCAGTACATGGTGAATTTGGTCACTAACTGCACTGCTTCATGGCATCACATATGTCATTATTTGAAGTTTGAGAAAAATTATTTGATTTTCCCTGATGTTGTTTGAGCTCACTAATTAGATTGTAACTTCCTTAAAAGAGAAGGGGCTTCTATACTCTTACTAAGCATCTCCTGCCATGTCAGAGTTTTATATAAGGAGTGGGCATTCAACACATACTTGTTGAGTTGTTTTGACTCAATCTCAATTTCGTGTTCAGCTCAGATTTCCTTTTTTCTTTTCTTTTCTTTCTTTTTTTTTTGTATTTTTGCCTTTTCTAGGGCCACTCCCATGGCTTATGGAGGTTCCCAGGCTAGGGGTCTAATCAGAGCTGTAGCCACTGGCTTATGCCACAGCCACAGCAATGCAGAATGCAAGCCATGTCCGAAACCTACACCACAGCTCACAGCAATGCCGGATCCTTAACCCACTGAGCAAGGCCAGGGATCGAACCTGAAACCTCATAGTTCCTAGTCAGATTTGTTAACCACTGATCCATGATGGGAACTCCTCAGATTTCTTATTAGGCTCCAAGGAGTCCAGATTCTTTTCAGTTATCTCTTTAGAAATCTGAAAGTTTGGATTCATTTTTCCAGCTTCCACCTTCTCTTGATCACTTTGGGAAAACTAGTACCTTAGATACTGAGTGTTCCCTCACTCAGAGTGCTAGGCCTCAATGAGATTCAAAATGTCCAGGAGTCTTCAGCCTTTGACTTTTTACTTTTCTTCTTTAGTTAACCTCCTCTTTCACTGAACAATTCTCTCCTACCAGGACAGGGGAAGTTAGGCTTTGGTAATGTTAGCTTCCAAAATTCAGGAAAGATTCTCCTTGTCAGAGTGACTCTAGGATTTAATTGGCAGACAGTCTGTCATCTCAGCGTGTGCTGCTGGGCTCACTGCAACTGGGGAAGTAAGCCTGCACAATCCTGCACTGACTTTTAACTAAGTCTCTCATCCAAAAGTGACACACTTTACATCTGATCATATCTCATTGGCCAAAGTATGTCACATGGCCATGCTTATCTTCAAGGAGATGGAGAAGTTAATTCCTTGTCCCTGCGAGAGAAAAGAACCAGAACTACTGGTGACCTCTACACTTCTTCAGAGACCTTGGAAGTTGCTGCCTTCGAGTTCATTATTTAGGGAAACATGGGACCCTTGAGAATAATAGAAACACTTTGTTTTTTAGGTTTCATTAGAATTAAAAATCAAAATAAACCCATAATAAAGTGACATACCAATAAAATTTTTAATATATAAGTATCAAGGGTTTTTTGGGGGTCATATCAGTGATCAGAAGTAATCACTGCCATCCTTTCTGAATGCCATCTGTATAGAGATGGTTGATGGAAACAGTCCTTCATGTTTATAGTTACCATGTCTGTTCATATTTCTGATGCTTCTTATACCTCACAATCACTTGAAGGCCGAACAGCTCAAAGACTTCTCCACAGAGCAGAGTCACTTTGAACTCATGTTCTGTGAGGATCCAACTCTTCATTCCTGCTCTGTGCCTGATTAGACTCTGTTGGTTGCAAAGAAAAACCCCAGGTTCTTCAAAAGCAGGCAGGGAACTCACCTACTCACTCAGTTATCCTACATTCCTCACTCACTCAATAACTACCCTCCCTCCAAAGAATTAATTCTAATCATAAGATCGAGAAGTTTATTCATGAATTTAGTGAGTTTGGTAGTCAACTCTCTTTTAGTCCAAGTCAATGGAGTTACTCCTCTGATGTGCCAGATAAGATCCAGCCATGGTGTGGTCAGAAAGAGCCTTTCCATTAGACTCTGAAGATGTTGGTCCTGGTTCTGTCATGTTCTAGTCGTGTTACCTTGGAAAAGTCACTTTACCTATCTGAACCTTCATTGGCGAGATTAAGATAGTTTTATTTACCTTCTAGAATGGAGTTTCCTGTATATAAAATGTAAGTTATGTCTACCTCTCAGGGTTGTGGGGATTTAAATTATTTTGACAAAGACAATTTCTGGGAAATATATATGTATAAGTATGTATATCCCAAGCTGGAGACTTCTTCCCTCCTTTTTTGCTTGCTAATTAAGAGTCATAAATAAAATGCTGACGAGCTGCAGTCTGCCGTCTGTGCTGTAGCTGGAGGGCTGTTTTGACTTTGCCTGACAAATGGCTAACCAGCCGCTCCCACCATGCCCAACTCAAGTGTTCAGCACTGAGAAATCCAGCTACTGCCAACAGCATCTTATAAACTTGTCACTGTTTACTTACTTGGTGACAGTGTTTTTGTTCACTGATTATCCCTGAGATTTCACCCATCAGGGTGTGTCTGTTTCCTTTAAAATGTCCAAACGCCATTTAAACACAATCATTTCCCAAACCACATGAAAATAGTGACGGTCCCTAAATGAGACTTGGTGCCATTGCAGTTCATCCCCATTGCAATACAGTTGGGGTGGAATGTTGTCTTTGCAAAGCGGTAGCTGGATATGCTTGGGACTTTATTAAATGGACAGAAACTTCAGAGCTGTGTCAGTACACTACTAGCCAGGATTTCCAGGTGACCAGTTGAATAATGTGCCAGAGGCAGCTTCTACCATCTTGGGAGAACTGATTGCTAAATTTTGAGGAATTTTGCAAGGTGGTCAATGTTATGTTGGTAGATTGAAATTAGCCATGGTGGGAATGTTTACACCATGATAACTGGCAAACGCTACAAAATCAGACTTTTTCTGCCAGAGAGCTGGTTGCTAAACATTTACCAGCTCACTATATACAGGATAACCAAGTTTTTGTGCACTTGGGTCAAACCCAGATGTGACGAGGATGGGAGAAAGGTCATTGCATATCAGAAGTATAAGTGAAACGATGGTGCTGAATTAATGGAGAAAAGGATCTAACTTTTATTGAGATTGTTTTGCATGGCAGGGTTTGCTGTAATCTAGATTGGGATTAATGTGGTGGGTCTACAAAAAAATGTGTTCATATGAAGGCTTGAGAGACTCCCAGAGCCTGACTCAAACCTGGTCATGAGAGATGAGGAACAGTATGAGGTATTGCATTATGTTTTTCCCTCAGATTGTTATCCAGGCCCAGGCTGATACTGGTGGAGACTGGGTTTGGGAAAGGCATTAAGTAAAACTGAAAAGGGTGCTTCAGCAAGGCAGCATGTTTGGATTCGGCATCTAGGACCTCAGCTGGAACAGTGTGGGGCAGCAAAGATGTAGCTGACCCCATGGAGCTCAGAGAGGTGGACTCACTTGTGAGCACTTTTTCAAGAGTACTTTGCAGAGGGCCATAGTGCTGTATGAGTAGAGAGGGAGAAGGGCCTGTAGAATTCATTTTTGTCACCCCATATATACCTTAGCTGAAAAGGCAAGGGGGAAACCAGCGGCACATATATTTTCTCAATGTGTTCTCACTACAACCATATGAGAAAGGCATGATATATACATACATCATAAGTATTTACATCATAAATATACGATATCCATCTTTTTTTTTTTTTGGCTTTTTGCCTTTTCTAGGGCCACTCCCATGGCATATGGAGGTTCCCAGGCTAGGGGTCTAATTGGAGCTGTAGCTGCTGGCCTACGCCAGAGCCACAGCCATGCAGGATCTGAGCTGCATCTGCAACCTACACCACAGCTCACGGCAACACCAGATCCTCAACCTACTGAGCAAGGCCAGGGATCGAACCTGCAACCTCACGGTTCCTAGTTGGATTCGTTAACCATTGAGCCACGATGGGAACTCCATGATATCCATCTTATAGATGAAGAAACTAAGAATCAGAAAGCTTCAACAACTTGCCTGATATTATGCAGAAAGTAAGTGGAAGAGATGAGATTCAAACTTGGTCTCGTCTGATTTCAAACACCCATGGGGCCTCTGTGACCTCCCTTTACAACCTTTTTCTCTACATATTCTTCAGTCCTTTCCTTCTTCATGGTCATGGGAAAGAATTGTCTCTCCTCTCGCTAAGGCCAACCTTTTCACTTGTGTTCACTAAGTCTGTATCCTCCAAATTCCTGCTCCAGAGTCTTTATAAAGCACCCCCTCGCTCTGTTGGGCATCTTTAATCTGTTCCTTGCCACAAACTTCTTTCCGTCTCCAGCCTGAAATGAGTGTCTGTGTGGTGCCTTCCTCAGTCTTCTCTTCCTTAGCTTTCAGCCACATTGAACACAGTTCAGATTCTTCTTTATGCTTGAAACTCTCCACTCCCAGAATCCATGACTCGTTTGTTTTTCTCTTCCCTCTCTGGTTATTCCCCTGGCTGCTTCTGGCTCTTCTTCCTTATTCTAATCCTTGAACTGTAGGCATTACTCCAAGAGTCTGGTATTGGTTCCCTTCCTCTTCTGGTCTTTCCCCTTTGAGATTCCCTTTGACCTCAGCTCACTATGCAGACAATCCCAAATCAATAATCCACAGGTCTGATTGGAAAATGAATATGGAAATAACTTAACTGGGCCTCTAGGGTCAAAAGCAGTCTCTGGCATAGAGTAGCACTCAATAAACAACGGATTTCAGTGAAGAGAACGTTGTGGACAGAGCTTGAGCATATGCATATTGATTTATTTGAACTCATCAAAGTCAGGAACTGTGCCTTTCCCCCATTTTTGATTTCCTGATCCAGCATAATACATAATAGCTGTTCAATAAATGTTTGTTAAATGAATGAATGTGTTCAAGCTTGCTGATAACTTGGTGCAGAATTGTGGCAGTCTTTATATAGGAATTTAGACTTTTTGCTATGTGCAGTGGGCTTGGAGCCAAACAAGGTTTTTGTCATTTAAGTAACTCAATTGTAGCTTAGCTCCAGGATGACTCATCTGGCTGCAGTCAGTGTTGAAACCTTGCACCATCTTCCTCCCTTGCCCTTGCTATTCTGTCTCTAATCAGTTGTTCAGTCCTGTTGATTTTACTTCAGATATGGCTATGGTTTGTATCTGTGTTTTTGTTTCTCTTCTCATGGCCACCTCCCAAGGTTAGTCCTGATTGCCTCTTGCCTGGACTTCAGTGCTGGTCACTCCCACTCCAATCATTGTTCTGTATGCCACAGGCTTTGGCTGTTCTACTAATGGCTGGCTCTGTGTTTGAAAAAAAGAAAAAAGAACAAAGCTGAATTGGTTCTGGGAAAGCAAGGATAAAGAGAGCTAATACAACTTCTCCATTTTCTGCCTGTAACCCTGTAGGCTCTTTAAATCTGCTTGATTTGCCTGAGTGGGTTTATCCCCTAATTACTTCTTATAACAAAGACTAGGATCCCATTCCCACAATAAAGCCAAGTTGTAGGAGAAAGAGAGTGGACCATTGGAAAAGTTGTGCTTGACTATGATGTTGAGGAGAACAAAGAAAGCACCCACAATCCAGCTGGGTAGACAAGCCCTAAATACATGCAATGTATTAGGAAGAACAATCCTTTAGGAAAGGGAGAGCAAGAGAAGGGAAAAAGTCAAGGATAGGGAGAAGGTCTTTGAGATAATATTTCTAGATAAAGAGAAGGAAAAAAAAAGAGGGAGAGAAGACAAGAGCTGAGCTTCTGCCATTTCTTCATAGCTAATTTTGGGTAAACAGGCCCTTTCTTAAAATGCTTTCTTAGAACTTTGTAGGTCCAGAATTTATCCTATCAAAACAGGGAGTTAATGACTTTATAGCTCCTATCTGGGGAGTTCTACATTTAAAAAATTTAGGTCAGGAGTTCTCTTATGGCATAGCAAGTTAAGGATCTGGTGTTGTCACTGCAGTGGCTTGGGTCACTGCTGTGGTACAGGTTTGATCCCTGGCCTGGGAACTTCCACATGCCAAGGATAAGGCCAAAATTAAAAATAAAAATAAAAAATAAAAATATTGTATCAGTATTATGTAAAGTGTGACTTGCCTTCTGTAAGGAGTTAAGTACAAACATGACAGTAAGTATTTAAAAACTTTTTAAGAATTGTACATTGCCACTGTTATGGGCTAGAGGTGGTTGGTACCAGCTAGAGAGAGCCTGACTGTGGACATTTCTTTCCTTCTCTGTGCCTCAGTGACTTCAGCTTGGTAGCTTGAAATCAGTCATGGATGAAGGTATTTTTATCTTGCAGATAGGCAAATGCTATAAAACAGGACTCCTCCCACCCCACCACTCTGAGTGCCAAACATTTACCAGTGCACCACTGCCTGGCTGCCATATCCATACACCTGTTGCTAAATTTGCATGGTGTGGCTGCTGCTTTCTACTCCATGTTCACAGTAAGATCATGCATGTATCTGTCAGCAAAGGAATGAGGGAAAACTGGTTCTTCACCATAGGAAGTTTGAAATGCACTGCCTTATGTCATCTTTGCCTTGTTTGAGCATTCCAGCAGAGGTCTTCATGATAACCAAATGGAATAGTCCACAGGCTTAGAAACTTGCTACTCCAAGTTTCCAGCCTCTAACACAGGGTAGTGTGGGAATGGCAGATCCAGCCAGGACAGGGAAGTTCTGTGTGAAATGGATAAAAGTTTGTGTATTAGTTTACCAAGACTGCTATAACATAATACCATCGACTGGATGGCTTAAACAACAGAAATGTATTCTCTCACAATTCTGGAGGCTATAAGTCCAAGACCAACGTGTTGGCAGGTTTGGTTTCTCCTGAGGACTCTCTCCTTGGCTTGCAGATCACTGTCTTCTTGCCATGTGCCCACATGGTCTTTGCGCTTGAGTCTCTCTGGTGTCTCTTCTTTTTCTTGTAAGGACATTGGGAAGGGCTCACCCTCATGACTTTGTTTAACCTGAATTACCTCTTTTGAGGCTCTATCTCTAAATATTGTGTCCCTGTGGGGATTAGGGCTTCATCTCATGAATTTCAGGGGACACAATTCAGTCTATAACAGTGTGTCAGTGTTGACTCTCTGGGCTCATGCTGCATTTCATTCAAGCATTGTATAATGACACAGGACTGTGGTGACCTTATACCGAGGACAAGGATGCCTTCTCACTTCTCCTGGATGCCCCTTCCACTTTCCAGCAATCTCCAGGCTCAGCAAGTTCTACCCCTCTGTCAGTTCCTAGCTTAAGTCCCATCTCTCCAATCTAGTCTTCTTTGATGACTCCTGACTCCTGCTTGGAGAGAAGACTTCCGCACCTGACTCAGCCTCACCCTCTTGCTCTGTATTGTTAAGTTAGTAATGAATCTCATCAAGCTTTGCAATACCTTTCCTGATATCATCTCAGTGTATACATTGTGTGTATTTATGACTTATTTACCCAGCTGGATTGTAGATATCTTGAGAAATATGCATCTTACTCTTCTTGACACCCAGCCTCCTCCATTTAGTGATTAGTTAGCTGTATGCCTTTTATAGAGTAAGAAGTCAATAAATATCACAGAGTTGATGTACTTTTTTCTAAAATTGTTAAGGCCATTATATGCTCAGACATTATGTGAAATCAAACTCATAGCAGTAATTACTGAGGTTTTTTCCCCCTTTATGGTGGATATCAAGCTAGAATTTTGGTAAATGCTCCTGGAATGTCATTTGTAGATGCCATTGTCCCAGTGAGTTCTTATGACTTTCCACTTTCACTCTGGTATAAAAAAGACCTGGATTTGAGTTCTGATTTTGCAGTTACCACTGTCTTGCCTTGAGTAAGTTGTCTGAATTCTCTAAGACTCAGTTTCTTCATCTGTAAAATAGGAGTAATAATTGTACCTTATTTCACAGAGTGATGACAAGGAGTAAAATAGAAATAGCACTAAGGAAGTAGTAGATGTTCATCATTAATATTACTCTGGCCCAGAGAGATTTAAAAAAAAAAGTAGAAACATTAACCGTAGATTCCAGTCTCCACTCTGAACCAGGAATAACTTGAAAAGAAAAAACGCTTGCACACCATCAGAGGATCATCCATGCAAATAGCCCATTTATTGCTTGATGCCAAGTACTTCTGAATTAAGAATATTTCAAAGAAATCAGAAGTAACACTTTCCAATCTATGATGAGTTGATTTTTAAACAATATTTGGCCTCACTTTGTTATCAACCCGTTCCCATGTCCCACTTCCTTTTGTAAAGCATAAAACATTTTACTTATAAATCACTATGCGTACCGAGTTTTGTTATTTTATTCTGCCAGTCAGGTTGCATAGGAAGTACATCATTAACTGGAGATAAGTCAGCATGACATTTGTCCTGAAGTTAAGGATAAAACAAAGTTAAACTATATTCAGTGTTTTCTCAGAGATGCTCAAGAAAAACAACTTTAAAGGAAAAAGGGATGTATGCAGGGACCCAAACCCCATCGCTCCAACAGTCTCACTAAAACCTCTCAGTGCTCCAGAGAAGCTCGGGTAGGAACACTCCCATAGGGAGAGCAGGAGGGTGGTGAGTGGGAAGTCAGCACAATCCTGTGCTTCTCTAGGGCAACTGGTGCAAAGCAGAGGCCTCCAAAAAGGCTCAAAGTGGCTTGTCAGCTTTTCTGCATGTTCTAACAATTAGACATACATCCCAAAAGGTATACTGCAATATTAAAGTTCATTTATATACGCTGTAAAGTTTCCCCTGTGTGTCCTACAGGCACATGTGTGACTGGAGAGTGCCTATGGGTTGATTCCTTTGTGAATTACATGGAGCTGACACAGCTGAAACCCACTATGACCCAGATGAGGACAGAAGCTTGTGCTGGAAGAGTGGCTGTGTCCCTATGTGTAAGTAAGTAATATTCATCCCCACTGAGCAGAGTGGTGCAAAATTATTAAGGCTGCATCCTAAAGAAACTTCTAATGCAGTGTGTAATGAAAGTGCCAGGTACGATGAGTTATTAGGTGCTGCCCTGCTGTTTTGAAGTGCCAGGTATTTCTCTACCTGTTATCCAAGCAGCCAAGTCTTGTGGGGGAAGGCAGTTCCAGCCTGAAGAAAGCATCAGCAGTTATTTGTGCTGAGAGGATCATAAAGTGAGTGACGACGATGAAGCTGGAAGTGCCTGCGGAAATGGTGGGATGTCTGGGGTGGAGGAGGACTGGGAGGCGAAGGGGAGCATGGTGAAGGTGTGCAGGGGAAGTAATGTCATAGCCCAAAGCATCTGGCTCTGTGGATTTGAAAATTGTTCTCAGGGCAGCTCTTATTATTGGGAATTCAGATAGGATCATTGCAGAAAGGAATATGGTTTTGATTATTTCTGTAGTCATTCTAGAAATGCAAAGTCAATATTGGGCACTTATTTACATTTATTATTTATTTTGGACCTAGTAGAATTTTGCATCTCTCTGACCTGTATAATGCTTATCTCAGCCTGCTTCTTGGAGTCTCGCTGGCTTCCACTCTTCCCTCAGTCATGTCCAGTCATTATCAAATGGCTCTAGGCAAATTCATCTTTCTTAGCCTCTATTTCCTTGGGTTCTACCTTTGTTGTGTCCTTCACAGTTTGTCCTGTTTTCTCTTTGCCCCTCTCCTTGCCTGTACTCTGCCTTGTCTAGGCTCTTTAGCTCTTACCTGGACCTTTCTGGTTTCCCTCCTCCCATCTATTTCTCTTTGACCTGCCTACCCAGAGCACGGCAGGAGGGCAGCTAACACCATTTACTAGGTGCTTTTTCTGTGCCAAACCCTGGGGTGTATGTTACATGATATTTCTAGTATTTCACTAACCCTGAAACAGTGGTATTACTTCCATTGTACATCTTGGGAGGCTCCAGAAAGATCATAACATGCTCATACCAGCTAGAATGATAACCTAAAGCTGGTGGACACCACAGTTCATGCGATTCCCTATTCATGTTGCTTACTCTGCTCAGAAGTCTTCAGTGGCTCCCATTGCCTAATTTATAGATCAAGTCCAGGCTTTTTTTTTTTTTTTTTTTGTCTCCTTAGGGCTGCACCTGCAGCATATGGAGGTTCACATGCTAGTGGCTAATTGGAGCTGCATCTGCAACCTACACCACAGCTCACAGCAGTGCTGGATCTTTAACCCACTGAGCAAGGCCAGGGATTGAACCCATGTCCTTATGGATGCTAGTCTTGTTCGTTAACTGCTGAGCCACAATGGGAACTCCAAGTCCAGGCTTTTTCATCTCAGCATTCAAAGCCCTCTGAAATCCAGTTTACTATGTTTCTAGGCTCTCCTGTCAAGCCCTGTCATACGCCCCACTCTTTAGGCTGGAAACCCAAACAGCTAAACAAACAAAACCCCATTTTTATTTACACCCTTGCTTTCTTTCCTAAGTGCTTTCGTACATGCTTTTGCTCTGCCTGCTGCAGAGACACTATCATTCCTTCCTTTGTATAAGTAAATGTTGCCCAAGAAAACAGTGAGCAACAGAGTTGGGCTAGAGATCCATTTATTTTCTGGTTCACAAAGGGTATATTTGATCTTTATTAAATAGTGTAAAATGTTCTTTCAATAATGTTTTTCTTTAATATCTTTTTAAAAGACATTTAAAGTGAATCAGAAAGCAATTAAATGATTAATTGCTGCAGCCGAATTCTGCTGCCCTCAGCCTCTGTGGATGCTATCTGACCGATTAACCTCTGTTTCTGAGCCCTGTCTGATTGAAGAAGGCAATGACGGAAAATGCTTGGCCTATCACATGACTGATCTTTGCTGTCATGAGCCATCGTTTTCTAACTGCAAGCTTTCATTTTCAAAGTCCTGGCATGATTTCAGGAGCTGTAAACCCTCATGTGAGTAAGTGAGCAGTAGGAACTGGCAGTTTTTCAATCTCAAGTCTCTTCAGCTTTAAACCTACATTTAACTGTGATTTTTTTTTTTTTTTACCTTGAGTTGGGCATTCTTTTTGATGTGTACTTTTATGATAAATAAAATGGGGTGGAAGTGAATTTGACTGAGACAAATATGAGTTGGTCCAATTAGGGCTGACTCTAGAAAAAAGTCACAGCTGCCCCAACATTAATTCCACAGTCGGAGCAGGAGATGAGAGAGGAGTGGTGAGTGTGTAGGTTTCCCAGTCTTTCCACAACATCAGGGACACAGGGTGGAGAGCACTGAAAATGCACCTGAAAATTATGAATTCATTTGTGGAGATGACCCAAATGCTAGTTTGAACAGATGTTCTTTTGATATCTTGGAAAAGATCAAGGAGTCTCTTCTCCAAGATCTCACTTTGAATGGAAGAGCTTTGTGAGACAGGAAAGGATGTGTCACTGAAAATATTTCTTCCCTAGTTACAATGTTTAAGTAATTGTGGTTCAAGTGAATGTGGAATTAATTTTTCTTAGTGCATTCCTAGCTGGACAATGTAATTAATATTTTAAGGATACATTTTACTTTATTTCTATTTATTATTATTTATTTATTTTCTTTTTAAATTAAAGTATAGTTGATTTACAGTGTTGTGTCATTTTCTGCTATACAGCAAAGTGACCCAGTCATACATATCTATACATTCCTTTTCTTATATTATCCTCCATCATGGTCTACCCAAAGTGATTAATATGATTTACATTAATTTAAGAAATGGGTATCCTGAAAACAAAAATATGAATATAATATGAATGACTTCCTCAAAGATTTGTCCCTGCCTGATGATTTTATTTTGAAATTTGTATATCAAGTGTCTTATTATCCTGTTTTTATTTTATTTCTTAGCTTTTAAAACAAATTAGAAAGAGGAGGGGGAGAAAACTATGCATATCACCAGAATGTTACAGTCAGCAATGTCATGAAAACTAATTGTAATTTCATGCTGAGGTTTTGATTGTGGATCTATTTTTTGTTGTTTTCTTCTACTTTTATCTTCACTAACAAATAATTATTGACAAGCAAAAGTTCTTATGGTACTATCTTAGGAAATTTGATATAAGGAATCCTATAAGAAAAAAAATATTATCAGTGTATGGAGCTCATTTAGATGACAGTGGCAGACACCTGCAGAAATAATAGTCGCTTACATTTATGGAGCACTCACAACTTGCCAAGCACTGTTCTAAGTGCTTCATGTAGTATTAGCTCATTTAATCCTCTCAAAAACTGTATAAGATTGGTACCTATTATCTCCATTTTATAAATGAGAAAACTAAGGCACAAGGATATTAAATTATTCACCTACAGTCACATATCTAGGAAATGGAATCATAATTCGAATCCAGCTAGTCTGAATCCAGAATAAAGAAATAAAACAAGCATAACCAGAATGAAAGTAATATTGTTCTTTTTAGATTTCCTAAACTTACCATCACCACTGTGAATTCTGAGTGAAGATTAGTATGAAACTTGTAAGAATAGAAGAGGAATTGTTTAAAGTAGAGAGAGAGTGAGAGAGAGTGAAAAAAAATGAAAATGCTAGCAAAAGCACCAGTAGTGGATTCTGAGATAAGGATTCTAGGAGGTAGGCGTGGCAGTACCCTCTGTTGTGTGCTCAGCTGGGCCTCAGCTTGGACTGGTGGGCAGTGATGTATAGTGGGTCAAGGAGTATGGCTGCTGACTGATTTTTGTCACTCACTGCTCTAGTTTCCTGCTCCTCATGCTGAGATAGATAATACCCATAGATCGCTTTGAGTTCCCATCTATCTGAAGCATTTCTAGATTTGCAGTTCAGGTTTCTTTCTGCAGAGCCAGAATGTGTCCTTTCTTTTCAGACCTCTTCCCACCTCAGAACACTGAGGACAAGCCCACCATCCTTTATCTAAACACAGTGGGCTAGATATATTCAGAAATTTAATTTTCTAGATATTAGAAAGGTAAAATGGTACATTCCCATATATTGTATAATATTTGCAGTGGTGTCTGGGTCAGCATCCCAAAACAAATACAATCACATTTCCACCAACAAATGTACAGGTTATCACCTAAGTGAAAAAAGGAATGAGTATACTCAGCTATATGTCAAGAAGGTCAGGGGAGTTCCCATTGTGGCTTAGCAGTAATGAACCTGACTAGGATCCATGAGGATGTGTGTTCGATCCCTTGCCTCGCTCAGTGGATTAAGGATCTGGCATTGCTGTGAGCCGTGGTGTAGGCCAGCAGCTGTAGCTCCCATTCGACCCCTAGCATTTGGGAATTTCCATGTGTTGCAGGTGTGGCCCTAAAAAGCAAAAAAAAAAAAAAAAAAGTCAGATTTTGCCACCAAATGCATTTTTGTACCAAATTTATGGAAATAAACTTTTGGTTGCAGGGCATTTTGGATTTTGGAATTGGGGATGGGGAATGTAGACTATATCATCATCAGTTCTTTCTACTGTAGTCAGGGACACACATGAAGATGCTGACAAAGCCATTTCCACATTTCCTGCACTGGCCAAGAAGGGGTCTGACTCAGGCTGAGCCTGAAGAACCTTAGGTCACATCTTCTCATTCCAGGTTTTAGTTGGGAAAGCAGGCTCTCAGGAAATAGAGTTGATATCTATACACTGTACATTCCCTGCAGGTTTGATGGACAAAAACTAATAAAGAAATACAAACTCAGAGAAGATAAGATTTTGCTTTTTTTTTTTTTTTTTTTTTTTTTACTCATTTGAGAGACCTGTTTACACTACTTAGAAAAGCCTCTCCCCTTCTCTTGGGAATCACTTAGCTTAGCTTGGAGGACCACAGACTAAGAAGTACAATATAGTGAGGCTTATTAAAAACAACTTGTAAAAGTGCATTATCCCAAAGATTTAGCAGCTAATTTTCTGTTGCCTTTACTTCTTACATCATCTTTTTCCTCTCAATGTATAACCTTCTTTAAATTTTATGTCCTCTTCTCAAATTCCTCCTAGGTTTAATGACTAATCTCTATTTGTGTTACCCTAGTGAAGCCTGTAGAAGGAAAATCATAAATTAATGGCATATGTTTGTAGTTATAAACAGGGGACAGATTCAGAAATATACAAACATGTCAAGTACCCTATTTCCTAGAGCTGCAATGCTCAACTCCTAATTAACCTTAGATTTATAAGTCTAATCAAATAGCCTAGTCCCTTTCTGTTAAAAAGCTGTGCACTGTGCATAGTCTTTCACCTGTCCTAAATCTCTACTTAACCTTGGGAAATAAACACCTTTGCAGAGCTAGTCACCCCATTGGATGATGCCAGTGTCCCCTTTTAAGGCCCTGAGTTACCATTTTATGCACTGAAAGATATAGTTTACAAAGGAACAGTTTGTGGTATCTTATATAGGAGGAGGACCGTGCTGACTGCTGACACAGGCTGTGTTCTATGATAATAGGGCTGTGCTGAGCTGAGCCACTTACATTTTGCACCCAGGTCTTCTTTACAGATAGGGTATGGTTTTGGATCATATCAATTCCAAATATTTATTTACCACTTTTCTAGGTCAGCCAGACACTCTTCTGAGCTCTCTCCACCTATGCATTCATTTAATCCTTTTTAACAAGCAGATGGGCAGGAACCATTATGATCTCTGTCCTGAGATTAGAAAGTTCAGGTCCAGAGAGGTTAAGTAAATTTCCCAATGAGCCTCAGCTAATGAGAGGGGGGTCTGTGGCTCTCAACCATGGCAGTCTTTCTCCAGAGTTGGCCCGTTTGACCATTGTTATGCTGCTTTCCAGGATACTTCAGGGCCTGTGGCAAAAACTGGAACAATGGTGTGGAGTTTTCTACTTGAGCTTCATTAGAATATGCTCTAACCCAGTGGTTTTCCAATTTTGAGGCTCTGCATAATCCCTACAGGTGATGGGAATGAGAGGCAAAGAGGGCTTGGGAATTCCCATCCATGTCAGCCAGAGCAAGTCAGTAGTTGGTTGGTTGGTTTTTTCCTAAAACAATTTTTTTTTTTTTTGGCCATACCTGCAGCATGAGGAATTTCCCAGGTCTGGGATGGAACTGATGCTGTGGTTCTAAACTGTGCCACAACTGGAGCAATGCGGGATCCTTAACCTGCTGCGCCATGTGGGAATGTTTTAAATATTCCCCCAAGTCAGTATTTTAAATGCTACTTGCTAGTACTAAGATTTTATTTGGATAAGGGGTTCTATAGCTCCCAAAAGCTTGAAATGACAGCTCTAAATAGTTGAGCCAATTACCTCACACAGGGGTCATACCAATTTCAAAAAAAAAAAAAAAAAAATGGAATGTAGGAACGCAGATCCCAAAGTTGTATGATGCTGTGTAATACTTTCTCTGACTATAGGCGGCCCTCCATATCTACAAGTTCCGCATCCATGGATTCACTAGCCATGAATTGAACATATTTGAGAAAAAAAAAACAAAACCAGAAACTTCCGAAAAGCAAAACTTTAATTTTCTATATATCAGCAACTATTTACATAGCTTTTACATTGTATTTATAACTATTTATACAGTATTAACTTTGTATTAGATATTATAAGTAACCTAGAGATGATTTAAAATATATGGGAGTATGTGCATAGGTATATGCAAATACTGTGCTCTTTTATATGAGGGACTTGAGCATCCAGGATTTTGGTATCTGTGAAAACTGACCCTGGTGGATACCAAGGGACCACTATATAGACAAAGGACATAAATGCAACATATGTGTGGACTTTGGAGATGACATTTCAGGGTGAACTCGCGATTGCTGCCTGGGCAAGACTAGACAGAAAGCTGATAAAGAGGAAGGTGGAAAATGCCATCCTGATGTAGGGTAGAGGAAGGAGTGGTGAGAAAAGAAAGCTTGATGTGGCATAAAAGGCTTGTGATTAGGGAAAGCAGGGAACAGAGCTTAGGGCAGGTACTGAAAAGAGCAATCACACCCTGTGAATTAGATTGCCGAAAACAGAGTTGGAGAAAGTAGAAAAGAAACCATTTGAGTAAGGCAAGATCAGAGAACCAGAGTGGAAATTTTCCATGGAAAACAGCTAGAGCACAAAGAACCCAGGAAAAGACTCTCAAGGCTGTATATGGATAAAGTCCAGAGGAATGAAAAGCTAGCATGTAATTTTTAAAAATAACATTTATGAGGTTAGTAGAGCTGAGAAAAGAAAAGGATTATGACAAAGCATTTTATCAGGTATTTCACTGTGCCTTCAAGTAGGTAGATTCAAAACTGGTTGAGTGGTGGTGCTGCCTGGTGGATTACTGTCAGCCTAGAGGGCAGGTGTGGCTCTGCTCTTTATTTTATAAAGCAAACCTTTACATTATAAAGCAAATTCTCTGACAAGGCTCTGACACTATATGTCACCAAATAATGTGTGATTTCATTTATCTGGTGTGTCCATTTCGTCATTATTTGTTATTAATGTGGGATTCCTGGATGAGCCTAAGAGAGTCCATGAATCCTCTAAAATTATTATAATAGGATGATCTACTTACATTTCTGTCTCCCCTGCTAGACTATGAGCAACCTGAGTAGGTGAAGCAAATTGGAACTGGAAAAAAGAAAACCGGTGTAGGAATTCCCCTGTGGCACAAGGGGGAAAACTGGTGTAGGAGTTCCCCTGTGGGTTAAGGATCCAGCATTGCCACTACAATGGCTGGGATTGCCACTGTGGCACAGGTTCGATCCCTAGCCCGGGAACTTCCATGTGCCACAGGCATAGCCAAAAAAAAAAGGCAGTGTATTATTAATCTATAATTGAGCTATAATTCACTCATTCATTGATTTATTCATTCAACCTTTTCTTGAGTATCCCTAACATGCTTGCAATTAACAATTGGGCACACAGGAAAGAGGGATCCAAAGAAATTAACAAAGAGCAAAATAATAATTATTATTATTTTAATGTGCTGTTTGATGTAGCCTAGAGACTTGGGATTATTTTCCTGGAGAGAAAACTTCATTGCAGCTGTTTTTGGAAGGATAATGGGAATCAGTTGGTTTGGTGGTCCAGCAGAAGATAAGGGGAAGGGAATTCCAGGAATAGAGGTGAGAAATTACCTGCCAATGTGGCAGAATGAAAGTTGTTTGGGATGGCTGTGGCAAAGGACACATGTAGGGGCTGAAATAGACAGGGCTGGGTGATGACAGGCTTTTTATACCATACTAATATTTAAACTTTATCTTCAAGGTCACTGGGACCACTAGAAGACTGAAAAGGCATGATATGATTGAATTTCTATTTTGGAAGAATTACATTAGTAGTAATGTGAAGGGTGTAAAAAGGGCAAGATCAAGGCTCGGGAAAAATTTTAGGAGGCTACCATAATAATTGAAGTTAACTATACTGCTGTGCCATTACTGACTGCTCGTACTACTGCCACTGCCATTGGTGCTCTTTTTCCACCTACCACAGCTATTACCACTGCCGCTACTCTCACAACAGTGGTAAGGCAACAGCAGAGTCATCTAAGACCAGGAGGTCTTAGAAGATGAGGCCTCTAAGAGAATGCAGAATGAAGACAGAAGTGATGATGAGAAGGTGTAAGAAGCTGGAGTCTGAGAAGTGTTAAGTGTGATATTGTGATTTATAAGAAATATGTATTTGGTCTTTGTCCTGTTTTTGGCACAGAGCTCCTAAAACCCTTGGAATTTCCTAAGTGATGAGAGCAATAAGGATGTCTTGTTATGTTAATGAGTGACTTTTGGAAAGTTCCTGGGTAACCTAAGGAGGGGGGATGCTTGCTGGGAGAACAAATCATGTGATTAGAATGTTGGAGCTTTCAGTCCCACTCCTGACCTCCCAGCCTCCAAGGAGGGGAGAGGGGCTGCAGATTGAGTTCAATTGCCAATGACCAATGATTTGGTCAATCATACCTCTGTGATGAAACCTCCATGAAACCCCAAAAAGGACTGGGTTTGGAGAGCTTCAAGTTCATGAACACCTGGAAGTTCAGGGAGAGTGGTGCTCTCAGAGAGGCAGAAAGCCCTTTCCCTGTATCTTGTCCTATGGATCTCTTTGACTGCCATTCCTGAGTCATATCCTTTATAATAAACTGGTAATCTAGTAAGTAAAATGTTTCTCTGAGTTGTGTGAGCATTTCTAGAGAATTAATTGTATTCTTTTGCACCCAAGGAGGGGGTCATTGGAACCTCTGATCTATAGCTGGTGAGTAAGAAGCACAGGTGACAACTTGGTCTTGCCATTAGCATCTGAAATTTGGGGGGAGCAGTCCTGTAGGACTGAGTCCTTAACCTACGGGATCTGATGCTATATCCAGGTAGATGGTGTCAGAATGAATTATAGGACACCGAGCTGGTGTCACAAAATTGCATGGTGTGGGGAAAAACCCTACACATTGGGGATGGATATAGAATTAGAGTAAAGAAGGTAAAGGAAGGAGTTCCCGTCATGGCTCAGTGGTTAACGAATCTGACTAGGAACCATGAGGTTTCAGGTTTGATCCCTGGCCTTGCTCAGTGGGTTAAGAATTTGGCGTTGCCGTGAGCTGTGGTGTAGGTCGCAGATGCAGCTCGGATCCCACGTTGCTGTGGCTCTGGCGTAGACCGGTGGCTACAGCTCGGATTCGACCGCTAGCCTGGGAACCTCCATATGCCACGGGAGCGGCCCAAGAAATGGCAAAAAGACAAAAAAAAAAAAAAAGATAAAGGAAATCTGAGAGGTAGAGAAAAGTCAGGAGATGGAAACGAAAGAGAGGATGGTGGGCACTAATAAGTGATGGGGAGAGGTGTTTTTATGTTGATAATGAAGTAGAGTTTGCTCTCTAAATGCCTCATTAACTTACTGTGATTGACTAAGTTACACCAGTGGAAGACAGAAGGTGAGAGGGTTAATACCTGCTCCCAAGACTTATTTCCATTCTTTGAATGTTTGAGAAATACTTCAACTCTTGGCCAATGACATGGGTCAATGACGGGTCCCTATTGTTGAGAACAATGCCATTAGAGACTTCACCACAGAGAAAAACTGGCTTGTTTAAATCTGTTCTCAGATAATAAACCCAGGCAAAGACATAACTTGCAGAAATATAGCATCATGATCACAGCATGTGCTAAGTCACATCTGATAGTTTCAGATACCCTTTGTATTTTCAAGTTAGCAGGAATGAGGAAGTAAAAGCAAAACTTGTCTTTCAGTTCTCCCCATACATTTTAAAAATTGTTTCCTCCTTGGTTCTTTTGCAACAGCCCAGCTGTCCCAGTAGTATATGTTCAGAGGCATATGGGGTGACCCATTTGTCTTAGGATCAGTCATCCCCTACCCTTCTATACTTCCCAGGTGTACTTGGGGTGGGGGGAGGGGACACAGCACTGGCATTGCATCCTCTTTTTTGAAGTGGCATTCCATCCTTTTTTTTGAAGTGTCAAAGTGTTTTGGACATCAGTCTTGGTATTAAAAACTTGCTAGTGAACCGTGATGGGCTTTAATAGAGTTAGTACCTTACAATGCTGATGAGGAACAACCACCTGGCCCATTCATGGTAAAATACCTTCTAAAAACCCATGAGCAGAACTATTTTGAATCATGAATAAGATGATTAGGGAAAAACTAGTTTTTGCTGGTTGCCTATTATTTGTCAGAGACACAGGATTTGTCTACATCTTTTCACTCTTTCCCTTCCTTCTTGCAGATATTTAAAGTATTTTACCAAGGAGAAGTTCCAAGGAGCTGTGACCAAAGGGTATATGCAAAATTCATTTGTCTCTTAACTGTAAAGTCCAAGGGCTCTCCTGGCATTTACAAAGACCTAGATAACAAATGTGTTCTCCTCATTTCCTGTAATTGTTATAAAGAAAACAATTCCAGCATCAGTGGAATCTTTTTCAGTGACCTCTGAAGGGTCATTTGTCAGTTGAGTGTACAGCACATGCTTGAAGAAGTAATTCTCCTTTGCACTACTTATCTTTAGTAAATCTGGGGATTGACCCTAGATAAAGATAGGACTGTGCTGGCTGAGCTCCCAGCTGACACAGCAACTTGCCAGCAGTGTGAGTGAGCCATTTCAGAGATGGGTCCTTAGGCCCAGAAGAGTCACCCCAGCTGGCATCTGACCCTGCTGGAGTGAAGATGACAGGTCCCCACTGAGCCCTGCTCAGATTGCAGATTTCTGGGTGAATTAAATGATTGTTGTTTGGTTAAGCCATGAAGTTTTGGGGTGTTTTGTTATGTAACAGTAGACGATTGGAACATTTGATTTTCCAGATACCACATTCCTAGTTTTCTTCCTGCCTCATTGTAGTGTTTTCTGGTCTCCTTTGATAATTCTGCCTCATCTCTCTGTCATTGTTTTCGCTTTTTACTTTAAGTAAAAAATAAATTTTTATTTTAAATTTTATTAAAAATTTTAGTCATATACAAAATAGCAGAGTATAGTGAACCCCCATGTACTAGCTTCATATAATTTATCAACTCCAGTCCAGTCCAATTTCATTTCATCGATGCTCCTACGTACTTCCCTCCATCCTACCCTGTTTTATTTTTAACCAGTCTCAGACCATCTTTTTGCTATCATATTCTCTTGGTAATCTCATCTAGATTCATCACTTTAAATTTCTGTCATATGCTGAAGATTCTCAAATTTATTACCTGCACTGTATCACTGTGGCTCAAAGCATAGATTGTGATACTTACATGCCTAGATTAAAATCATGGCTTTTCCACAGACTACCTTTGTGACCTCAGTTTCTTAATCTCTATGTACCTCATTTGCCCAATCTGTAACATAAGTGATGATAATATTTCCTACTACCTCTTGGGATTATTGTGAGGATTAAATGAGTTAGCATATGTGAAATGCTTATAACAGTGTATACACATATATACCTGCTAGCTTTATTATTGTATCTCCAGGCCAGACCTCTTGTCTGAACTCCAGGCTTACATATCCAGTTGGTTTCTTGGTTTCCTCATTTAGATGTCAAATAGACATCTCAAGTTAATTTTCCTAAAACCAGATTCATAATCTACCCCCCACAAATGTCATACAACCCCTCCCTCAGTTTTCCTTATCTCAGTTAATGGCATGTCTCTTTCCATTTACTTAGCCTCAAATACCATGATCTCATCCTTAACTGCTCTCTTGCTTTCATATCTTACATCATATCCTGTTGGCTCTGCTTTCAAAATATATCCATAGCCTTTTACCATTATTACTCCTCTATCATCTCTCACCTTCCATACTGCAGTAGCTTTCTAATTGGTCTTCCTGCTTCCACTTTTCCTTCCCCAAACCCCTCCCCCAATAGTCTACTCTCAATACAACAATCAGAGTGGTCCTTTGACAAACTTAAGTCAGATCATGACACTCTTCTGTTCAAAGCTCTCCAGTGGCTTCTCCTATGATTCAGAGTGAACACCAAAGTCCTTATAGTCCTTTCTGATCTCATCTCTGTCTACACTCACTAATTTTTCTCCAGCCTCACTGGCCTCCTTTCTGTTCCTTGAACATGCCAGGAGGCCTCCCACCATAGGTCTTTATAATTCAGCTATCCCTCTTCTTGAAATGGTCTTTGCTTAGATCTCCACAGCTAACTCCCTCACCTTCTTCAGTATTGGTTTAAATGTTGCCTTCTCATTTAATGAACATCCTTCTCAATCAGGTTGAGTCCAGGCCAACCATCCCACACCCACCTTTAACAGTCTTAGTTCCTCTTACTCTGCTCTACTTTTTCCTTTTTGCTTGGTATTTATCACCATCTAACGTACTTTATAATGTGCTCATTATTTTGTATATTATTTTTGCTTTGTCTCGCTCTATGAAAGTGTAAACATCATGAGATTATCTGTATCTGTTTTGTTTGCTGTTGAATCCCAAACACCTAGGACAGTGCATGCCACAAAGTAGACACTAGATAGATAGATAGATAGATAGATAGATAGATAGATAGATAGATATGTGTTTTAGAAAAGATCACTCAGGAAGCATTATAGAGGATAGTTTGGAGGGGAGAAAGAAAGGAAGATTTGTGCAATCATCCTTGTAAGAAATCTATGTTGAGAAACTGAGCTAGAAATGAGGCAAGACGGGAGATGAATAGGTATTTGTTGGTACATCCAATAGAAATAGATGGGAGTCTGTTGTGAGGAAAGGTAGAGAGAAAGAATGGTGAGTGGTAACTTTTCCATTTACCCTTCATTGTTCTCGACTGAGACTTCCCTATAATAAAAGGCAGATTAACAAGAGAAAACTAAACAGAAGTTTAATAACATGTATACCTCACTTTTACATGGTAGATACCCAGGAAAACTGAAGGCAGGCCAGGTGATGAGAGTGAAAGCGATGTGTGCCATTTCCAGAACTTGGCCTTAAAATAGTAGGCCAAATGCTCCCATTTGGTCTGGCCCTTTGCCCCTGCAATGAAATAAGACTCTTCCACAACTCCACTTTGACCATGAAGATTAAGTAAAATGCACTATAGAGGTGGAAACATTTTCCCTTCTAGGTTCTTTAATTCTAGGTTCTAGTCTAATAATTAAATTGATATGACAGATTAATAAGGGATAGGCAAACAAAATTTAATAACATGTATACCTCCCATATACATGTTACTGAACCGAACTTGGGTCTGTTCTCCTGTGCGCAATAAAACCAATCTATTGACACTGGGTTGTGGTGAAGGAAAGCACAGCATTTATTGTAAAAGTACCAAAACAAGGAGAATGTGTGGCTAGTGCTCTAAACCCCCAAACTCCTCAAAGGGTTTTAGTAAAACTGTTTTAAAAGCCAGGTGAGGGAAAGGGGTTCACATGGTGTGTGATAAGCTCATGCACAATTCTCTGATTGGCTGATGGTGAGGTAATGATCTGTGTCACAGGGGTTACATTATCAGTCCTTAGGTTCCAGGAGGCCTGGGTGCTATGTACTCACAGTCATCAAGTAGTGAACATGTTCCACTGGGGGGTTTTCACACCTGTGAAACAACTTGAGAAATGTGCATCGGATACTATTACCTAGGTACTTCAGAGGGGCTAAAGCAGAGGATATGGGGAAGGGTCTGCCCTGGGAAGGTCCCATAGAGTCCTGCTCAGTTACATACATGGAAGATGCCCAGGAATACTGGGTAACTCTGAAGTGGCTGAAGTCATCACCTTAGATACTATCTTCAGCTAAAGATAAAAGAAGATTTTGGGAGTGGGGAATCAGTGATGGGAGGTCACCAGGAAAAGCACAGTAAACAAGGGTAAGGTTGTTAAGAAGATTTAAATCAGTGCCTTCTTGGAGTTCCCGTTGTGGTGTAGGCCAGAGGTTATAGCTCCGATTCAATCCCTAGCCTGGAAACCTCCATATGCCATGAGTGCAGCCATAAAAAGACAAAATAATGATAATAATAATAATTGTTGCCTTCTCCATTAATAAGAGTTTCTTATGAGTTAGAGTTATCCTTCTCTTCCTGGTACGGAAAGGGAGACACCCTTAAAAATGGAGATTTCCCTTATAAATGTAAATGTTTTTCATGAAAGATTAACTTCTACTCAATTTTCAGAGCTTCTGTCATATCTGCTGTTTTTTTAAAAATAACCAACTTAAAAATAATCAATATACCAGAGAGGCATGTTTTGGGGTGACAAAATCTCTTTCTCTATGATGGAGAAATAACATAGAAGGAACTCAAGTCCTTAAATGACCTGGTGACTACAGAGCTGCCCTGCCAGTTATACGGGAGAGAAATAAATGTCTGCCTTCTTTAAACTCCTGTATTTAGGAGCTCTTTGTTATAGAAACTTAACCTTTATCCCAACTAATACAATAGGTAAACTCAGTTGATGTTTTTGTTCCTTAGTATCCCCCATTATTCAAAGGAAAGATGGATAGACTCAATTGAGAAGTTCTTGAAACACTAATAAAATAATTCTCCTAATTTTGCTCCTTGTATTAGTGAATACTTGTTCTCTGAATGTGATAAAGAATGATAGAATCGTAAAATGGAAGCAGGGTTAAGAATCAGGCCACTCAGAGTAGCTTAAAATTTTGGTGAATACCATGGCATTCACAGTGGGTTAGTAATTTAGCACATCAACAGATATTCTTAATTTTTCCCAAAATATCCAGTTATTTTCTTGTAGTTTCAGTTCAGTTTTCTTTTTAATCTTTTTAGATGTTCTTTTAAAATAGCCTACTCCAGATTATTTTACTATCTCAATTATTTAGGGATGCTTATCCTTCATGATTTTTGTGTCTGCTCACTCTCTCTCAAGGCAGATTATTTATACATATGCTTTGTGAGCATGTCTTCAGTTGGAATTTTTTTTTCTTCTATCAAGTTTATGTGCCCTAGAGAATGGTTTAGATTTGCTTCTGTCATGTACCAATCTGGGACCAGTTGTTATGTTCATTTCTAACACCTTACGATGTAAATGTGAACTCCTAAAGTGGACATGGCACAGACGTGTGTTTCTTGTTTTTCACCCAAATTCTCTGGGAAGAGGCACCCACCCTCCCTTGTGTCTTTGTTACTTCCCTGGAGCTGATAGATACTTTTAGTCCCTTTCACTCTGGGCATTTAACTTTCTGGGTACCAGCTTTAATTAAGGATTTCAGTTATAGCTTCCTCTCTCATATGAACCCAAGGTCATATTTCCTGACACCCATTACAGCTAATATCCTAGCATTTAGTAGACTAAGGTCTCTAGTTTTTAGTTCAGTCCCTTCCCTGGGCCACTCTTACTACTTCAATTTTTATGTTTCTTTTTTTTATTATTATTTCTGATACCTGGGGTATCCTTTCTTTTAACTTCAACTACGTTAAAAATATTATTTGTTATATTATGTTGGTCATTTTTAGTCTATAAGATGAAGGGGTTCTGTGTTAGCTTAGTTGGCTATATGCTGGCATAAGATGCCTTTAAGTACTTCTTACTATTTATTAGCAGAAAAGCTGAGGTCTTTTTATTTGTCCTTTTGCTCACTGGTTTATCCCTAGCACCACAAGAAGAGCACAGTACAGAGGGATCTCTCAATATACCTGTATTAAATTTATGAGTGAATGCTGGGTGATAGGCTTCAACTTCTCCTGGACATTCTGGCTCTGGATCCAAATATGTAAACCCCACTCTGCAAAACAGGAGTCTAGTAGTCACCCCAGTTTCACCTTGTTGGAACACAATTGCGTGCTTACCAGCCATGACTTTGTCATACCTCTCTCTCTCTCTCACCTCAAGCAGCTTTTTAAGGCATTGCTTTCAACAACATTCAGTATATTCCCTGAAAAGAAGCTTGATAAATGTAATTCTTGATACTCTTAGGTTATATTTTCAGTGGAATTTTAGCTTCCAGTCATTATAGTTCCTAAAGGCTATAGTCCTAAGCCTTACCTGGCTGGCCCATTTCTGGTACATCTCAGAATGGAAGAGGCCAAAATCTTTCCATACCTTTGTCTATACACAGTTCCAGGAAGAGAGGATTAACTTATAATCAGCATTATACTTTCTGTATGACTGTGAGAGCTGAATCAAAAAACTTTCCACTAGATGATTAGGGGCTTTCTGGAAACCTTGAAATGAAAAATGCATCAGACTAGTCCCTAAGACTTCCTGCAACTTGAGAGCAGTTGCAACCACCCAGGTGCTGAAGGTGTCAGGGTTATCTTATTCTCATTTACATGTGGGTCTTTCACCTCCAGTGATTCAAGTACCAGGTAAAGTATTTAAGCCAACCAGAAGAACACATTTTATTATGTTTTATACTTTTATAAAGCTTTCTGTACCATTAACAGTGAGGCAGTCTTAGATTTATATTGGCTCTGCTACTTACTAGCTTTATGCCTTTGGGAAGTCACTTGACCTCTTGGAATCTCAGTTGTTTTTCTTTTTTTTTAACCACAAAGTGAGGTTAACAATACTCATTTTATGAGGGTAGTTATGAAGATTAAATAACATAATGGTTGTGAAATACTTAGCACAGTGCCTTGCACAAATAGACACTCCATACATTTTAGGTACCTTTATTCCTGTCTCCTTTCTTTCTAAGCTCAGTATAGGGACAAATATTGCATAGAATATTGCATAGAACTTCTTTTTAAACCTGCAAACCTTGCTTCTGAAGAACCATAGACTTGATCCTGAAAGTTGCCTGGGAACGCTGATCTACTGAGCTTGCTGGTAAGGAGGAAAAGTAAGAGATAAGGTGTTTACAGGGGAAAAATTCAGGTTAAGGGGGAGGAACTCTGGATCAACTGAGAACCTATGGGAAGAACATTAAAAGCAAAAGGAAAAAAGAAAAACAAACAAACAAACAAACACACAAAAGAAAGAAAAAAGGAAACACCCAGGATAATAGCTGTCATTATGAAAGCTATTTCATTAAGCATCTGTCATATGACAGGCCCAGGCCTAGATGCTTTATCAACATTTAATTAATCTTCCTACTCTCCAATGAATTGGGCATTACTGCTCCCATTATCGATGGGAAAACTGAAGCTGCAGAATATTGTAGTCATTTAGTTACTAAATGTTGGAGTCAGAATTGGAATTCAGACTCAAGTACCCATTTTCTTTCCATGAGGTATAGACTCCATTGGGAAGAGAGTGAGAGGCCAGGACCATGAAAGTCTTGCCATAGGGCCTCCGAAATGCTGGTGAATGGTTTTTAGATAAAGCTGAGAAAGGGAGAATTAAAGTTGTGGAGAAATAACAATGGACACCCTTCCTTAAATAGGGTGCAAAGATTGGTGGCCTACTGGCATCAGACTTTTGGATGTGATCTCAAATGTGTAGCCTGGCAGAGAGAGGAGGCTGGGAATGATTTACTCTTTGAAAGAGAAATAAAACCCTTCTCTTTGACCCCTCAGATGTTGACAGAAGAAAATTACCCAAAGCACATAGTAGCAGGAACCGACTTGAGAGTTGTCATTTTATCACAGGGGTATACTATAAAGGAATCTTGTGGTGAATCGTGAAGAAAATGTAAATAACATTCTCTTCTCCAATTTATCTTTCCTGTAAACCTGACTTTTTGTATCTTAGATTTTTTGACAGTAAATTGAAACTGTAAAAAATAGATTTCAAAATATTTACCAAGTGTCCTATTTATCTTGAACAATACTCAACATCTTGGACACTTCCTCAATGTTTATTGTAAAGACTTGTAACTGAAAATAAGGTGTTAATTAAAAAACAGTTTTTTGGAACATCTTTTATTTTCAAAACTCAAAGTAAATTGCCACTTTGGGGTCAAGCCACAGCCACTGTAGAAGCCACGCCCAAGTAGTTATGTTGTGAGCCACACGAGAAGTCCATAAATTGCCATTTTGAATTCAACAGTTTTTACCCTAACAGGCCTGGAAACAATGTGATATATATTTAATCACAAAGAATGCTACCCAGTGGTAACACTGGTACTGGGATTATGATTATGTTTTAATTTTCTTTTGTGCTGAAGGGCATGACCATTTACAAAGCTGTCCTATAAAACATGTCGTGTACTAGTCACCTCATGTTATCAGTATCCTCCTGGAGGAATAGTCAGTGGATTTTTTTCCAATTCATGCTGTGCACTCTCTTCCTCATATGTGTGAACTTTGCAGGATGTCAAGTGCCCCATTAAAAATGAATGGAGCATTTGAGGGGCTCCTGCAAACCCTCTAATGATCTTCCCCTTTGAGCAGACAGCATTTCATTGTGTAAATTACAAAACAACATAGAGCCTGGCGTAAAGAAAGTGGAACGCTTGCATTAAACCAAGAAACAACCTGGACCTCCGTCTTAGACCTTGGGAGCCCTTCAAGTGTTGCCGTAGAATCATTTCTTTGAGTAGCTTGGGAACCCTGACAGAACAGAAAGTCCATTATAATGTGGAGTTTGGTGCTAAGTCTTATTCTCAGATGGAACCCAAGTGAAAATCGTTGTCCTCACTGTTGGGCCTTATCCTCTGTTTCCTCAATGGCATGTGAACCATCCCCCTCTTCATCAGTCCCAGTGTGGGAAAACCCCTCCTTTAGCAGCTGCTGTTATTCCCAGTGTTGCTGGTATCACTACTACTTGATGTTGCTGTTTTTGTTTTTTTTCAATTGAGCTTTCGTAGTAATCCAAAAAAAGTAGAGACAGCGTTAGAATGTTCTCTAGAGAGCTTAAACTTCGTGTCTTTTTCTTTCTCGATTGTTATACAATTTTTAAATAAAATTATAAGATATTTAAATTGTACATCATGTTGGAAGTTCCTGCTATAGTTCAGTGGGTTAACACTCTAGCCTTGTCTCTGTGGCAGCATGGGTTCAATCCCTAGGCCGGAATAGTAGGTTTAGGATCTGGCATTGCTGCAACTGTGGCATGGGTTGCAGCTGTGGCTCAGATTTGATCCCTGGCTTGGAAACTTCCATATGCCAAGGGAGCAGCCAAAAAAAAAAAAAAAAAGTGTACATTGTGCTCTTCACATATACGTTGTGAAGAAACTCTCACATTGAGTTAATTAGCACATCCAGCACCTCACATATTTAACCTTTTTTTTTTTTGTAAGAACATTTACATTCAACTTTCTGAGCAGTTATATAATACAGTATATTATCAACTATAATCACCATGTTTTACATTAGATCCTCAGACCTTATGCATCTTATAGCTGAAAGTTTATACCCTTTTACCAATTTCTCCCTATTTCAAACAATTCCACACTCTAACCACTTTTCTGGCAACCATTTTTATACTCTCCATTTCTATGAGTTTGGCTTTTTTTCCTTAAGGTATCGTACATAAATGATACAGGGCAATATTTGTCTTTCTCTGTCTGACTTATTTCACCTAGTATAATGCTCTTAAAGTTCATCCACCTTGTCACAAATGTCAGTTTTTCTTCTTTCTCATGGCTGAATAACATTCCATTGTATATATATGACATTTTCTTTATGCATTTATCCATTGATGGACACAGATTGTTTCCATGTCTTGGCTATTGTGAATAATGGTGCAATAAGCATAGAGGTGCATGTTATCTTTTTGAATTAGTTTTTTGTTTTGTTTTCTTCAGCTATATACCCAGAAGTAGGATTATTAGATCATATGGTAGTTCTGTTTTTAATTTTTAGAAAACGCTCTATACTGTTTTCCATAGCAGCTGAACCCATTTACATTCCCACCAGCAGTGCACAAGGGTTCCATTTCTCCACATGTTGCCAACACTTGTTATTTCTTGTCTTTCTCCACATGTTGCCAACACTTGTTATTTCTGACAGGTCTGAAGTGCTACCTCATTGTAGTTTTGATTTGCATTGCCCTGATGATTAGTGATGTTGAGCACTTTTTGTGTACATGTTTGCCGTTTTTATGTCTTATGGAAAAATGTTTATTCAGATCTTCTGCTCATTTAAAATTTTTTTTTTTTTTTTTTTTTTTTG
Source organism: Phacochoerus africanus (assembly GCF_016906955.1). Lineage (NCBI taxonomy): Eukaryota > Metazoa > Chordata > Mammalia > Artiodactyla > Suidae > Phacochoerus > Phacochoerus africanus. Next base: position 96,475,378 of record NC_062553.1, on the reverse strand, counting down.
CTGTTGGGTTGTATGAGTTCTTTATATATTTTTTATGTTAACCCCTTATTAGATAAGTGATTTTCACATATTTTCTCCCTTTCAGTCTTTTTGTTGTGTTGATTTCTTTTGGTGTGCCAAAGCTTTTTATTTACTCTAGCCCCACTTGTTTATTTTTGCTTTTGTTGCCTTTCCTTTGGTGTCAAATCCACAGAATCATTGCTAAGACCCATATCAAGGAGTTAAAACCCCTTTCAATAGCCTTCTTTCAGTTGCCTATGCTGATAGCAGTTTCAACCTATGCCTGAATGAATTTGTCTTCATGGTCTCTTCTGAGGCTATGAGAAGGCAGGACTCTCTATGATTAGCATAGAGAAAGCAGCATGATTTATTAAATATCTTCTTCTTAGGCAGTATCCCCAGGTGGAGATACCCTGGGGCTCCTTGATTTTCAGGGCTTTATGATTATTTGGAAAAGGGTGTTTTTTGACATTATGTGGGTTTCATAATTTCTATTTAATGATATATCTTACATCTGGGTGTATTATTGTTGTTGTTTTCATTTGAGACAGCTAGTAATATGAGCAAACAACATGGCTTTCATGCTGTAAAATTATTAGTTTATTAAAGCTATCATCTGACACTGGCTTTGAATTATTTATATTTTTTCATAAACTGTTGACAGTGATAATAGGACTAGTACCACAAGCTGGTACAGGAAGGTGATTGACTCTTCTGCTTTTCTTGCCCTTAGGGGAAGTTGCAGACAGCATTATCTTTATCATGACTTGTTGCTTTATAAATACTGACTACTTCAGGTGCATTACAACTATAGGAGGGAGAAAGGGAAACAATACTCCTCTTTCCTTATGCCTTGGGTTCAAAGTGTACTTAAATCATGATAAAGGCTTACCTGTCAGAAGAGGCAGAGTATCATGTGTCTATTCCAAAATATTGAGTCATTCCATGGCTGTTTGATGGGATCAAGAGTCCAGTCCTAAAACTTCATGATGTAACTGATTCTACTCAGTCCACATCAGACTCAACTTCTATCTTGGCTTCTCATTAATCTCCTGTTCCTCATTCAGTCACTGGTACCCCCAGGTTATTTTCTGGCTTCCCCCTTGTTTGTTACATTTTAGCTTGACATCCCAGACACTCTAGTCCTCCTCTGTTTCATCTACCCAGCTTCAGGTGGTTTGATGGACCACCAGCTTCCTCCTGAAAGGGAGACACAGTTGACCTCTGATCCTTCTTGTTTTCCATACTTCATAAAGATTATCACTCCCAAGTCTGTTCCAAGCTGAGTCTTTGGACCCTGCTGGGGATGATTGGCCTCTAACCAGAAGGAAGATTTAGAAATAAATACAACTTTTCAGTGGAACTTAAGGAATGGTGTTATGTTTGGGGCCCACCTACCTTTTTGCCTCCTCCATCCTTGTGATCTAGAAACTGTTTCTACCAGCCTTGCTTCAGCCTCCCTCAAAATTGCAGGAAAAAAAAAATCTAGGAAGAGGAATGAACATCTCAGCTAGGGGACATAGTCTAAAGATAGAATAGGAGTGAAACTATGAAGGTATGTTTAGTGAACTAGCTTGACCAGAGTTCACATTTCATGTTGGAGAGTTTCATAGGAGGAAGATAAGTGAGGTAAGAATATTAAAGACCATTATTAAAGAATTTAGAAGTTGATAGTTAACAATCATTAGAGATATTTTTATAATATTTATATTTAACATATTATATATAATATTATATATATTTATATATTTATTTATATTTAATATTTATAATTACTGATCTTTTAGATAATCATTTACTAAATAAAGGGTGTAAAAAGCTCTCACCATGATGTTAAAGTGTTTATTTTCCTTGAAGTTCTCTCAATTATTGCTTTATTTATTTTGAGGCTGTGTTATTAATTGCAGTACAACTTAAGAACTGCTGTATCTTACTTGTAAGTTGAATTTGATCTTTATATAGCAATCTCTTACCTCGAAGGATGAATTTTCTTTTGTATGATATTAATACTGTAACACCAGTTCGTTCCCTCCCTCCCTTCCTTCCCTCTCTCTCCTTCTCCCTCTCTCTGTGTTTGTCCCAGAGTGAAATATTCTCTTTTTTTTTGGGACATCTTGGAGTTTTTCCTCCTGCCTCTTAAGGCTATCTTCATTATATCGTTTTCTTTTTTCTTTTTCTGCCCCTCCTACTCCTGATTACACCGAAAAGTCAGGCCTTGAACCCATAAGTATGTGTATTTTTGTTCATGGATGCACATGCTAACTTGTATTGTTGCTACTTATTTTTGTCCTAGGGGAGTTTATCTCGTGGCCTTTGCTGTAACTCTATCTTTGAAACTAGATTTCACGTCTTCTTTCCAGTCTCATATTTTTTTCTTTTGTTTTTTTTTTTGTCTTTTTGCTATTTCTTGGGCCGCTCCCGCGGCATATGGAGGTTCCCAGGCTAGGGGTCCAATCGGAGCTGTAGCCGTTGGCCTACGCCGGAGCCACAGCAACGCGGGATCCGAGCCGCGTCTGCAACCTACACCACAGCTCACGGCAACGCCGGATCGTTAACCCACTGAGCAAGGGCAGGGACCGAACCCGCAACCTCATGGTTCCTAGTCGGATTCGTTAACCACTGCACCACCACGGGAACTCTAGTCTCATATTTCTAACTGCCTCTCAGCCCAACTCCATCCTCTTCCCTCCAAAAATGAACCTTTTGCCTATATCATCTACCCCATTCTCTTTTTCTCTTGGGCTTGGAGACTTGGAATCATCTTCTTTTCTCTGTATTATACTGTCCTAAATCCCTTGACCCTTGCTGGAATGCTAATAGGGTCTCAGCAGTAAGTTCATGGGGAAGCAGTAAAGCCAGAATTTCAGGAGAATGGGTAACTAATAGGAGCTATCTTACAGATTATCCACTGTGATTCTTTCTCTCACCCTCAGTTTTACACCTTTGAAACCCTGGAGTACAATCACTATCCTGGAAAGTTTTCCAGTTCAAGATTCTAAAATTCTTAATCAGGGTCTTTTTGATGAAAGTGACATTCAGTGAAAATGTCTGGCAACATTTCCCTTGATTGGAAAAGGGGTCAAGAATCAGATGAAGATTCTGGGAAACCATGATTTCACAATATGTAAAGCATGTGTTGATAGCTTGTGAAAAGAGATGGTTAGAAGTGCCTGTCCCAGTGATGATAACTGCTTCCTAATTAGAATATTATTTCCTGGTTCTCCCTGAACTCCATGATGAACTTTAAAGAAGAAAAAGAGGAGTTCTCATCATGGCTCAGTGGTTAACAAACCCAACTAGTAACATGAGGTTTCAGGTTCAATCCCTGGCCTTGCTCAGTGGGTTAAGGATCTGGCACGGCTGTGGCTGTGGCCAGCAGCTACAGCTCCGATTTGACCCCTGGCCTGGGAAACTCCATATGCCATGGGTGCGGCCCTAAAAAACAAAAAGACAAAAAAAAAAAAAAAGAAAGAAAGAAAGAAAGAAATTCTCCCTAGAGAATTTTCCATTATTTTTCTCTTTTCTATATGAGCAGCATGGATGAAAGAGTTCTGTGATTGAAAGTTGAGGTTCATATCTAACTACTGGGCCATGACGGCAGGTATTGAGGTGTTGAGCATCACTTGTTGGTTGCTATATAAGGAAGCTAGTGGGGTTTGTAGTCTTAAATGTCATTGTTTTTTTCTATAGTAATATCCCTGCAATCCCCTTGATTATCTCTCTCAAGTGATATAAAATGCCCTGATGTCTATGAGAAGTCTCTAACATTTAGAAATCCTCACTCAGCTTTCTTTTACTGGAGAATTGGTTTCATTCTAAGAAAATGCGCCTTCCTTTTACTGAACAGTGAGCTGAGAGCCCTTAAGTAAAGTGGAGGGAGATGGGAGTGGGGCAGGTCGAATATGCCATTCTGTCCTCCCAGGAGAATGAGGCATGTAGTTTTCTGAAATCTAGAGTTTCGGGGGTCTATTTGAAAGGAAAAAGGACTTCCTGGTTATTGTGACCTGCTTAAAGATTCTGTGGAAGTCGCAGTCATTTGAGGTTTTCTAAGAAAAGAAAAAGTCTAAATATAATCCTAAAAGGTAGTTAACTTGACAATAAAGCACACCCAGTTACAGAGAATATTTTTCTGGAAATTGGCAATATAGGCAAAAATCTTCCCTGATTATTATTGGCTGTACCTGTGGCTACACTTTATTTTATGCTTTCTCTTCCTGGCACACTAGAGGTCTTCTTCCATGTTGGCTTTTGCAAACTTCATGCCCAGGAGCACACACATCTATCCTTCCATCTGGAAGGCTCTGCTCACTTCTCCCCAAGCTTTATTCCTACCTGCCCTCAAAAAGTGGCTTAAGAACACTTTACAGAGATACCCTGAATGCCAGCTCTTCCATTATGCCCTAAGTTCTTTCTCCCAACCTCTCAACTCTTAAAACCTGTTAGCAGTGTATCATGTCCATTGTGCTCTGATGCAGGACAGCAGAGAATGCAGGGCCAGGCTCTTTGATCAGTGGTAGAGATGAATTTCTCCTGGTCCACCCACACTCTGCCAGTCATTCTGCCAGCAGAGGCTGCTGATGCAGGCCAACCATGGAAGAGTGTGAGGCTCACCTCAGCTCAGCTGCAGCAAGAAATGTATTGTGCCGTACTTTCCTGTCCTTGATCTTTAAGCACATTTGACCTTTATCTTTTTTCCCAGGTTGCAGGTGTTTCCACAGACTTTGTTTGCCCATATTAGGGAATGTTGGATGGTTGGAAGATGATAGTAAGAGCAGCTAACAATTATTGAGAACTTAGTGTTGTAGGCGTTAAGTGTTCATTTAATGTTTATTGAACCCATTAACTCATTTAATCCTCCCAACTATACTATGAGGTGAGTATTATTCCATTTTATAGTTAGGTAAATTAAAGTACAGAGAGATTGGGTTACTTTTTTTTTTTATTTTTGCTTTCTAAGGCCAAACCCTCAGCATATGGAAGTTCCCAGACTAGGGGTCAAACTGGAGCTATAGCTGGCAGCCTACACCACAGCTACAGCAATGCCAGATCCAAGCCGTGTCTGTGACCTATACATCACAGCTCACAGCAGTGCTGAATCCTTAACCCACTGAATGAGGCCAGGAATTGAACCCACATCCTCACTGATACTAGTTGGGTTTGTTTCTGCTGTGCCACATCGGGAACTCCTAGATTACTTTTCTAGGGCTACACAGCTCATGAATGCCAAAGCTCAAGCTCCTAACACCAAGACTATACTCACTCTAGGCTTCGGGGTCATACAAGATATTCAGAGCTTAATGAACATTGATTGGACTCATGAGGCAATTCAGCCATCTGATATTCTCATTAGTTTTAATTTGAAGAAGTAGCTCAGAGAGAGAGTTTATAGATCTTAGAAATTTAGCTCTAGCTAGAGGTTGTGTCATCAACCTGAGGCCCTAGAGCAGTTAGATGAGAGTCCTATGTGCTTTATCTCATCTGACCTGGCTCTTGCTGTCAAGACTGCCAGAAAGAATGAATAGGGAGCAATGCTTAGTTTGTATTGTGTATTAACAATGTTCCAGGTACCAAACAGAAGCCTCATGAAGTGGAAATTTTGCCCCTCTGGGATGGTCTATACTAGGACATGTCTATGGCCTTAATATTTTAGCTATTCAAATCATTAAAAGGTAAATATATACAATAGTGAAAACCTTTCTTATTTTACATAAAAGGGAAACTTCAAAAACTTAGATTTAGCAACTAACTTTTATTTAGACTTGCCATTGTAACGAATATAAAGTTTGTTACAATCTAAATCAGAAACTTTCAGGATTATTTTACTAAAATCTAAAAAAGTAATTTGTCATACTGATCTATGAAAGTGTGAATTACTCTGGGGATTAGGAGGTGAGTTTCTGTAATAATTAGGTGTGCCAGAAATAATTTCTTCCCTCCCCTTCTCCCTCCTCTTCTGCATTTACTTGCACTGGTCTTGGTCTCTAATGTCATTCTTCTGGGATTGTTTAATGTGGTGAATTTCTATTTCTCTACCCTAAAAAGTACCACTGTTTCATTATCTCATGAAGTCATATATGTGTACATTTTATTTATTTTGTGATATTTCAAAGAACTATAAAATCTCAAGTCAGGAATGCCCAGGAAAAGTGAATTTTAATGGAACAATTTTTCTCTTGAACTGAGGGTTAATCAGGACCCTTCTCTCCATAATTTTTCAATGTCTTGTTTGCAGTTTTTTCCCTAATCCATGAATGTACTCTCTGGACTTTGTTGAAAGGAGAGACTATCTGGTGAAAAATACAAATTTTCTGTCAGTCATAAGCCTTATATTCAAATCTATGTTTTTTCACTTGCCAGCTCTCTGGTTTTGGGGAGTATGGATCTTCATAAAGCCATCTGTAAAATGGGCACAGTAACCCTTGCCCTGCTTATCTCTTCAGGGCTATAGAGTGAATCACATTAAATAAAGAGAGTGGAAAAGCTTTGAACAAGTCTTAGATTTTATTTTGAAGAAGATGGCAACTACCAAGTTTTGAGTGCCAGGGGCCAGGTGCTGTATACATATTATTGTTATTCTGCAAAAACAGAGTATATTTGTTTGTTTATAGATGAGAAAAGTAAGGCTTGGGAGATAAGTGAATTACCCAAGATTCATAAATAGCAGTGGAACCAATTTCCTTTACAGCAAATTGTTTTCTTGATTAACCAAAGGCCTTTATTTAGAGTACCAGTTCTTGCAAATAAATTAGGTCTAGAAAATTGGCCAGAAGTATACTAACCTTAGGGAGTATTGTTTTGCTTAGGGCTCTTTCAGTTATAAGAAACCTTAGGTTTCAGAGAGACTTCAGAGAAATCCAAAGACAAAAATCAAATTATAGTTGGATCTAAAGGAAAGTTGTCATGAATCAAGGCCACTCTTGCCTCCATCTTCCTCCTCTGTGGGCCGTACAATCAAAACATTCCTTTTGAATGTTGCCTCTACCTTTTTTTTTTATTGCCTTATAACTGAAGCTTGAACGTGGCCCATATTAGGGAGTCCAGACTTCCCTACATCATGGCATCTCCTGATATTGTCCCTACTGCTAACTGAAAACTTTCCTAGAATCTTTTGGTTCAGATTCCTAAGGGAGGAATCCGATTGGCCAAACTCATCTATTTTACTCATATCCAAGGTCGCTGATTACAGACAAGCCCATGCATTGGCTGCCTTTGCCTTAGATGTCCTCCTCTTGGTTATGTCCATTTAGCATAAGTGGTAGGAAGAGTAAGAACAGAGAGTAAATATGACAGCTTTGTTTATTATATCCATTAAAAAAGGTATTTGTTTTTGCTTTGTTTCTGCATTCCGTAATTTTTCCCAACCTTATTAAGATATAATTGACATATAACCTTAATATTTTACTGTTACCTTTTAGGCTTTGTTCCTTTTTATTCCAAAATACCCCTACTTCCAGCATATTCTCAATAATTGGATCTCAGGTGATTCACATTTTATGGTATAGGCACTAGGAAATACTGCAGCTTGTTTTTATCTTCTGATTCACCATTACTCATGTCTGTTCTTTTTTTAAAATGAATTTTTAAAGTTTTATTTAAGTATAGGTAATTTACAAGGCTGTGATAATTCCCGCTGTACAACAAATTGACCCAGTCATACATATATACATATCCATTCTCTCTGATTCTTTTCCTGTATAGATTATCACAGAATACTGGGTAGGGTTCTTTGTGCTATACAGCAGGTCCCCTTTTATCAATCATTCCATATACCTCAGTGTGCATACGCCAGTCCCAAACCCCTAGTCTACCCCTCCCACCCCCTCCACCTGTCCCCTTTGGTAAACAAAAGTTTTTCAAAGTCTATGAGTCTGTTTCTATCTGAAAATAAGTTCATTTGTATCCTTTTTAAAAAAGATTCCACATATGCGTAATACCATATGATATTTGTCTTTCACTGTCTAACTTCATTTAGTATAGTAGTTTCTACATCCAACCATGTTGCTGCAAATGGCAGTATTTCATTCTTTTTTATGGCTGAGTAGTATTCCATTGTATATATGTACCACATCTTTTTTTGGGAGGGGCACGTCTGCAGCATATGAAGGTTCCCATGCTATGGCCTGAAGTGGAGCTACAGCTGCTGGTCTATACCACAGCCACAGCAATGTTGTATCCAAGCTGTGTCTGTGACCTATACCACAGCTCATGGCAATGCCAGATCCTTAACCCACTGGGTGAGGCCAGGGGTTGAATCCACATCCTCATGAATACTAGTCAGATTCATTTCTGCTATGCCATATTCTTCATCTATTCCTCTATTGATGGACATTTAGGTTGCTTCCCTGTCTTGGCTATTGTAATTAGTGCTTCAGTGAACATTGGGGTGCATGCATCTTTTCAAATTATGGTTTTTCTCTGAATGGATGCCCAGGATTGGGATTGCTGGGTTGTATGGTAGTTATATTTCTAGAATTTTTTTTTGAGGAACTTCCATACTGTTTTCCATAGTGGTCTCATGGATTTGCACACCCACAAACAGTGTAAGAGAGTCCCCTTTTCTCCTCACCCTCTCCAGCATTTATTATTTGTAGACTTTTTGATGATGGCCTTTCTGACTGGTATAAGGTGTTACCTCATAGTAGTTTTGATTTGTATTTCTCTAATAATTAGTGATGTTGAGCATCTTTTCATGAATTTTTGGCCATCTGTATGTCTTCTTTGGAGAAATGTCTATTTAGATTGTCTGCCCATTTTTCAATTGGTTTGATTGAGCTACAGAAGGTGTTTGCATATTTTGGAGATTAATCCTTTTCAGTTGCTTCATTTGCAATTATTTTCTCCCATCCTGTGGATTGTCTTTTTGTTTTGTTTAGGGTTTCCTTTGCTGTGCAAAAACTTTTAAGTTAAATTAGGTCCCATTTGTTCATTTTAGTTTGTATTTTTATTACTCTAGGAGGTGGATCTGATAAGATGTTGCTATGGTTTATGTCAGAGAGTTTTTGGCCTATGTTTTCCCCTAAGAAAACAGTCTTACATTTAGGTCTTTAATCAATTTTGAGTTTATTTTGTGTACAGTGTTAGGAGGTGTTCTAATTTCATTATTTTACATGTAGCTGTTCAGTTTTCCCAGCACCACTTATTGAAGGGACTGTCTTTTCTACATTGTATACTCTTACCTACGTCATCCTAGATTAGTTGACAGTAGGTGTGTGGTTTTAATTCTGGGCTTTCTATCCTGTTCCACTGATCTATATTTCTGTTTTTGTGCCAGTACCATACTCTTTTTATGACTGTAGCTTTGTAATATAGTCTGAAGTCAGGAAGCCTGATTCCTCCATCTCATTTTTCTTTCTTAGGTTGGCTTTGGCTATTCTGGATCTTCTGTGCTTCCAAACAAACTTGAAAATATTTTGTTCTAGTTCTGTGAAAAATACCATTGGTAATTTGATAGGGAGTGCATTGAATCTGTAGATTGCCTTGGGTAGTGTAGTCATTTTGACAATATTGATCCTTCATTCCAAGAGCACAGTATATCTTTCCTTCTGGTTGTATCATCTTTGATTTCTTTCATCAGCATTTTATAATTTTCAGGGTACAAGTGTTTGTCTCTTTAGGTAGGTTTATTCCTAGGTATTTTATTCTTTTTGATGCAATTGTAATTAAGATGGTTTCCCTAATTTCTCTTTCTGATCTTTCATTGTTAGTATATAGAAATGCCATTGATTTCTACGTATTAATTTTGTATCCTGTGACTTTGCCAAATTCATTGATGAGCACTAACAGTTTTCTGGTGGTGTCTTTGGGATTTTCTAGGCATAGTATCATGTCTTCTGCAAACAGTGATAGTTTTACTTCTTCCTTTCCAATTTGGATTCCTTTTATTTCCTTTTTTTTTCTTCTGATGCTGTGGCTAGGACTTCCAAAACTATGTTGAATAGTTTTGGTGAGAGCACACATCCTTGTCTTGTTCCTGATCTTAGCAGGAATTCTTTCAGCTTTTCACCATTGCTAATGATGTTAGCTCTGGGTTTGTCATATATGGCCTTTATTATGTTGAGATAGCTTCCCTCTATGCTCACTTTCTGGAGGGTTTTTTATCAGAAATTGGTACTGGATTTTGTCAAGAGCTTTTTCTGCATCTATTTGAGAGGATCATATGTTTGTTTTTTGTTTTTGTTTTTGTTTTTTGGTCTTTTGTCTTTTTAGGGCTGCACCCACAGCATGTGGAGTTTCCCAGGCTAGGAGTCTAATTGGAGCTACAACTGCCAGCCTACACCACAGCCACCAACCTACACCACAGCCACAGCAACGCCAGATCTGAGCTGTGTCTGCAACCTACACCACAGCTCATCGCAATGCCGGATCCTTAACCCACTGAGCGAGGCCAGGGATCGAACCTGCAACCTCCTGGTTCCTAGTCAGACTTGTTTCCACTGTGCCACGATGGGAACTCCTCTTCATATGGTTTTTCTTCTTCAGTCTTTTAATGTGGTGTATCACACTGATTGATTTGCAGATATCGAAAAATCCTTGCATCCCTGGGATAAATTCCACTTGATCATGGTGTACGATCCTTTGTTGGATTTGGTTTGCTAATATTTTGTTGAGGATTTTTGCATCTATGTTCATCATTGATATTGGCCTGTAATTTTCTTTTTTTGTGGTATCTTAGTCTGTTTTTGGTATTAGGGTGAAGGAGGCCTCACTCAAATGAGTTTGGGAGTGTTCCTTTGTCTGCTATTTTTTGGAAAAGTTTCATAAGGATAGGTATTAACTTTTCTCTGAATTTATTTATTTATTTATTTGTCTTTTCAGAGCTGCATCTGCAGCCTATGGAGTTTCCCAGGCTAGGGGTTGAATTGGAGCTGTAGCCGTTGACCTACACCACAGTCACAGCAGCACCAGACCTGAGCCATGTCTGCAGCCCACACCACAGCTCACAGCAACACTGGATCCTTAACAAATTGAGTGAGGCCAGGTATTGAACCTGGAACTTCATGGTTCCTAGTTGGATTCATTTCTGCTGTGCCACAACAGGAACTCCTCTTCTCTAAATTTTTGATAGAATTTGTCTGTGAAGCCATCTGGTCCTGGACTTTGGTTTGTTAGAAGTTTTTAAATCATAGTTTCAATTTCAGTACTTGTGATTGGCCTGTTCATCTTTTCTGTTTCTTCTTGGCTTAGTCTTGGAGGATTGTACTTTTCTAAGAATTATCCATTTCTTCTAGCTTTTATTCTTTTTTATGGATCAGTCGTAGTCCATTGTATATATATACACCACATCTTCTTTATCCCTTCATCCGTTGATAGACATTTAGGTTGCTTCCATGTCTTTGCTATTGTAAATAGTGCTGCTATGAATATTGGGATGCATATATCTTTTCAAATGAGAATTTTCATCTTTTTTGGATATATGCCTAGGTGTAGGATTGCTGGATCATGTGGTAACTCTATTTTTAGTTTTTTAAGGAACCTACATACTGTTTTCCATGGTGGCTTCACCATTTTACATTTCCATCAAGAAGGTAGGAGGATTCCCTTTTCTCCACATTCTCTCCAGAAATTTTTATCCTTTTCATTGCCATACCTGTGGCAAATGGAAGTTCCTGAATTGGAGCTGTAGCTGCAAGCCTATGCCACAGCCACAGCAGCACTAGATCCGAGCTGTATCTGTGACCTGTGCTACAACTTGCAGTGATTCCAGACCCTTAACCCACTGACCAGGGCCAGGGATCAAACCTATATCCTCATGGACTCTGTGTCAGGTTCTTAACCTGCTGGGCCACAATGGGAACTTTGCATTTAGTATTTGTAGACTTTTTGATGATGCCCATTCTCACCAGTGTGAAGTGGTATATCATTATAGTTTTGATTTGCATTTCTCTACTAATTAGTGATGTTGAGCTTCTTTTCAAGTGCCTCTTGGCTACCTGTGTCTTCTTTGGCAAAATGTCTGTTTAGATCTTCTGCCCATTTTTTCATTGCGTTGTATTTTTGTTGTTGTTGTTGTTATTAAGTTATACGAGCTTTTTATATATTTTGGAAATAAAGCCCTTATCATTTGCATCATTTGCAAATATTTTCTCTCTTTCTATAGATTGTCTTTTCTTTGTGTTTATGGTTTTCTTTGCTGTGCAAAAGTTTTTAAGTTTAATAAGGTCCCATTTATTTTTTCTTTTGTTTCTATTACTCTAGGAGAGGGATTCAAAAAAATATTCCTGCGATTTATGTCAAGAAGTGTTCTGCCTATGTTTTTCTTTAGGAGTCTTATAGTAACTATGGTTTTATATTATACTATAGATCTTACATTTAGGTCTTTAATGCATTTTAAATGTTCTAATTTCATTCTTTTACAAGTAGCTAATTTTCCCAGCACCACTTATTGAAGAGACTGTCTTTTCTACATTGTATATTCTTGCCCCCTTTGTTCTAGATTAATTGACCATATGTACATGGGTTTATTTCTGGCCTTTTTTTCCTGTTTCATTGGTCTATATTCTGTTTTTGTGCCAATATCATACTGTTTTGAGGGCTGTAGCTTTGTAGTATAGTCTGAGGTCAGGGAGCCTGATTCCTATTCTTCTTTCTCAAGAATATTTTTGGCTATTTAGGGTCTTTTGTGTTTCTATAAAATTAGAAAAAAATTTGTTCTTGTTTTGTGAAAAATGCCTATCAGTAATTTGATAGGGATTACATTGACTCTGTAGATTACCTTGGATAGTATGTTCATTTTAACAATATTAATTCTTCTAATCCAAGAACATGGTATATCTTTCCATCTGTTTGTGTATTCTTCAGTTTCTTACACCAGAGTATAGGTCATTTGCTTCCTTAGGAAGGTTTATTCCTAGATATTTTATTCTTTTTTATGTGATGGTAAGTAGGATTGTTTCCTTAATTTCTCTTTCTGTGTTTCCTACTTTGTGCAATTACAAACAATGACACAGTGACTAACCTTGGGCAAAAATTTTTTCTGAGTGATGTTGGAAATGTGTCCACAGAGTTGATTTCTAGAAGTGAGTTTACTGAGTTAAAAGGTAAGTGCCTATATGGCTTTGTTAGGTATTGTCAAATGATCCTCCAGAAAGCTATACAGTTTGCATTACCACCTTCATTGCCTAAAAGTGCCTTTTCCCCATAGTTTGGCAATGGATTATGTCCTCATACTTTAAAAAAAATTTTCTAACCTAAGAGATACAACATGGCATCACAGTATTATCTTAATATTATTTCTCTATGAGTAAATTTGAAGATTTTTACATCTATTTTTTTATGACTTGTCTTTGTATGTCTTTTTTTCTGGGGTTTTTGTCTTTTGTGCCTCAATTTTTAAGAGCTTGTCATGTATGAGAATTATTAGCATTTGGTTGTATATGTTGCAAATATTTTCTCCCAGTTTGTCAGTTGCCTCTTGATTTTATTTACGGAGTTAGTTTGTCATGCAATTTAAAATGTTTTTTATGTAGTCAAATTTCTTAACTTTTCTTTCATTACTTCTGGATTTTGAATCATAGTTTGAAAACTTGAATGGTTTCACTTTTTTCCATTTAGATTTCTGGTCCATTTAGATTTTTTTGTGTGTATGGTGTAAGTTACAGATTTGTAGATCTGTTTTATCTTTTTACCAGTGAATGTCCAGTTGTTTAAGCTCCATTTATTATATAATCTACCTTTGTAACATGTTTAATGTGGCAAGACTTCTCTCTTCTCCTCTCCATAGGTTTTCTTTTTGGTGTTTTCATGACTATTTTTTTTTTTTTTAGGGCTACACCCACAGCATATGGAAATTCCCAGACTAGGGGTCGAATCAGAGCTGCAGCTACTGGCCTACACCACAGCCACAGCAATGAGAATCTAAGCGATGTCTTCAACCTATGCCACAGCTCATGGTGACGCTGGATCCTTAACCCACTGAGTGGGACCAGGGATCAAACCTGCGTCCTTATGGATACTAGTTGGGTTCATCACCACTGAGAATGGGAACTCCTCATTTCATGTTTTTTTATGTGAACTTTAATATCAACTTGTCTAACTTTATGAAGACATTTCTTAGACATTTTCATTAAGATGGACCTAAATATATAAATTACCTTAGGAGGAACTGATACGTGCACAATGTAGAGTTGTCATATCCAAGAATAGAGGATATCTTTCCATTTATTTAAGTCTACTCGAAGATGTCTTTTAGAAATGTTTCTTGTGTATTCTTTACATTTATTCTTCCATATGCATTAGAATTAACTTATTGGTTCTATTTAAAACCCTGTTGATTGGGATTGAATTCAACTTATAACTTTATATGAGGCTGAGATTTTTTATGATTTTGAATTTTCCAATCTGTGAATAAATAAATATGTATCTCCATTTTTTTAGTTTTTCTTTTAGTCTGTCAATACATTTTTATAATTTTTTCTTCATAAAATCTTGCACATTTATTGTTATATTTAGTCCTAGGTCTTCATTTGTTTTTCTTTTTGTTGTTGCTATTATAAATGGAATCTCTTTTAAAACTACATTTTTTAGTTATTTGTCACTGATGTATAAGAATGCTATTTATATATACTTGTTGATATTTTAATCCATTAGCTTTAGTGAACTCCCTTACATCATCTACAAATAATTACAGTTCTGTTTCTTCCTTCTGAATCCTTTACTCCTTTTATTTCTTGTCTTACTGTTCTGTTTATATCCTCTAGAACAAAATTAACTAGAAGTGTTTTTAATGGGTATCCTTCTTTTGTTTCAAATTTAAACAAAAGTATTCCTGAATTTCATCATTATGTATAATATTTACTGTATATTTATGGTAAGTACTTTTTTATCAGATTAAGAAAGTCAGTTATCAGTTTAATTATTAAAATAATATTGAGTTGTAGAAAACATTTTTCCATATGTATTGAAATGTATGTATATTTTTCTTATTTAATATGTAATCATGAGGAGTTAAAACTAATAAAATATCAATATACATTCATATATATTTAGATACATTATTGAAATCTAGTTAGTAATATTTTATTTATTTTAGTGCATGTATCTTTTTTAATGAAAGTTTTGTCTGGATATATGCCCAGGAGTGGGATTGCTGGATCATATGGTAGTTCTATATTTAGTTTTCTGAGTTACCTCCATGCTGTTTTCCATAGTGGTTGTATCAATTTACATTTCCTGCCAACAGTGAAAGAGGGTTTCCTTTTCTCTACACCCTCTCCAGCATTTGTTATATGTAGACTTATTAATGACAGCCATTATCTTTACTTTTGAATGAGTTTAGCTGGGCATTGAATTCTAAATTCATGATTATTTTTGCATAGCACTTGAGAGCTCTTCTTTGATTTGCTGAAGTTTTATTATGTTGTGGCTAGCTTTGGGTTTAGTTAAATTTATTCTTCTCAAAACTTACTATTGAACTTTAGGATTCAAGTCTTTTAGTCATTTAATTTAGCCATTATCTTAAACATTTTTAAAGTGTCTTATTTTCTCTGTTCTCCATTTTTTGAATTAAATATATACTAGATCTCCTCATCCTATCTTCTGTGTCTTTTAATCTTTTCTATTTTCCAGACTTTATGTCTTTGTGCCTTCTGGATTAATTCCTCAAATTTGTTTTTCAGTTTGTGAATTCTCTTGCTATATCAAATTTCTGTTTAATGCATCCATTTACATTTTGAATTTCCCTGATATCTCCCTATACTAATGGATAGATTTTTACTTGGACTGCCCTTTCACATAGTTATGGTCCTTTGAAGGTTCTAACTTTTATGCAGTGTTCCCAGTTCTGTCTCTGATCATACAGCCTGATGCCCACCTATGTCTCCATATAAGCATGAAATTCCAAGCACTTAGGTAATAGATCAACAATAAACTCTCCATCACTATAATGCAGCTACATCATGAGCAGACACTTTGAAACTTTGTTCCGTTTTCTCTTACCTCTTTGTTTCTGGTACCTGAGGATTTCTCTCTCTTGAGAACTTAGATATGAATTTAAAGCATTTAAAAATTTTATTTTATCCAGCATTTCTAGGTTTTTATAGTGAGATTTATCTTAGTCCGCATTTTGCTAAAACAGAAAGTCTTGAGTAATACTTTAATAATGAGGAAAAAAACCTCTTGTTATTTGTTTTGAAAAGAGAATGGCAACCTGTGTTGATCTGGGACCAGGACAAAGATTGGCTATGCCTGTGTTTTGAAGTATGATGACCAAAAAACCCAAAAGCCATCCTGTATCTGCATCTTGGTGGCCACATAATCTGCCATCGGAGAGCTATTACATGATGGGTTTCCTGTATGTCTTTGTGAAGTAACTTGTCATAGCGTGTATCAGAATTTTGAGTTTTAGTCATGCATGGCTCTACCACTGACTAAAAAAGTCAAGTTGGCCAGGACCAATTATTTGTTCAATAATTTATCATCTTAGTTAGATTTTATCGATACAGCAAGAAGAGAATTATCAAGCACCTATTAAACCAAATCCTGGAGATTTGGAAGAGAAGCAGATAAAAGTTGCCATTCTCAAGGAATTTAGAGTTCACTAGCAGGAGACTGGCTTGGAATTAGTTGTGGTATAAATTTGCATGGACTGTTGTCAAGGTACAGAGGATGGGGTGGCCCATTGAATCTTGACAGTAGGGGGAATAATCAAAAAAGTTCTGAGAGTAAGAAATGAGACAATTGGAGGTATACAATCTTTCAATCACTGATTTGTAGTAGGATATTTAAGGACTGCAAGCTCCCTCAGTGAGTGTCCTCAATACTTTTGGTAGAATGGATACAAACATACAGACTTCTTATATTCTTTCCTGGGTATTAGTGGGCCTAGAGAGAGATCTACTGAAGAGCTGCCCTACAGGACCCATGGGGCCTTGTCCTTCTCTAACCATTCAATAAATAGCACTCAGTGGAGATTCTGGCTAAGGATACTTGTTTTCAAAACAACAGCTCTTAGCCAACCTACTTAAGTAGTTCCATATGTTTCTATGGAGAGTTTATGTATTGTGGCCTTTGGAATTCTTTTGTTTATCACTGGGAATCCAAGTCCTGAAAGCTGCTAACCAGCCATGAGGTTTGCTGGTTATACAAGCTGTTGGACCTCTTAAGGACTTTGACATAAAGACCACTTTCTGTGGAATAAGAATTAGTGGTTTAAAAAGAGTGCACTTAATAGTATCATGTATCAGTTTCTATATGTCATTACTGGCCAGGCTTTTTGGGGAAAAAAACAAAAACAAAAACAAAAACAAAAAAACCAGTCTGTGCTGCCTTGTGTGTGCATTTAATTCCCTTAAAGAGAAATCTGAGCAGAGCCTTCAAAGACTTAGAGAGGTCTCTTTTGGAAAATGAATGACTATCTTCATCAGACCTAAGACTTGGACAGAAAGGTGGGTTCTTCTCTACCTGGGGTCCCAAGGCACAGCCTCTGATGACACTGAGGACCCATTCTTCCTCTGGGCAACTTTTCCTCCTTTGCCCTCCCCACCACCATCAGTACCCAACTTGCAACCATATTCTTCTAGCCTTTACCCATCTAATGCCAAACACATGAGGGATGTATCCTGTTTCCAGGAAAGATTCTTCCATGGATTGCCCCATCAGCTTTAGTAATAGCTGCTATTTATTGAGCACTTTGTGCCAAGCACTGTACTCTTTTTATACTTTATCTTCTTTAATCCTCACAATAGCCCAAGGAGATGGGTACTACAATTATTCCTCATTTTACAGATAAGGAAATCGAAGCTCAGGGAGTCTGAGAAGTTTGCTTAAAGTTACTTAATAGCTACATTAGCCTCCTACTTATAATTCCATTATGAGTGGTAGAGATGGGACATGAATTCAGGATGCCTGACTCAAAGCTCTTATCCGCTATGCTCTATACCCTCCACCCTCTTAGGAAAGTACTTTTAGCTTGAGCTCTAAGCCTTCCTTCCAGCTTGGAAATGCTATGGTTCTTATCAAATGTCAGTTGTGTTGCTATTCATGCTGTTTTCATATAAAACAATGCAGGAAAGAGGCTGGTTGTCTCTTTTCACAAAACAGTCCTTCACACATTTGAAAACCATCCTCGGCTCATTATAGAAGCTTCTTACAGAGTGAATTGACATGGCTGGTGTTGAAGGGTAACACCCTAGAAAGGCAGATCGGAGATCTTTTGGCTCTGCCCAGTACATATTTCTTAGGGCTGACAAGTGAGTCAGCACAAGTGAACAGACAATACCATGTTTGGTTTTAACATGATGAGTCAGCCCTGAAATCTGGCCAGCTTTGTGTAGCCCCCTGAAGTTTTAACAGAATATTAATTGCCCTGTCACTTCCCATTCCACACAGCTGGGTGGGATTGCTACCAGCCTCACTGTTGAGAAGTTCCACATTTTGGCCCAGCCTAGAAAGGTTTCCTGTGGTGGGTGAAATGACAACATGCACAAAGGTCAAACTCCAGATGTGGGAATCTGACTTTTTCTCCTTTTGGGGAAAACATTGCCTTGTTACAATCTCAGAAGATATTCAGTACAGGTTTAAGGCCACGTTCTGAAAAGATTCCACTTTCCTTTAACCTAGAAGATGCTTGTCTGTTTCATGTAAATTTATCTAAGTCATTGAGACCACCTATTAGATTCCTGAACCAAGGGACCAGACGAAGGAAGGGGAGGGTGTTTAGGCATTTCTGAATGAGGGAACCTGGACTTAGAAGTTGCTGCTTGCTTCTGAAAGTTGGGAGAAGAAGAATGGAATATTTCTGGACTAATACCTTGACTGGATAGAAATGCCAGGAGGTTGTGTCAAGAGTACTTCAGCAATATGGCAGGGAGTTTACCATTCATTCGTTCATTCATCTATTTATTTATTCCACAAAAATTCTTATCAGGCTTGCAAAATTCCTATTTTATTGAGAGAGGAAAAGAACATGTAACTTCTTAATTCATCATTATTAAAATAAAGTTCTTCCCAAGTTCCCACCGCTGGACCCCATGGTGGGAATTAAATTTTAGCCCACTTTGGCAAACTTAATCCAATATAATGATCTAGGTAAACACACAGTTTCCTTTCATCTTCCATAGTCCTTCTCTACCTCTGCTCCTGTGTAGGTTGATTTCTGGGTATGGATCAGGCAGTGGGTAGAATCCCTGGCTCATCGGTTTTGTGGCATTGTCAGCAGGATAAAGGGCCTTTTGAGTCCTCACTGGTCACTGTGGCAGAGAGGTTGTTGTGATCTGCTCTCTGAACTGGGAACCACTGAAGAATGTGACATCTTTGATGTACTGCCATTCATCCTTGGAGCCTTGGTCATTAAGTCTATATGCCTGAGGTAGTGAGGAGGAGGGACTGGTTTTGTTCTGACCCTGAGCCCCTGCTGCTTCACCAGTACTCTCTACTGGGGCAGTAGAGAAAGGAATTAGCTTTCAGATGAGAAGATGTGTCAGTGAACTTTTGCTTCAGTGATGCTTTGTAACAAAATACCATTGAGCCCCAGGGACATACAGCAGTAAGCATTCATTTACTCAGGGGTTAGCAATTCTTCTCCTTAAGGGACCAGGCAATAAATATTTTAGGCTTCTCAGGCCATGCAGTCTCTATCATGCCAAGTATTCTGCCCTTGTAGTGCACTAGCAGCCATAGATAGAAACAAATGAGTGTGCCTGTGTTCCAATAAAACTTTATTTATGGAACTGATAAATAAATCATATAATTTTAATGTCATGAAATATTACTTCATGTGTTATGAAATGTTATTTTTTTTAAACCATCACATTAAGTGGCCTATGATTTTTTTTTTTCATAGATAGAAAAACAAGTGGTGGGTCAGATTGGGCCCATGGGCCATAGTTGGCTGACCCCTGATTTAGCTCATGACTCTGCTCTGAATTTGGCTTGGTTCCACTTGTTCATGAATCTGCAATCAGCTGTGAGTTGGCTCAGCAGCTCTGCTGTTTTAGGTTGGATTCATTCACTCGTCTGAGGATTGGTGGGGCTCTAGGATAGGCTTGGTTGTGTGGCAACTGTGGCAACTTGGCTTTGCTATGTGACTAGCCAGCAGGTTGGTCTGAACATAGTCTCACAGAAATTGCAAAGGCATGTGAATATAAGTGGAAATATGCAAGCACTTTCAAAGCCTCTGCTTGAATTATGTTTGCTAACGCCCCATTGGCCAAAACAAGTCCTCTGTCTGGACCTAGAGTCAAGAGTGGGGCAGATCACTCAATTCCAAACACGAGGGCACTGTCAAGGTACATGGCACAAATGAGGTATGGGAACATCAATACAGTCAACCTAACAAAGAACCTAAATTGGGAGGGATTTTTAAAATATTCTACTTATGACCTCTTCCTTTAGGTGTGATGCTAGACCAGGGTAAGAATGTGAAGTATATAAATGGGGGACATAGGCATGTGAAACAAATAAGTATGATAAGAGAGAGTAAAGGGTGTGCAAAGGTGTAGAAACATGAAAGAGCTATCTGTCTGTCTGTCTATCTATCTATCTATCTATCTATCTATCTATCTAAGATTATAAGGATCTCCCTCCCTCCCTCTCTTTCTATTGCTTTTTTTTTTTTGTCTTTTGTCTTTTTAGGGCCCTACCCACGGCATTTGGAGGTTCCCAGGCTAGGGGTCAAATTGGAGCTACAGCTGCTGGCCTACACCACAGCCACAGCAATATGGGATCCGAGCTGTGTCTGCAACCTACACCACAGCTCAGGGCAATGCTAGAACTTTAACCCACTGAGCAAGGCCAGGAATTGAACCCACATCCTCATGGATCCTAGTCAGGTTCGTTAACTGCTGAGCCACAACGGGAAATCCACCCCTTTTATTTTCGATAAAAGGGAGGCATGAGGAAGAACATTTGTAGTATTCAGACTGATTCTCAAGGTGAAACTTAGGATTTTAACTTCAGTTTCATGTTGTGTTGATTTTAGAGCGATAGATCAGGAAATGTTATTTTCTGGTATAAAGTGAGAGGAACCATGCTTCCTTTGCCCTTAGATCAAGATTGAACTATTCCAGGGAAAAGCTAAACTTTTGTCTTTGATCTTTAGGGGTAAATTATTTCCTTCCTCCCTCCCTTCCTGCCTTCCTTCCTTTCTTCTTTCTTTTTTTCTTCCTTCCCTTACAAAAAAATACATTTGAACTGAATAAGAGGGGAAAATTGTGCCCTATGTACCACAAACTGACTAGAATCCTTGGCATCATGGGAAATTCTTGACTTGTTTTGTGACAATTGACTGTACTCTCAAGATTCCACTGTTTCAAAATAGAGTCATGTATATGGCTTAGGTTTTGTGTAAGGACTCTGGGGGGGGAGGGTTAGTTATAAAATATAATGTGCAGTCTCCCTATGTTCCCAGTGGCAAAGTAGAAAACTGGATCTATTTGTTATAGAACTTTAAGCTTTAGTTTTCTTATAATTACAGATGTGCATTTGAAGCTTATTGCAGTAAACATGAGACTGTACAACTTAAAATGAAAATCAAACATATTTGGAATGAAGCGTCATGGGTTTCAGAACAGCATATTTTAAAAGTGTAAAAAACCAAAAGATTTTGTGTTTGTTACTTGAATGTTAATTGTTTGCCCTTTTCCTTATCTGCTAAGTCCTGCTGTTAAGATCCCTTCATTCTTTGGTTAGAATCAGTGATATCATTAAAAAGGAATGTTTGGAGGCTCTTTCCTACCTCTACCCTCAGTATTTCACATGGCATTAGCTTAGCTAGGAAAACAGTCTTTAAACCAAATTTTAGAAGAATGATCGTGTTTTGCTTTTATATTTTGCTGTGTTTCCCTCTAGATTATCTAGTTTAAAAACGAACTTTCACCACTCTTGAAGCTTCATGATCAGGTATTTTGTTCCTATAATTTCCCCTAATTTTTTCACATTGCATTAATGAAGGAAACAAACAGGCCTGAAATAAATCTGGTTATTAGCTAGTAGGATGCTTGGGGAGCTCTCCATTAATCCCAGAGCTGGTCGTGGCTGCAGAAAACACTACTGATAGGAAGCTACTCTGCCAAGGAAGTCTCATCCAGGCCCAGAACTTTATATACCATGAATATGTTGATGATTCTGAGTCACTATCTCCAACCCTAATGTTTCTCATACCTTTAATTTGTATATCCAACTGTTGCTTGATATCATGAGACCCTTGGATGTCTGTCAACTTCAAACTCAACAGGCTAAAAGATATTCTTGATTCTACATCCATCCCATTCACTTGCCCCTCTCTCAACCTCCCCATATCAGTTAATAGTACCACCATCTACTCAATTGGCTTAGTCATCCTTTATTTTATACCTCACCTGTCATCCATCATCAGGCCTGCAGGTGCATGCTGTATCCAGACTACTCTCAACACCTCCACTGCTACAGTCAAACCAAGCCACTGCAAAAACCTCTTAAATAGTCTCTCTTCTTCTTCCCATAACCATTCTGTATCCAGCAACTAGAGAGATCTTTTTAATGAGTTAAGATCAATCTATTCTCACATTTAAATTTATTTTATGATTTCTTTTGACTTTGAAATAGAATGTAAGCTCCTCACCAAGGGCTACAAGGGCCCATACCCCAACCTTCCTCCTCCCGTTGCCCCTCTCAACCTCCGTCTCTGCCTACACATTCTGTCTCTTGACCTTTCCAATGCACACATGTCCCTGGGCCTTTGCTCTTCCAAGCTGGAATATTCTTCCCCCAGAAGGCCCCCTGGCTGCTTTCTTCTCAATGTGCAGGTCTCAGATCAAATATGTAGTCCTCAGAGAGGCCTTCTTGAATTCTCCTGGCAGAAGCAATAGTACTGCTCTTCCCCCATCACTCTGTCCCACTTTAGTGATTATTGTATTTTATTCTTAGCACTTAAAACTCTCCAAGATATATGTGTGTTTATTGTCTGTTTGCCCTACTAGAATGTAAACTTAGTGAGAACATGGATTTTGTGTGTTCATTTTGGTATGCCTGACACCTAGACAGTGCTTAGTACAATGTTGATGCTCAGTAAATATTTG
Organism: Phacochoerus africanus; assembly: GCF_016906955.1. Classification (NCBI taxonomy): domain Eukaryota; kingdom Metazoa; phylum Chordata; class Mammalia; order Artiodactyla; family Suidae; genus Phacochoerus; species Phacochoerus africanus. The sequence goes on along the minus strand of NC_062553.1, from coordinate 96,452,387 downwards.
CCAAGTTAATGAAAAAACACTAATAAGGGAGGGTTTATCTTGATGACCTAGTTTTTTTTGTTTGTTTGTTTTTTAAGTGTTCAGCTGATGTTGAATTCAACCAGGTGCAGATACCTTCCTCTTACTTTTAGATCTTAAGAGCCCAGGCCAAGTTGCTGAGCACTGGTTCCTCCTCCTCCTCCTTTTTTCTTCTTTCTTCAATTTTATTGGAGTATATCTGATTTACAAAGTTGCTTTAGTGCAGCAAAGTAAATCAATTATACATATACATATATCCATTCCTTTTCAGATTCTTTTCCCATATAAGTTATTACCCAGTATTGAGTATATTTCCCTGTGCTATACAGTAGATCCTTGTTACCTATCTATTTTATATAGATAACAAGTATGTATATATCCATCCCAACCCCCTAATTTATCCCTTCTCCCCCACGCATCTCCCCTTTGGTAACCATAAGGTTGGTTTTGAAATCTTTGAGTCTGTTTCTGTTTTGTAAGTTCCTTTGTATCATATGATATTTGTCTTTCTCTGTTTGACTTATTTCACTTAATATGGTAATCTCTAGGTCTATCCATGTTGCTGTAAATGGCATTATTTCATTCCTTTTTTATGGCTTAGCAGTATTCCATTGTATATATATCTGGTTCCTTCTGATTCATGCTCTCATATTCTCTGCATCAGCATTACACCTACAAAACATTTATCTAGCTCCTGTTATATGCTAGGCATAGTTCTAGGCCCTAGGGAGGTAGACCTGAATAAAGCACACACAAACACCTGCTTTCATGGAGCTTATATCTATGTATCTTGCCTGTGTGCACCTTTTTCTACTCTCCTATACCACACAAATGTGGTAGAGAGAATCAGCTCTGTACCAGGGTAGCTTCAGTGGGAATTAGTCCAGACAGGGTACACGTTTCCCCTTTTTGTCAGAAATGTAAGGGGTTGCCCAACTGGATTGCTTGGTTGACCCATAAAGGAGAAGGTAAGTTAGCCTGGGCCAGGGTAATACCAGGATGGCCTTAAGGATGGGGTGCAAGCAGTAGGACAACAGGTCTGCTTGGCACCAATGTATGACCTCACCCTGCTGGCGGCTGCACCGGCCCTGTTTAAGAAGTACAGGTGAACTTAATTAGAGCTCAGGCACACAGAACAACCCAAATGTGCCAGCATCTACTTAACCCCTCAGAGAAAGAGAGCCTCCATGGACCAAAGCTGTTGTCCTTGGTTTGTCTTTGCTGTCTGTGGGCCAAGCTGTATTTTAAACCTGAGTTTGCTAGTAACACTGTTAGAAACCATTTTTAATTAGAAAACTCCTGTGCAGTTCAAGTAAACTAAAATTTGAGGGTAAAGCTTTTGTCTTAAAAAACAACTAACTGCCAGTTTAGCTTCTAAAATAAAAAAAAAATAAAAAGAAAAGAAAAGAAATCACCATATTTAAAATCAATTCATTGCCCTAAAGTGTCAACTTCTTTTCTCTACAAAAAATACAGAAACAAAGAGTCCTTCACTTGACAGTACACTTTGAGGCCATCATTCTAGGGAGCAAGAATGACAAGGTGGTAGAGTCCCCAGAGGTCACAAAGACAGGACATTCCAAAGCCCAGACTTGCCAGCCCTTCCTTTTCTCATGCACAGGCTAACTATTATCACTTTCCCCATCCCACTCCCTCCCACTCCTTGTAACTCCACTGCCTGGCAAGTTAAACTTGATCTTAAAGACTGAGTGAAGTAATGTTCTGGAATTTAGGGCGGATTAGATGTGTATTCCCAGATGAGCTGCTTCTTGTAAGTGACCAAGCCTCTTGATATTTTAAGTATTTGCCCTGTCCCTTGAGACTGAGCAGATTCATGATAAAAGGAGGGTGATTTTTTTCCCCCTCTCTCTTCAGCCTTTGAACTTCCTGCTGCAACAGTAAGTTCTTCCTCCATATTTTTCACATCACAGTCACTTGCATATAGAGGCATTTGTTTTCCAAGGCCCAGGAACAACACACTTTCATTTCACCTGCTAGAGCTGATATACACTTCCCCTCAAGTGCAGAGTTGTCCTAAGTACCCCTGTGCCCTTCTGAACCTTAGATATAAGATATCGATGGGTATTCGTAAGCTCTTTCCCCTTGTAATTTGGTCAGTTACCTTGGAATAGTCCATTATAAATATAATAAAAGGAACAATATATGTAATGGTACTAGTTTTAGAAGAAGGACACGTTCATGGCCTATAGCTGGAGATTCTAAATTTTCCTTAAGTTTGTTGTCTTTTTAAGTAACTGCTGAGATGTCTCCCATAGTCTAAATTCAGTTTACTGAGTGCCTAAGAATTTGGTTATAGGGCATTATTTAAAAATTACAGCCATGTATAATTTTGGTTACTTTATTACATCCACATAAGAGTCTCCTTTCCTCTTTGTAGGTGTTCTTTAGGGTCTTTTTCACTTCTGGATATTTTGATTCCAAGTAGTTTGCATTTGCATTTGGACTTGTTTGGATCATTTTTAGTCTGTAGAAACCCTGAGACCTAAGAATGACTGTTTCTTTGTTCATCCTTAAGGTGGTTTGCTTGTGGGTGTTTTTCTACCTCCTTAGGAGTGATAATGAGTTATCTGTATGTTATTTAAAATCACTCATCTTAAGTATAGTCCTAATATCTGTTGGCTGTCACCACCATACAGTAAATTCTCGCACTTGAGTTAGCAGGGGTCTGCTCAATTACTTCTTGTCAAATTTCTACAAAATGAGTTTTTTCCCCAGTTATTTCTTGAGCTTACAAACCCAAGTTTTTATTTAATAAAAGGAACTTCATGGGAAAACAGCAGTATGTGAAATATTCATTCACTCTTGTGAAAGTGATAGTGTGATTGAGGAATAGCAGCAGCTGCCCTAAGTCCATGGCTGTGAGAACACAAAATTTTAACACATTTTGTGAAACACTTTTCCATAGCACTCAGCTTTCAAAGTAATGAGGAAATGTATATGATGCTTAAGTGTAAACTCCTGATTAAAGCCCTTTTAATGATGAGAAAATATCTTTTTTCTTTGACAAATTCCAACATGTCAACCTTATGGATTTTGATAGTTACTGAAATTCCTAAGCTTAGTCTCAAATCTTCAGAATATTGCATGCAAATTTTGTGTGCACAAGAATTAGCTGGTGAATTTGCTAAAAATGCAGATTGGCGCAATTGTTGATGGACTTTTAGGTTGTACCATGTTCTTGACTGTTATGAACTGCTATGAGCATTTTAGGTTGTGTCATTGTGGTGAACATATGTATGTATTTCTGTAGGGCGTATAGCTGGGAGTGGAATTTCTGCATCATCAGCTAGTCACATAGTCATAGTGTTAGTAGAAAACTATCAAAAAGTGTTTCAAGTGGCTGTATCAACTTATAGCCCCTTTTTCAAATTGTAAGATTTTCTGTTGTTCCACATCCTGACTGACACTTTGTATTTTCTGTTTTAACTTTAGCCATTCTAGTGGTTATATAGAGGTATTTCATTATCATTTAAATTTGAAATGAACAAGTAAATAAATTTTGGTGCAATCACGTAATGGAATACCATTCAGCCAAAGAGAATAAACCATCTATAACTGCATGCCACAAAATGGATGATTCTCACAAATATAATTGATAAAAGAAGTCAGGCACAAAATGCATACTGTATGATACACTTCCAAAAAAAAAAAAAAAAACCCAAAAAACAAAAAAAACTCCACCAAAATCAAAACCTCAGATGAAACTAATCTATGGCCTTTGAAGTTAAGATAATGGTTAATCCTGGGGCAGGAAAACAGAAGGAGGCCCCTGGGGTATGGGTGATATTCTGATTCTTGATCTGAGTGCTGGTCTTTCAGATGGGTTTAGTTGTGAAACTTTAGCAAGGTGTCCATTTATGGTATGTGTACTTTTCTGTATGTATATTACACTTTTTATTTAAAAAACACTTAAGGACAGATTTTCAGGCCCTTACCATGAGAAGATTGATCCTTTGATGAGTCTTGGGACTTTGCATCTTAACAGGCAAGTGGGTGGTTGGGATGCAGGTGGCCTCTAAGTGTGCTCTGAGAAACACTGGTGAAGAGGTTTAGAACAAGTCTCTCTCAGATGTGCCATATAGTGTGGTATGTTTTGAGCAGAAGGCAATCCAGACCCAGCAGATTAAAAAAGAAAAAAAAAAAGCTTTTACCTTTCCCTTCACTGCCTAAAAGAATTTAGGTAAAGGACTTGGTCTAGGAAGAGAACTAGAGAACTATCACCACAGATGACTACAAAGCATATGGGCTAGTGTGGTTCCCCCGGGGAGAGCATGGCTGAGCCTGTAGATCACATTCCTCCCTGTGTTTCATTGTTTTTGAATGGCATAGGGTGCAAACATTTGTTGCCAAACATTTGCTCTTCCCATCTTCCTGTGAATTTTCTTTTTCCCCTTTGAAATTCCAGATGCCTGCTCTTTTCTTTTTAGCTAAGAATGGCACATGAGCCTCAATTGTCTAACTGCCTGTAGTTTTCATATTCTTATAGAGACCCTGTATGTAAATAATAATGTGTTTTTCTCCTGTTAATCTGTCATATGTTAACTTGATTATTAGACCAAAGAACCAGAAAGGGAAGAGAAAGAATTTTCATTCTTCTACACTGGTAATTACATTTATTGCAGAGTTTGTTGGGTTTTTTTTTTAAGGGCAGCAGGTGCAGTGTATGGAAATCCCCAGGCTAGGGGTTGAATCTGAGTTGTAGCTGAGGCCTACATCACAGCGTCAGCAACTCAGGATCAAAGCCGCCTCTGCAACCTACACCATAGCTCACAGCAATGCTGGATCTTTAACCTACTGTGCAAGGCCCGGGATTGAATCCATATCCTCATGGATGCTAGTGAGTTCATTACCGCTGAGCCACAGTGGGAAGTCCCAGTGCAGAAATTTTTAAAGCATTCATCAGCCCTTCAAAATTTAATCAGCTGTTTTGTATACTGCAGTTATTTTTGGTCATTTCAGAGCCCCACACCTTTCACCTTCTGAAAATGAATCAATCCTGGAAAACCAAAACATGAGGTGAGCTTCGTGTTGGAAAGAACTGCAGCTTATATTTGATGTGGAAAGGACAATCAAATGAGACATAAATCCATTAGGTTGGAAGGAAAAAAAACCCATCACGTGCTGGAATCATAGAAACTCTCTCTGGGAGGAGGACTGATCAGTCTGATGAAAACCCATTTCATTTATTTAGCCAAGAGCGATAAAGTATGTCTGTGTCTGAGACATTTGGTGGAGGCTCTGTAAAAACTAGGTTAAGGACTGAATCAAAATCTCTTCCAATTACACGAAGGAGGAAGCTTAGAATGCAAATAACTATAAAGCTATTGCTTGTTGTGACTAAAAGTCTCCCACATGGTAAAGCCTGAATCAGCTTTCATTTCATCACTAAGGGAAAGAACAGAGCTACCAGACACAATTATAGGCAAGATTTTAAGGATGACAAAAAGAGTGGGAAAAATAATATCACTCAGTGCTTATTTAGAGCTTGTTCTACCCATCACGTCCTGAGAGAGATAGTGTTCCCAAATGTTAAAAGTGGTTCTTAGCTAATAAAAAAATCCTCAGCTTTTAAAGGGGCTATTATTCTCCCTGGAGGCACAAGGGTATAGACAATTTACCTATAAGCAGGCTGATATTAAGCTGATAGTCACTAATGTGGCTATCTATACTAGTTGTTAGTAAAAATTGAAACAGCTTTGTATGTGTTGGAAAATCCATGGTTCCCTGAGAGCCCCTCTCAACTCCCCACACTTCCTGGCTCCTCTAAACCTCTGGATAATACAGCAACTGAAGAGTTAATGTCAGACAGTCCTGGGCCTTCCAACCCCCTCCAACCATAATCTACCTCAGGAGTCTTTGCTCTGTGGTAATACCTGTGAAGGGAGAAAAGTAGCCTTGTTTGGGAGAGTAGCTGAGGGACCCTATCTGTGGCCCTCTCTTCCTCCATCTCTTCTATGTCTTTTCACTGACCCTCCCCTCCCCCAATGCTACTTCCCTTGGAATTTCTCATTCTTTGGCAATTTCTCACTGAAGTCATATTCTTAGGTCATGAAAGGTCAGTAATTAAATGTAGATGTTTTCTCATTAGATTAACTTTTGATTCTGTCAGTCCTGAATATCTAATGGTTTACTGCTGCTCTCTGATTCACTCACTGAATGACTGACTCACTCACTCATTCAGCAAACCTCTATGGAATGTCTGCTGCATGCCAGGCATTGTGCTTACCAGTAAGATTCCATCTTCAGCCTAAAATAAAGCCCACAGTCTGGTGGAGATGACCAACCCACAAACAGATAATTTTGGTGCAGTGACAAAGCTATGCAAAAGTATGGTGGGAACATAAAGAGAAGAGTATGATGGTAGCCTGGCTGGCAAGGTAGCCTGAGGTAGGTAGGAAGAGGTGGTTTGACCTAGTCTCTTTTCTTTTTGGCCTTGGAGTGCAGCAGTTTGCTGTGGGATCTCAGTTCCCAGATCAAGGATTGATTTTGGGCTGCAGAAGTGAAAGTTCCCAGTCCTAACCACTGGACCACCAGACAACTCCTGGTTTGAGTCTAGTCTTAGTGGAAAAATAGAAGTTTGCTAGATGGGGATACAGAGTGGAGAACATTTTGGGCAAAGAGAACTGTATGAACAAGGTGAGAAATAGATGGTATGTGCAGGCAGCAGAGTGTAATGTGTGAGACTGAAGTTGGTAGGAAATGAGACCTGAGAGCAAGGTGGAGTCAAGAACACTGCTTAGGAGCTGAGATTTGATTTGTAAGTTAGAGGACTTTTGACTCACCAGGTGTAACCAAATAATGTGTTACTAATAATAAAGTGTTAGGTTTGTGATAGCTTTACTGCTTAAAAAACTTAAATTAGAGCAAATTCAAGGTTATCCCTATAACATGGTGATTCTCCCCCACTGGTATGCCATATGCTTTCTTGAGACAGAGAAAGAAAGGGATTGAGCTAGGGCTAGGAGCCAGGGCTTGAGAATAACCCTCTGCTCACCTTATCCAAGCAGCAGGCTAGTGGTGTGGCATTAACAAATGGCCTCTGCATTTCGTTACCAAGATTTTTGGGTTTTATCAAATATGGGTACACTCAAAGGACAGTAGACCTCCATGTGCATGTATTACCCATCCTGGTGGTCATGAGAGGATAGTGGTCATGGAGAATGCAAAGCCATGGAAGGGTTTCCATGCTTTGGGCTCACATGCATATTATGGTGATTCCTCCGGCTTTGCAGAGCAATGTTTGGGCATCCTTTGGACAAGGAAATCTCAGCCACACACTCCCAACATAGTTATTTTTCATTTAAAATACATATGTTTAATTGCTATACTAACATATTGTGCCTGTTCAAAAACATCCTTCAAAATGGAAATTGTAAATGGATAAGGTAAAAGTAAGATTAAAACATTTAGAGTAATTTTTATTTTATTTACTTATAAAAAAACCTCATGATTAAATATATCTAATTATTTTTTTTTAAGTCTTGGTTTATTCTTGTGATACTTCGATTTATAGGTGTTGTTCTAAGCTTATTTCAGTTTCTGGTTATAACGACTAATATAGTGGAAAAGGCCTCATAAAGCGATGTCACTCTCAATGGAAGTACGATTCCTAAGTTGTGAGGCTCAATTCTGGTTCTACCTAGTAATTATGCAGTCTTTTCATTGAAATTCAGGTCAGTAAGTTTCCTTTATCCCTGATATTAATCTGTTGTTCTTGTAAGCTGATCGACAGGGGTTCATATTTTTCATAGCGTTAACAAATAATTTCAATTTTTAAACCTCTGTTTAAAATTTTAAAAAATAGGTTAGTAAATTCTGTATCCTGAGGCTTTTAAAATACAAATATTTATACAATTATGCCTTTATATTATTATTGGCAATAAAACCACAAATTGATGGAAAGATTTCCATCTATTTTCAAATTTCTCTTCAATAGGTGTTTCTTTTGAAAAGTAGTTATTTTCTCACTCATTGTCAAAACGTTACTTTACTTTGAAGGGACTGAATATGTGGGGTTTTGGGTTTTTTGCTTTCGTTTTTTTCTCATCAAAAACAACTGGGAAATAGGGCCCTGACACCATCAAAGAGAAGGGCAGAAGAGGTAGGTTATTTGTCTTTTTGTAAAAGAAAAAATGTGGTCCATGTTTAAGTGTGGCATTTTGAAAACTGGCCTGATTGGATGTGGAATGCGTGAAAGAAAGGAGTTCAGAATGAATTCTGAGCTTTCCAGTTTGGACAACTGCCTGAATGGTGGTGTCACCAAATGAGGTAGACAAAGGAGAGGATGGAAACCAGTTTAGAAAGATAATGAAACACCAAGTGGAACTTTGGGCTTGCTGAGTTCACATGCCTACGGGACTTCCTGCTCTTATTCATCCCCAACACGTTAAAAAAACCACACTCATTTTTGGTTCTATGCCCCAACTTCCTTTTCCTCTGTTCTTCTATGTATGTCTGTGGCATCACTATTTCCCAGTCACTTAAAACTAAAAACTTTGGAGCCTGGAGTTCCCGTCATGGCGCAGTGGTTAATGAATCCGACTAGGAACCATGAGGTTGCGGGTTCGATCCCTGGCCTTGCTCAGTGGGTTAAGGATCCAGCGTTGCCGTGAGCTGTGGTGTGGGTTGCAGACGCGGCTCAGATCCCGCGTTGCTGTGGCTCTGGTGTAGGCTGGCAGCTACAGCTCTGATTAGACCCCTAGCCTGGGAAACTCCATATGCCGCGGGAACGGCCCAAGAAATGGCAAAAAGACAAAAAAAAACAAACAAAAAACAAAAAAAACTTTGGAGCCGTATTTGACTCATCCTTTCATTTTCACCTATATCCAACTAATGTTATATGTAACTCAGACCTTCCCTCTGTCATTTGTTCATGCTGCATATACTTCCTGAGCACCTCCTTAGTGCCAGGTACTGATGTAGGCCCAGAGGATATGTGTGAAGAAAACAGACAAGGTCTTTTCTCTCATGGAGCTTACATCCTGTTTGTCAAAACAGATAATAAATGTATATAAGTATATAAATCAGAAAATTATTGTTAAGTGCTAAGAAGAGAATTAAAGCAAGTGATGTAATACTGGTTGGGTGGCTACTGTAGAAAAGCTATCCAGGACGTTCCATTTAGGGTAAGGTCTGAAAGTCCACACACTAGTAGTAGGGGAATGAACTTCCCAGGCAGATGGGCCCAAGTCCTGGATGAGCTCAGTGAGATCTGGGAACAGAGGAAGGCTAGTGTGGTGGTGGGGGGTAATCCTAGTAATCATGATTTCTTTTTAATCTCTGCTGCTTGGTTCCTGTGCTCTGTCACCTCTGTGGCCCATTATATCATGCTCTTTAATTTCGCCTCACTTTCAGTCTCTCCTCCAAAATATTTTACACATGAGTATCTGATTAGCCTGAAGTTTTTCACATCATTCCACTGTGGTAAAGACTTCAGTAGTTGAAGAGAATCAGGCATACCTTCGGGGGCCAAAAAGGAGGCAACTCTGCACCTGGGGTGTTTGCTCCCTGTGAAATTTCCAAGAGGCATTGGGGAGGAAATAGGGTCTTTTATTACCCTCTAATGATTATCCACTTGTGTATTAGTTTTCTATTGCTGATTTAATGAATACCGCAAACCTAGTGGCTTAAAGCAATACAAATTTATCTTCTTAAAGTTCTGGTGGTCAGAAGTCCAAAATGGATCTTACTGGGGTAAACATGCTGGAAGGGCTGTGTTCCATTCTGAAAGTTCTGGGGAGAATCTGTTTGTCTTTTTTCAGCTTCTAAGGACCTCCTACATTCCTTAGCTGTGGCCTCTTCCTACATCTTCAAAGCCAGCAGGGTAGCTTCTTCCAATCCCTCTCTGACTCCAGTCTTCACTCTCTTTCTTCCTACTTCAACTTATAAAGACCTTGTGATTACATTGGGCCTACCTGGATTATACAGGATAAGACAATCTTCCTACTTCAAGTTTAGCTTATTGATTAACCTTATTTCTCCCTTATGGTGTCACATAATGTATTCACAGGTATCAGGCATTAGAATGTGGACATCTTTAGGCATTATTATTTGCCTACCACACCAAACTTCTTTGGCGCATTAGGATTTGTTTGATATCTGTGGCTCATGGAGACTTCCTACAAATGGGAAACCGTCACCTCTGTGGCCTTCATTCCCCTGCTACTAGTGTGTGGACTCTGGAGAAACCTATTTGTAGAAGACCTGTCATGAAACTCTGATTGCTTTGGTTCTGTAAATATGGTGCAGCTATGCCCATCACTGGAGCAGGATTGCTACTTTTTCCTGATGGGGCAGCTGAATGTGGGATGATGGGAATAGCAGCAATTGCTATTAATAAAGATCATTGACCTTTAAGGTACCTCTTAACCCTGAGAGTTTATGATCTCTTTGATGATATGACACCCAAGTGAGAATGCAATGCAGGGGGTTATGGAAATAGAGGGAATTGTATTAGATAGCACAAGTTCTAAACTCTCAGAAGAGTTATTATTAAGCTTTATTTAGTGGACACATCTGTCTTTCCCATACTTGGAAATTTACAGGTGAAGAGATACCAGAATGTTCCTCAGTGACGCATTCTTTTGTTGCCTTCAACCTCTAAATTACATCTATATGCTAAAGAAATTACTCTTTGGCAGTAAATCCAAGTAAACTCCCATTATATTGATCTACATTGGACAATGACATTGTGTCCTGAATTTATGGAATAGATGTCATTTCATAGAACTTTATTCTCCTCAATAAAGAATTAATTAAATGTATAACTAAATGCAATTTAACTTTATATCTGGGTAAGAATTTTCATTCCAATAACTTCACAAATCAGAATAAGATCCTCTGTCTTAATCCATCTTAATTTCAGTTTGAGAAACTGTAGTCAAATATCTATCTTCCTAGTAGTAAAATTTTTTGCCTAAATAATTATATTGCTACAAAACATTCCTTGCCAGTATAGCTCAAGACAAACAAAACTTATTTCTAAGCTCTTGGTATATAAGCAGCAAATTGATGTCTGGTGATACATTTACTTTGAAAAAAATTAAAAGAAATGTTAAGAATAATGAAATCCTACCCTCCCAATTCTTCCCTCCCCACAACAATTTTAAGATTGGTTTTGAAATCTGTGAGTTTGTATCACTTTCATTAGATTCCATATATAAGTGATATCATATGAAATTTGTCTTTCTACACACTACTGAATGAAATAGATGATTAACAAGAACGTTCTGTATAGCACAGGAAAATCTACTCAATAGTTTGTAATAACCTATATGGAAAAAAGAATGGATATATTTATATATTGACTTTGCTGTACACCTGAAAATAATACAATACTGTAAGTCAACCATACTCCAATAAAATTAAAATTAAAAAAAGGAATAATGATACTTAATGTATATTACCCACCTGACATAATTTAGACACTGAGAGCTTTACACATTTAGTTTTGTTTCAGAAAATGAAGTATCTTCTGGAGTTCCTGCAGTGACACAGTGCATTAAGGATCTGGCATCTCTGTGGCAGCTCAGGTCGCTGCCGAGGTGCAGATTTGATCCCGGCCCAGAGCAGTGGGCTAAAGATCCAGTGTTGCTAGAGTCAGTCCTTGGCCTGGAAACTTCCATATGCCACAGGTGTGGTTGAAAAAGAAAAAAAAAAAAGAATTACCTGCTCCTAAATTAGGCATTTAGAACAATGTGTCCTAATATATAAAGCAGAAAGGGGAGAAATGATATTTGGATTAATATAGTGCCTCCTAATACTGTTTGAACTCCAAACCTTTCTTTCTCTAAGCCCCTCAGGGAGGAGGAATGGCTTTGGATTTAGGTGTGTTTTAAGAGGGGAGGTGGATGAGGTGACTGAGATAGGAAGGTGAGCACAGCTGAGGTAGGATTATAATGGTATTCCTAAAGGACAGGACCTGGCCTGCAAAGAGAACTGATGAGTTTCTCACTGGATCAGGATCCAGGGACCTCTGTGTCTGGAGTCAGAGTTCTTGCTTGTCATCTTCTGTGATGAAACCTGCTCAGTCACTGCAAGCTGCCCCATTCCAAAAGATAGCCCACCATTCTCCCAGCCAGTCAAACCTAAGCTAGGACGCATCTGCACTTCCTCCCCGTCCCCCTCCCCCCGCCCCGTCTCCTCAAATCTTCCTCAGTAGCTAGTTCTGGTTGTCCAACTTTAAAATACATCTAGAATCTGGCCTCTTCTGTCCATTCCAATAACCACCACCTTTCTTGGTCCAAAGGTTCATCTCTCCTGAACCAGTATAACAGCTTCCTAACTGCCCACCCTGCTTTCACTCCCAATTTCCTAAAATCCCACCCTAAAGTCAGCTTTTAGAAACATAAATCCGATTATGTCTTTCTCTCTCCTCCTTAATCTTCACTGACTTTATCCTACTGCATTTAGAATAAAATCCCAATCCCTTAAAAGGGCACCCAAGGCCCCATGTGATCCGGGTCTTGTCCACCTTTCTAAACTCCCTTTGATCCCTTAAGTCCTTTCCCATCTCAAGGCCAACTTTGCACTTGAGTTCCCTCTGCTGGGATTATCTCCTTCCTTGGGTAATTAACATCATCTCTTCAAAGAGGCCTCAAGTAAGTACACCTCCATATGCACCTCTCAAATACTCTATCACATCACCCTTTCAATTTTTATGTAGCAATTATTCCAATCTATTATTATTTTATTTGAAAACTAGTTGTTCCTTTATCTCTTCCACTGGGGGTTAGACCTCATTTGTCTAAGTCCTCAGAGCCTCACACAGTGTCTGACAAATTAGAGGTTCATTAACTATCTGATAAAGAAATGAAAGAATGAATCTTAAAATATTTTTTAAGGTATTATTATGGTCTTAGACTTAGGTGCATACAGGGGACACATTTTGAGTGTCTGCTCAGCTCAAAACCCTCTTAACTGTGTTCCACAATTCAGAGAAAATGGTCCTCAGGACCATTTGGTTGAACATGCCTCTGATTTCCAGCCACATTGGATTGGACAACTGACCCAAGGTGGGCCAATCAAAATCAAAACCTTTGCAATTTGGAATTGGGACTTGGGGTAATATGATTGGATTGCACTCTGTATCCTTAAGAGAACTGAGCAGTCATGAAATCTCTGGGGATCAGAGAAGCCTGGTGAGCAAAGAAGGAGAGGAGACTGAGTAGGTATGCAAAGATAAACTCTGACATGAGACACAGAGAGAGAGTCTAGATGATTTTCCAGGTCCTAATTCCAGTATCATCTTGCTGTCCAGCTGACCTCCTGCCCTTGGATTCAGGGAAATATTGGCTGCCTACCTATCACATGCCATCTCGTGGGTAAAGTCAGTATGGTGAGGCTACTTCAGTCAATTTAACACTTTGTGAAAACAAATTTGCCATTACCATGTTGGTTTTGTTTTAGCACGTGCTGCCTTGTGCCATTTTCACCTCATAAGATGATAGATGCCTTGCTTTTCAGCTAGAAACTATGTGTAAGTGAGGAGGTTTCTAAATGAAGCACATGGAGAAAAATCAGTGAGAACTCAACATCTTTGGAGATGAGTTCAACTCAACATCTAAGGAGAGAGTAAGGCAGCATCTGAAAGGGAGAGGTATGAGTGATGAAAAAGCAAGTGCTGAAGCAAATAGTAGGGAGCTCTGTGGTCCCGATCACAGTGAGCAGGGCTGCTTAGAACTGGGGGATCTGTGGAATATATAAAGTCTGGTTGCAAGATATGAGTTTAGAAGAAGCAGAATGAATCTCTTCAGGTGATGGATCATATGCTGAAATCAATCTTCACAATGGAAGACAAAGTCAGCAAAAATGAAATATTCCCTCAGAACCAGGGGTTTAAAGTATAGTAGGCTGCTCCACTGTTGGCAACAATCAATATCAACTTAGTTTAACACCACACAATCCCCTCGTAGCCTGACCTTACTACATTGAAGCTAATGAGGGACTAAAGTCCAACGGTCATGGATGGGAAAGTTAATATTGCTACAATCACACCAATTCAAAAGCCCTTTATCAGCAGAGGCATGGGGGAGAAATACATTGGGTTCTCAGCAATGTAACCAGCTGTAAAGTATCTCTCAATGAGTTCACCAAGGTGTGAACTTCAAAAGCCCAGCAGGAGTTATTTATAACTGGACATTATTAGGCATTAGCTGCACAGACGAATCGCCTCTGAAAATGGCACCCCTAACTAGGTACTTGTGTGGTAAACCTCAGAAGACGGAGCCCTCCAGAGTAATTTTCATTCTTATGAGAGTCTGCATCTCGACTTGGAGTGTCATTTCTCCTGCTGTGTTTATTTGGATAGGATGGTAAGGGAAAATGGACTCCAAGGACCTGGGGGAGTTGAATGTCAGTTACTTTTGTACAGATCGACAGACCACCTACTACTTCTGTGACTAGCACTTTCTAAACCCAAGATGAGACTCATATACACAGTTCATGTTGGCTTATAAAGACATTTGCAAAAATATCCTGGGATTCTTCAACCCAGAGAAAGTTCTGCATCTGTGGACATGAGACTTAGCTGGAGGAAGTCTCTTTGCCAAAAAAGAGAGGTTATAAGACCTGGAGCAGTGTTTTCCAAACCGAACTCAATAGGGTGTTAGTATGTATGAAGAGATGAAAGGATTATATGGGCAATGTTTGTGAGATACTGAATTAAGTTAAATTAAGGTTTAGAATATATTCATATAACATTTATGCATAATGAAAATATCTATATAAAAACAAATATCAGGTATAGAGAACAATAAAAATCCATCTTAATAAATACATTACCAATCCCACCAGTTCACCTGGGTGCCCCCCTTTTTTTATTTTATGATTTTTCTTTTCTTTTCTTTTTTCTTTTTCTTTTTTCTTTTTTTTTTTTTTTTTGCTTTTTAGGGCCACACCCGCGGCATATGGAGGTTCCCAGGCTAGGGGTCAAATTGGAACTGTAGCTGCCAGCCTACGCCAGAGCCACAGCAATGCCAGATCCAAGCCACGTCTGTGACCCACACCACAGCTCACGGCAATGCCAGATCCTTAACTTTAACCCACCAAGCGAGGCCAGGGATCGAACCCTCAACCCCATGGTCCCTAGTCAGATTCATCTCCGCTGAGCCATGATGGGAACTCCTATTTTTTCCATTATAGTTGATTTACAGTGTTCTGTCAATTGCTACTGTACAGCAAAGTGACCCAATCATATATATATACATATATATATGTATATATATTCTTTTTCTCACATTATCCTCCATTATATTCCATCACAAGTGACTGATATAGTTCCCTGTGCTATACACCAGCATCTCATTGCTTATCTATTCCAAATGCAATAGGTTGCATCTATTAACCCCAGACATCTAGTCCATCCCACTCCCTCTCAGCAACCACAAGCCCGTTCTTCAACTCCATGAGTTTCTTTTCTGTGGAAATGTTCATTTGTGCCATATATTAGATTCCATATATAAGTAATATCATATAGTATTTGTCTTTCTCTTTCTGACTTACTTAGTAAGAGAGTATGAGAGTCTCTAGTTCTGTCCATGTTGCTGCAAATTGCATTATTTTGTTCATTTTTATGGCTGAGTAGTATTCCATTGTGTATATATATCAAATCTTCTTAATCCATTCATCCATCATTGGACATTTAGGTTGTTTCCATGTCTTGGCTGTTGTGAATAGTGCTGCAGTGAACATATGGGTACATGTGTCTCTTTCAATGAAAATTTTGTCCAGATATATGCCCAAGAGTGGGATTGCTGGGTCATATGGTAGTTCTATATTTAGTTTTCTAAGGTACCTCCACCCTGTTTTCCATAGTGGTTGTACCCAATTTACATTCCCACCAATAGTGTGTGTGGGGGTTCTCCTTTCTCCACACTGTCTCCAGCATTTGTTATTTGTTGACTTTTTTAAAAATTTTTTTATTACTCAATGAATTTATTACATTTATAGTTGTACAATGATAATCACAATCCAATTTTATAGGATTTCCATCCCACAACCCCAGCGTATCACCCCACCCCCTATACTGTCACCTTTGGAAACCATACGTTTTTCAAAGTCTGTGAGTCAGTATCTGTTCTACAAAGAAGTCCATTCTGTCCTTTTTTCAGATTCCACATGTCAGTGAAAGCATTCGATGTTGGTGTCTCACTGTCTGAACTGACTTCACTTAGCATGATAATTTCTAGGTCCATCCATGTTGCTAAAAATGCCAGTATTTCTTTCCTTATAATGGCTGAGTAATATTCCATTGTGTATATGTACCACATCTTCCTGATCCACTCCTCTGTTGATGAACATTTAGGTGGTTTCCATGTCTTGGCTATTGCAAATAGTGCTGCAATGAACATCAGAGTACATGTGTCTTTGTGAGTCATGGTTTTCTCTGGATAGATGCCCAGGAGTGGGATTTCTGGATCAAATGGTAGTTCTATTTTTAGTTTTCTGAGGAATCTCCATACTGTTTTCCACAGTAGTTGTACCAATTTACAATCCCACTAACAGTGTAATAGGGTTCCTTTTTCTCCACACCCTCTCCAGCACTTATTGTTTGTAGACTTTTTGATAATGGCCATTCTGGCTGGTGTAAGCTGATACCTCATAGTGGTTTTGATTTGCATTTCTCTAATAATGAGTGATGTTAAACATCTTTTCATGTATTTTTTGACCATCCATTTGTCTTCTTTGGAGAATTGTCTGTTTAGATCTTCTGCCCATTTTTTGATGGGGTTGTTTGTTTGTTTGTTTGTTTGTTTTGGTATTGAGCTGCAGAAGGTGTTTATAAATTTTGGAGATTAATCCCATGTCAGTTGATTCATCTACAAAGATTTTCTCATATTAATGATGGCCGTTCTGACAGGGGTGAGGTGGTACCACAGTAATCAAGACAGTGTGGTACTGGTACCAAAATAGACATACAGATCAATGGAACAAAATAGAGAACCCAGAAAAAAAAACCCAGATGCCTATGGTCAATTAATCTTCGACAAAGGAGGCAAGAATATAAAATGTGAAAAAGTGTTTTCAGCAAGTGGTGCTGGGAAAACTGGACAGATGTATGTAAGTCATTGAAACTGGAACATACCCTCACACCATGCACAAAAATAAACTCAAAATGACTTGAGGACTTAAATGTAAGATAAGACACCCTCAAACTCCTAGAAGAGAACATAGGCAAAATATTCTGACATCAACCTTACACATATTTTCTTAAGTCAGTCTCCCAAGACAACAGAAATAAAAGCAAAAATAAACCAGTGGGACCTAATCAAATTGACAAGATTTTGCACAGCAAAGGAAACCATTAAAAAAAAAAAAAAAAAAAAGACAACCCTCAGAATGGGAGAAAATAGTTTCAAATGAGGTAACTGACAAGGGCTTAATCTCTAAAATATACAAACAACTTGTACAATTCAACAGCAAAAAAGCCAACAACCCAATTGAAAAATGGGCAAAAGACCTGAATAGATATTTCTCCAAAGATATACAGATGGCCAATTAGGAACATGAAAAAATGCTCAACATCACTGATTATTAGAGAAATTCAAATCAAAACTACTATGGGTGCCCCTTTCTGATGTGCCCCCCTCTTCCCCCAGGTAAGCAGTTTTCTGAATTTTGTGGGTTTTTTTGTTTGTTTGTTTTGTTTTGTTTTTTTGGTTTTTTGCTTTTCTTGTCTTTTCTTGAGCTGCTCCTGCGTCAATTGGAGGTTCCCAGGCTAGGGGTCTAATCAGAGCTGCAGCCACCGGCCTTCGCCAGAGCCACAGCAACGCAGGATCCGAGCTGCGTCTGCAACCCACACCACAGCTCACGGCAATGCTGGATCCTTAACACACTGAGCAAGGCCAGGGATCGAACCTGCAACCTCATGGTTCCTAGTCGGATTCGTTAACCACTGCGCCACGATGGGAACTCCGAGTTTTGCTTTTTATAATGGTGTGTGTGTATGTGTATATATAATATATATTATTTTAAATTTTTATTTGCTTTTATATTATCTTTATATCAATAGCATTCTGTAGATATTCTTCTAAGATTGGCTTTTCATTCACCTCTACGTTCCCGGTCTTTATATGTCTTGATATGCACAACTGTAGTCCATTTTCATTGTTATGATCCATTTCATGAAAATGCCACAATTTATTTTCAGAGATATCATAGAGAAATTCAAATCAAAACTACTATGCTTACAGATATTGCTTACAGTGTTTTTTTTTTTAAATAGATATCATATTGCTTACAGTGTTTTGCTAGTACGAACAATGGAGTTAGGAACTTTCTTGAACATGGTTCCTGGGGCATATGTGCAAAAATTTCTCTTGGGTACAGAACTAAGAGTGGAATTACTGGATGTGAGCATTGGCACATCTTCATCTTTGTAGGATAAACCAAGTGATGTTCCAAAGGGATGGTTGAAATTTTCGAGGTTTTTTTGTTTTATTTATTTACAGCAAATTAATCCAGTTTTTTATATATATATAAAATATATATATATATAAAATATTCTTTTTTTTCACATTATCCTCCATCATGTTCCATCATAAATAACTAGATATAGTTCCTTGGGCTATACCATAGAATCTCATTGATTGTCCATTCCAAATGCAAAAGTTTGCACCTACTAACCCCAAAGTCCCAGTCCCTCCCACTCCCTCCTCCTCCCTCTTGGCAACCACAAGTCTGTTCTCCATATCCATGAGTTTGTTTATTTTCTGTCAGTAGGTTCATATGTGCCATACATTAGATTCCAGATGTGATATCATATGGTATTTGTCTTTCTCCTTCTGACTTAACTTCACTTAGTATGAGAGCCTCTAGTTCCATTGATGTTGCTGTAAATTACATTATTTTGTTCTTTTTTATGGCTGAGTAGTATTCCATTGTGTATATATACCACATCTTCTTAATCCATTCATCTGTCAATGGACATTTAGGTTGTTTCCATGTCTTGGTTATTGTGAAAAGTGCTGCAATGAGTGTAGGGGTGCATATATCTTTTTCAATGAATGCTTTGTCTGGATATATGCCTAGGAGTAGGACTGTTAGATCATATGGTAGTTCTATATTTAGTTTTCTGAGGTAACTCTGTCCTGTTTTCTATAGTTTTTGTACCAATTTACATTCCCACCAACAATGTAAGAAGGTTTCCCTTTCACTTTGATGAGCTTTAAGAGTTCATTGCTCCATATCCTCATCAACACTTGGTAATGTCAGACTTAAATTTTTTTTGCTTATCTCATTGTGGTTACTAGTCTCATTTCTTTTATTATTTGTGAGTTTAATTATATTTTCATGTATTTATTAGTCATGTCATTTTCATCTGTAAATGCTGTCCATGTTCTTGCTCAGTTTCTAATTATGCTATGTTTTCCTCCTTGATTTATAGTTCTTTTTGCATTCTTCATTGGAATGCTTAAGTTACACATTTGTAAATTTCTTTTCCCAATTTGTGATTCAAGTTTTCACTTTCCTACTGGTGTCCTTTCATGAAGAGAAGTTTCACGTTTTGTAGATGGATATTTCATTTGTTATAGTTGTGCATTTGGGGTCTAATTTAAGAACTATTTCTCTACCCAGAAGTTATAAATATGTTGTCCTAAATATTCTAAAATTTTGCTTTTCACATCTAAATTTCTAATTTCAGCTTTTTGTGAATGGATTTCTTCACTCTCAGTCATTAATATGCATTGTGGACCTCCCTAAAGGGAGATAATATGCAGCATTGCCTTGTGATCTGGCCTTGAATTTCTTTTTCAGAGGCATCTCCAAGGAGGCCTTGGAACATACTTTGAGAATCATTCCTCTGTAGTGCAGAAAAAAATGAAGCCCACTCTCTACTTACATTCTTTTTTTTTTTTTTTTCTACCTACATCTTGACCAATTCTGGGACCCAGGATCAATTACTGGGCCACATCCTTATGATTTGTTTTCTTATTTTGAAAATATTAAGGGAGTTCCCATCGTGGGGCAGTGGTTAACGAATCCGACTAAGAACCATGAGGTTGCGGGTTAGGTCCCTGCCCTTGCTCAGTGGGTTAAAGGATCTGGCGTTGCCGTGAGCTGTGGTGTAGGTTGCAGACGCGGCTCGGATCCCACGTTGCTGTGGCTCTGGCGTAGGCTGGTGGCCACAGCTCCGATTAGACCCCTAGTCTGGGAACCTCCATATGCCGCAGGAGCGGCCCAAGAAATGGCAAAAAGACAAAAAAAAAAAAAAAGAAAATATTAAGACTTTATTACTTCAGCTAAAATGTAAAAGACAACAGACTAATTCATATGTGTCATAAACACTAGCTAGAGTGAAAATATTAATGTGTTAA
Source organism: Phacochoerus africanus (assembly GCF_016906955.1). Taxonomy (NCBI): domain Eukaryota; kingdom Metazoa; phylum Chordata; class Mammalia; order Artiodactyla; family Suidae; genus Phacochoerus; species Phacochoerus africanus. The sequence goes on along the minus strand of NC_062553.1, from coordinate 96,432,033 downwards.
AAAGGATAAAAATCCACTACTGTATGAACATTTTCAAAATTCTCCGTCTCCTCTCTTCATCCCATGTCTCTCACTAGGGACAAGAGTGTTGTGTAGAAGGTTCCTGCCTGCTGAATCCTTCCCCACCCGCCAGGCTTTGCAGTGGAGAAACTGGGTGGCAGGAAGGCAAAGAGGCTAAAGTGATGAATGTGATGAAGAGCTTGAGGAGGAGGGGTGGTTCTCAGGGGTTAGGGATGAGACGGACATAGACCAGCCTTGATTCCTGGCTGTTGGAGAGACACTGGGGGCAGAGTTGAGAGTGAGGCATTTATGGATCAAGAAGCTCAAAACAACCATGGAGTATGAGAGAATTTGAGCAGTGTAATAAGGGGACTATACAAAATGGTGCTGTGAGTAATAAATTAGTTCTTTTTTAGTGCCCTTGAAGAGATACAAGTAAATATCAGAAAAACTTAATTCTCAGTTGCTGGATTTCTTTTTGTTGTATTCCTTTTATTGCAATGCCAAAGTAAGACTAATTGGAGTCTCAGATATCAGAAGATTCTCTTACTCACATGATTTTATTTGATCATAACAATAATTCAGTGAGGTAGGTAGGTAAAACATCACTTTGCCTCATTTAATCTCTGAGAATACTGACTTAGTGATGTGAAGTGTCTGAAGACAGTTTGAGAGTGGTTAGACAGGATTCAAATTCAGGACTATTAAGTGTAGTATCTGTGTCTTTCTACTACACTATGCAGCATGTAAGGAAAACTATCACATGAATGCTCTTTGAAAAAATACATGAAAACTAACCACCTCTAAATAAAATTGTTATTCTCTGTTATTTGGGTTTAATGATCATAATTTCTTAAGAAATGCTACTCAAAAAATTACTGGAAGTTACCTGTATCTTAATGTAATTTTGTGAGACAATTTTGTTTAACTCAGTGTTTCTCAAGTTTAACTCACATAAAGATGACTTTACTTTTTAAGTAAGTGGACATTTCCATTAGTAACAGGGGTAACTTATTCATAAATTCATAAGCATGTAGTTCAAATTTTTCTCTATATTCCTAAGAAAATGATAACAGAATGAAAATGGAGGAGGCAACTTTAAATTTATGCTCAACAAGATTAAAAAGTTACCATACCTAGAGAAATTAGCTCCTTAACAATTTGATGAAATAGGACCAGAAGTCCTTGTTTGCTGAGGAATGTACTTAACACCATGGTTGAATGGATCTCACTTCCATTTCACAGAATACATATGTATATTCATGTATATTCTCAGGTGGCTAAAAAGGGGCCATCTTAAAACTGGAAGTGAATATAACTTTATTTCTCAGTATTATGAGGATGATAGTCAAAGTGTTTCAGATGCAGAAAATATTTCAATAAATTGTTATTGTTAGTAGTCTTTCTGACTCCCACTCCTAGCAATTAATTTTCACCAGTTTCATTTGAAGTCAATAGTGTTCCCTTTTTTTCCCCTCTCTGAGATTTTTTTTTTTTTTTTTTGTCAATAAAGCATTGGGAGTCCATTTCCTATAGTTGTCCCATCTTGGCTGCAATGCGTAGTCGTTCTGTGCATAGCTTCCTCCAGTGAATGTAGTAAAGCTTTGAGCATACACCTCACTACAAAATATATAATGTCAGATCTGTGGCCCCAATATGATAGCAACAAAAGTGATTAATAGTTTGTTTTAATGAGGCAACTGGTATTTAATAAGTTATTGATTTTTCTCAGCATCTTACTAAAATGCTTTGGAATGTGAAAAAAAATTCTCTACTCATAGAAGGTAGTATTGATTAAGTATGAATTGAATTCGTACATTGGGATTCATGCTTTGTTATCTCAGGGCCAGTGCATATACCCTGATTAATATTGATTGCACTGTGGCCATCAGTGAATTCTCAAGGCATCATTTTCAGTCAAGAAAGAATGAATTGTTTCGTGTGACCCTGAAATCACTTTGTAGCAGATTCAGAGAAAGTCAGGTTGTTGATGACTCAGAGCACGTGGCCACAGATTTAATTGGTTGAACTGAGTTTAATTTGTTCCAGTGGTTTCAGTGTTATAGTTATGCTTAGGAATTGTTCCCTGTTGGTAGTCTTGGACTTCATTTTTCATGCACGTTTTTCTCTCTCTGGTATGTTCCTCCTAGTTTCTACAAAGCAAACTTCTACTCATCCTTCAGGACCCCATTCAAAAGTCATATCTGTGACCTTGTTCTTGATTCCCTTGGAAACATTTTGTTCTCCTGGGTCCTCTTACCACCCTTTGTTGTATGTAAGTCCTCAGTACAGAGGGATAAATGCCAGTAATTATGTTTTATATCTGCTCTCTACTAAACCCTGAGATTCTTTTGGACAGGGTTGTATACTATCTTTTGTGATTTATTTGCCTCTGATAATCCCCAGTACCCAAAAACAAAGTACACAGCTGGCAAAGTATAAATACCTGCTGTTGTTACACATTGGGTAGGTGTCTCTTTACAATATCAGAATCTGAAACTTGGGTCCCACAGGATTTAGATGGGATTTATACTGTCAAATTTGGGAGTCACAGGTATCTCTGTACCAAGTACCTTCATTACTCTCATTACTACCATTACCGATGGAGTGCTTGCATGGGTTACTCTGTGCTAAGCACTTTAAAAGCAAAATCTCACTGATTTCTCACTATGGAGGAAGATCACTATTATGGTCTCCGTTTTAGAGATAAAGAAAATGAGACCTAATACTTTTCTCAAGGTCAAATCACTAATAAGTGGTGAGTCAGGGAGTTAAATCAACATCTTTTTCTTCAGTCCAAAGCCCATGTCTACAGTGTGATCTGAGATACTCTGGGAAAGGCTCATCTAAACCAGAAACTCAAAATTCCACCCTTAAGTGATTTTTTTTTTGAGTCTTATAGGCTTTATAGGGGCAGTAGGGATAAGAGGGTGAAACATACCCAAAGAGAGTGTTCTAGTATATTGGAAATAGTTGGTGAACTGTAATATTTTAAGTTCCTGCCAACTAATTTCTCAATATGGGTCAGTTGACAATTATAAAAAAGCTTTCCCTTTAGCAATAGTTTACATGGGAAAGAGGAGCCAGAAAGGGGCAGAGAGGAAGAGAATATCTGAAAGGAGAGTAGAAGGTGCTAAAAACTAAAGAAAGGGAGGGAGGGTCCTTTTGGTCTTTATAAGGGCTCTGAGTGCCCCTGAGGTAACGGTGTTACTTCAGGTAGATCAAAGTGAAGGGCAAATGCATTGCCCATCCAGAGCATTGTTTGGGTTTCCTGTTGCTGCTGTAATAATAATAATTTGTGGTAACTTGCCACAGACTTAGTGGCTTAAAACAACACATATTTATCTACCTATAATTCTGGAGATCAGAAGTCTGAAAGGCTCTCACTGGGCTAAATTCAAGGTGTCAGCAGAATTGTATTCTTTCTTGAGGCTCTAGGGAAGAACCATTTCCTTGCCTTTTCCAGCTTTTAGAGGCTGGAACCTGCATGCCTTAGCTTGTGGTCTCTTCTTCCATCCCCAAAGCCAGCAGCATAACTTCCAATCTCTCTGGCTCTAACTCTGGCCCTTACTCTCTTGCTCCTCCTTTCATTTATAAGGACCAGTGTGATTACACTGGGCCACTTGGATAAACAGGGTTATCTCCCAATTTCAAAGTCCGTAACTTAATCATATCTGCAAAGTCTCTTTTGCCATATGTAGGGTTCCATGTTCTGGGGATTTGGCTGTAGACATCTTCGGGGTGCAGTAGTCTGTCTACTGCAAGTGTGGATACAGTGGAAGTTAGGGATCAGGAGACTCAGTTCCAATCTTGGTACTATCATTGAGGAGTTATGTGCCTTGGGGCAAAGTCTCAACTTCTCTGGGTTATTGCCTCCTAGGTGCCTTTACCTAAACACTGGGAGGCATGACTCCAGCTAATTAAAAGCCAAGCCTGTTTTACACACCTGCAAATGACACTATAGCATTTATTTAAGGCCATTTCTGAACATGTCATTAGTCCTTCTAATGGTGTTTCTGCAGGTTCTCCGCTGAATTCAGCTTACCATCCTACATTTACTTACACTTTGCCTGCAGAGTGTGTAAGTTTTCAATTTCTCATTTCAAATAAGGGGCTCCAATTCTGTAGCATGGCTGATGCATTAAATATCCACAGCCAAATTGCTTAACGCCCAGGTTTTTTTTCCCTTTCAAATTAAAGCTTTTAAAACACTGAGACTCCATGCTGGCTGAATGACACACACAGACTTTCTGCTGGCTCTCGGGGGCAGGCGATACTGGTTCCTGTCAAGTTCTAAATCTGGATGCTTTTTTATAGTGGAACAACTAAAAGGAATTGCTTCCTTATGATATATAACTACTACTTATTATAGACTGATCCATTTTGCAGCAGGGAGGTGGCAGGCAGGGGGCTGGAGGAAGAACAAGAACCAATCTTAGAACTGAGAGAAAGTAACCTTCTAATTGCCTTTTCCATGACAGCATCATAAGCTTCTTTATGGCAGCTTTATTTCAAAGTGACCTGCCACACAGCTCTAATTTTTCTGGTGTCACTCATGCAGGTTTAAAAAGTGATTGGTTTTATGGCTTTTATTTGGGAATTTGTCAAGGTTTCACATTTGTGGCCTAATACTCCATAATTTGGTGTTTAAAGGGATATTGGTGAGTAACCTCCTTGGGCCCACAGGTGCCTTTAGTGATCACATCTTTATGCCTAGAAGGGAAATCTCTATAATTTCTTTTATGCTACAGTAAACCTTTGCTGTCAGGAAACTCCATTCCAGGTTCCAGGGGACTTCTGGCATCCTGGGATGGGAGAAAAGCCTTTCAAGCTTCGTGATCAGATTGATATTTAAACCTAATTCGCATGAAATGTACTTCAGGTGTTAGTAAACCCCGACTCCGGTCAGCATATTCCGGCCATCCAGATTTACACATACGCACTCTCTTTTATGACTCACGGTCTGGAAATGAAAAGTGCTGGACTCTGAATCCAATCCCTTTCTCTCTCTCTCTCCCCCTCTCTTCCTCTCTCTCTCCCCCTTTCTCCCCCTCCCTACATCCCCCCTTCCCTCCCTCTCTCTCTCCCTCCCCCCCACCCTTAGGATCTCAAAACCCCTAACAGATGTTTTTAAAAGCCTCACTTTTGAGGGCTGTTTTGGCCCCCTGCCACTGTGTGTACTTTTAGGTTTAATGAAAATTGGTGCCTCCCAAGCTCTACTCTCAAGGGGGAAAGTGGCTACTCTCTGGTGAACTTGCTGGTTCTTGCTCAGGAAGAACACACGGGGCTGGTGAGGTCGTTTGTAAACACAAACACACACCCACACCCACACACACACCCCACACACCCCCTACACCTGCTTCGTTTTTGGCTTCTTGCTCTCCCAGTTGCCTGGGTTGCCTCAGTTTGGTGCATACCTGCTGGTGTTTATCACAGTTGGCATTTCTCTCCCTCCAGTGCGCCTCAGTGTAGCCGGTGCTTATTTGAGCAGCAGGCGATTTTTCTGAAGTGACCTCCGCAGGGCAGGAGATTTATGATGGCGTTAGCTTTCATTATGTGTCGAGGCTGCCTTGTGAGCTCACTGCATCGCTGTCAGAGGAAGAGCAGAACGCTTCCCAGAATAAGCCTCCGGTATTATCTTTGAACATATGTTCTTGATTAAATGAGAAGAGGAAAGTCTCTTCGTTTTTCCCATTTGGAGGTTAAAGTGGAGGGTTTGTCTAAAAACAGATTGCAGTAAATTGTGGGTTTATTTGAACAGTATGTCAACATTATTTACTCATGGAAAAAAAAATCTCAAATTGATAGGTTTCTTTTAATTACCTCATCCTGAAAGCTGCTCTCAACAAACAGCAAATATTTCAGAAGCCATTTGGATAAGTCTGGAAATGTTGAATTACTGGAAACCTGCCGAGAATAATACCTTTGAAAATGTTTCCATAGTACTAAGTATAAGAAAACTTGATTAGGAAACAGCTTGTCTCTGAGCATACTGGGTATTGCCTTCTGCGATCTTGCTGGCCTCCTTGTAAAAGATGGCTTGCAAGATTCTTGTCTGATGCCCATCATGCCACCTTTCATGCCACCCTGAAAACAGGTACTTTTCTGGAGCTAGGTGTCACTGTCTGTCACTCAGACCAGATAGGCCTTGTTTAACCCCACTATGATAATGTCTGCCTCTTGGGCTCCGTCCAGGAAACACAAAAGCTGAATGAAAGAAGGTTCAGTAATTGAGTGAGTCCAAAGAGCTCTGCTAGCAAATCTGGGCCAAAGTCCATTTTACGGACAATGTCCTTTGACTTCATTGCTTAGTCCTGACTAGAAGAAAAGATGATCTGATAGACACAGCCATTCCCAGGGCCCAGACCCATTTGGGGGGTGAGGGAGGTAGCTGAGGGGAAGATGACAAGGAGACTTATATGTAAGCCACTCATCTACACTTACACCCCTGGGCTCATGTCCTTTTGTGCCTTCCTTGCTTGTGATGTTTGCTTTTTGTGTGTGTAAGGGACTGGGGAGTGGTGGCAAGTGTCCTATATGTGAGAGTTTGGAGTGGATTTGGGGCCAGTTCACCATGATTTACCCTGGTCTCAAGTGCTTTGCACACATTCCACACTTTGGGTGACATTCCATGTAGCAGTGTATTATATTGTTTCCTTCTTGGGAAACTTCTAAGCTATGTATCTCATCAAGAGCATTTCATATGACATGGGCATATGCAGGGCTGATTTCAGGACTTCTATGTGTGCTTATATAGTTGTTTGGGTATTAAAAATTGTTAAATATTGATAGCTCTACCAGTTGGTAAATAACTGCCTGAAAGCCACTACCCAGCATGAAGAGGGAGCCCTCACAACTGTGAAGGGACACTGGAGCCTCATGGCCCTAGGTTGAATGTGCAGTTGCCAGTAGCTTGAGCTTCAGAGAAGCTTTCCTGTGCCTACGTAGACCCTCTAGGCAGCCAGAGTGCTGAGCTTCCTTGGCCCCAGTTTGGGTTTGTGTGGAGGAGGTCAGACAAAAGAGATTTGTCAGGGCAGTGTTCCCAGTCATGCCAACAAAATTCACTTTTTAAAAGTTTTGAGTTATTGGGGATATCAAAGCTTCTTTCTTCCTACCCTTGCAAATCTTTTCCTCCATATACCAGTGTGAAGTCCAGAGCCTTCACTGTGGAGACCAGTTCAAGGACGGAAGATGTAATTCTAGTCTCAGCTCCAACACTTAATAACTCTATGACCTTGGGCAAGGGACTTAACCTCTCCACAATGCAGTTTTCTCATCTGCAGAATATTGATGTTGGACTCAATTCCTTCCAGCTGTAACAACAAATGACTTTTAGTCTTTAAATTTCTATTTACTAGCCCATTCACCCACCCCATCAATGGGTATGCCATTTACACTTCAGGAAAGAAAGAAAAATAATATCATCTGCTAACAAGTAATGTTTGAATACCAGGTAAGGTAAGAATGATGCCAAGTGCTCTGATGCAGCCTGAAAGAGGGAGGTGACAGGCACAGGATATGGCTGGCTTGCTCCCTCCTGCTCACCATGTCAGTTAACGCAAGTGGGCACCCCAGCTGGGCTCAGCTGATAGAGCTTCATGCTAGTGGAGCCTCGCCCACTGATCCAATTTCTACTCCCCCTGGCTAAAGTGATCTGTTTTGTGGTCCTAGTAACCACCTTTAAAATGTGTATTGTGGCTCATCAGGGGCCCCTAAAAAGTATGTAGTTGGGTCATTACTATTAACAAGGAAAATAATCTTTACAAGTGATAATGTCATATATTTGACATAAAGGGGCATTGTGTTAATGAAAGAGCATTTTTTTGGACTCATTGTGAGTATTGGTAGATGGAATTTATACATTATGCTCTTTCTTTTTTTTTAAAGAAAATTAAAGCTTTTTTATTTCCTTCATTTTATTATCAGGAACACTCTTAGAGAACTGTAAATTTTATAGCAATCCTTTAAACAGAAGGGTGGATATAAGATCTTCTTTTAAACATGTCTATAGTTTATTTTTTATTTTTTATTAATATTATTTTTTTGTCTTTTGTCCTCTCAGGGCTCCACCCGCAGCATATGGAGGTTCCCAGGCTAGGGGTCTAATCGGAGCTGTAGCCACTGGCCTACGCCAGAGCCACAGCAACACCAGATCTGAGCCGTGTCTGTGACCTACACACCTCACGACAACACCAGATCCTGAACCCAGTGAGCTAGGCCAGGGATTGAACCCGCAACCTCATGGTTCCTAGTCAGATTCATTTCTGCTGTGCCACAATGGGAACTCCCTAGTTTATTTTTTTTTTTAATTTTATTATGATTGATTTACAATGTTTTGTCAATTTCCACTGTACAGCAAAGTGACCCGGTTATACATATAAATGGCTCACATCCTCCATCATGTTCCATCACAAGGGATTAGATTTATAGTTCCCTGTGCTATACAGCAAGATCTAATTGCCCATCCACTCCAGATGCAAGAATTTTTATCTACCAACCCCAGACTCCCAATCCATCCCACTTCCTCCCCCTCCCCCTGGCAAACATGTCTGTCCTACATGTCCATGATCTTTTCTGTTTTGTAGGTAGATCATTTGTGCTGTATTTTAAACTCCACATATAAATGATATCATGTGTATCTGTCTTTCTCTTCCTGACTTACTTCATTCAGTATGAGAGTCTCTACTTCATGTTGCTGCAGATGGCATTATTTTGTATGTTTTTATGGCTGAGTAGTATTCCATTGTATATATGTACCACATCTTCCTAATCCATTCATCCATCAATGGGCATTTAGGTTGTTTCCATGTTGTGGCTATTGTGAATAGTGCTGCGATGAACATACAGGTGCATGTATCTTTTTCAGTGATATTTTCAACTGACAAAGGTTTACTCTCCAAAATATACAAACGAGTCATACAATTCAACAACAACAACAAAAAAAACCCAACTGAAAAATGGGCAGACAACCTAAATAGATATTTCAACAAAGAAGACATCCATATGGCCAGCAGGCACATGAAAAAAATGCTCAACGTCACTAATTATTAGAGAAATGCAAATCAAAACTACAATGAGGTACACCTCACACCAGTTAGAGTGGCCATCATTAACAAGTCAACAAATAACAAATGGAAATAAGATCTTTAAAATCAAAGTCAATGATAGAAATAGTAACAGAAATAGAAATAAGATCCTAGTACAATGTCATTTAGGCATTTTTCCGAAAAAAATCTTACTAAATCTTAGAAGTGTTTCTTGGACTAAGGGATACTAAAGAAGCAGTATACTCAAAATTGAGATACAACATCAAAATTGCAAATATTTATAATTGGATAAAATATTCTATAGTGAAAATATCCCTAATCATATATATATGCTCTTTCTTTTTGATTTTAAATAAGTTTTTGGTCTTTTAACCTGTAACTTTTTTTTTTTTTTTTTGGTCTTTTTAGGGCTGCACCTGTGGCATATGGATGTTCTCAGGCTAGGGGTCAAATCGGATCTGTGGCCACTGACCTACACTACAGCCACAGCAACACCAGGTCTGAACTGCATCTGTGAGCTCATGGCAACACCGAATTCTTAACCCACTGAGCGAGGCCAGGAATCAAACCTTCATCCTCATGAATGCTAGTGAGATTCGTTTCTGCTGAGCCATGACAGGAACTCCAAACCTGTAACTTTTTGTGTCGTGGGGGTATTTTAGGATAGGGGAGAGGAGATAACTGTTCCATCTCTTACTTTAGAATAAATATCATTCATAACTTCAAAGCTAATGTACAAAAATTCATTTTGTAAATTTTTATTATCAATGTATTCCCTACATGGAGTCATATAATGTTACAGTCATCAACAAGGATGACTAGGACTAAAATACTGTGATATTTACTGTTATCTGCTATTGGGAAGATTGTTGTTTTATGCTTGTTAAGGACAGAAGAATTTATAGATCGATGTGTGAGCCTATGGTTTTCTGAATTTCGAGTTCTGGCCTAGCTTGTATGTCTAAGGGCTTCAGTACCATGACGTTGATAGAAAAGTGTTGTGGCTTTGAGGTCACCTCTCTTGTTTTTTAGGAAAGTGTGTTTTTAATCTGGATTTTCATTTCATTTCTGTATTTCACTTCGGCTTCCTTTCTGTTCCTATAAACAAAAATCCTACCAGACTTGAACTCCTCTTTGGTTTTAAGAATTACAGCCAGCTTTTTTTCTCAAGCAGCACTGTAGACAATAAAATAATTGAAGTTGAGAAATTTAAAACCCTTGAATTAGGAAATCCTTGGTTTTATGTCTATTCAACACCCTCCTTATTTAAAAGCTAAAATATTGATAATTGTCACTTCCAGATGTGTGCACTAAAGTCAGAATCTAAAAATAATTGTCAAAGTACAATATGATGGGTTGATGTTCTTTCAGCAGTTTAACCTCTGAAGGTATCTCATGCTGAAGTTTTATCAGTAATTATTGTGATAACATTTTATGTTTGAACCTGACTTTCCTATATTGCCAAACTTACCAGCCAACCTTTTCCCATCCTCTTTTACATGTACATAAAGGAACCTGCAAGACCCTTTGGTAAACTGAAGCATGATCCATCAAACCTTAGAAGTGAAGGCAGGATCTGCACCTTGGGAGGAATAGCCAGGTATTAAGGCAAACATCTGTTCCCAGGACTCCCTATCCCCTTGGGTATTTCTTACTTTTATGCTGTTGTCATCACATTAATTTCTGTGGGACACTCCTCCAATGATGCACACAGGCCCAAGGGTGGACCCAAATGTCTCCTTAATTCTCCAAAGCACATAGTGTGGCTGTGTCCAAGCTGCCACTTTTAAACAAAATTTTTAGATACCAAAAACTGGATATAACAGAAGGGAAATAAATACTAAGAGTTACATAAAAACAGATGATCTGGAGTTCCTGTCGTGGCGCAGTGGTTAACAAATCCGACTAGGAACCATGAGGTTGGGGGTTCGGTCCCCGCCCTTGCTCAGTGGGTTAAGGATCCGGCGTTGCCGTGAGCTGTGGTGTATCACAGACACGGCTCGGATCCGGCATTGCTGTGGCTCTGGCTTAGGCCGGCGGCTACAGCTCGGATTAGACCCCTAGCCTGGGAACCTCCATATGCCGCGGGAGCGGCCCAAGAAATGGCAAAAAGACAAAAAACAAACCAAAACAAAACAAACAAAACAAAAAAAAAACAGATGATCTGGTTTTCAAGATTCCTCTTTCTGGCTTGTTTCTGCCTCCTTTGGAGGAAATCTTTAATCTCTATCACCTGGAGGTGGCCTCAGGCCAAGTCCCAAAGAGAGAGGATTATTCCTTTCCCACCTATCTCAGGATCTCTTTTTCCATTCAGGGGCCTTTTTTCCTTGGATGATAGATATTGGGAAATCCTCCCTTTCAGGGCCTTATTTTCTGGCCTCCACAAGATCAGAAGGAACCTAGATTAGCCCAGTAGCCCCATGAGACATATAGGAAGGTGAGAGGTACTGATGTTTAGATGATTCAGAAAAGTCAGGACCAGACACCAGATGCTTTCTTACAACAATGATTCTTACCCTTTTTGTGTTTACAACATACTTGCAAGTATTAGGACTTTTTTCAGTACACTTTAAAAAATGGACAATTAGCAAGTCTATAGTCATTATAAAACAATAATTTCTATGATATAACATCTCTTACTGGTTGCATTTTATCACTTTCTTCTGTTGAATAGTGTATTGATCTAAATTATTCTTTTCAGGCCTCTAAAGGCAGAGTTCTTCCTTGTTCCAGTAAATTTTTTTGTTTGTTTTGGTTTGCTGTTACTACTGCCTTATGTCCCACTCCTGGCAAGTCCATTTGTTTTACATTATGTTACTTCTGCCCATCCCACTCTATGGTCCATCTGATGGACATCATAATAATAGCCTTCATACTTGGATGGATCCAAAATAAAAATTTTGCACATTGTTTAAAATTTATTAATACATTTACGAAGCTGTATTTGACATAACAAAGTGCCATAGGACCCCGGTTGACAATAATGTACTATATATATTATTAGGGTAATTTGAACAAGATCAGAATTTTTATACTGCATATTTTTAACTAATCTTATTATATAAGCTTACTTTTAGTATGCATATGATAGGTATGTGAAAAGATATTTGCTTTTAAATTTCCTGCCTGTATGTGAATTTAGGGATATGTGTGTTTTAAATAAACAATATGGCAAGGAATGCTGGCTAACATACAAAGATCTATAGATGACTTTCTCAGTATGGGCCCTTGGGTTTTGTGGTGCTGTGACTACCTCAAAACAAAGGGAAATGTTTTTCTGTGAATTTCCTGTTCCTGGAAGATTACACAGTTGAAAAAATCTCTTCTTTCCTCTTGAGAACTATCCATGTGCCAAAATAACAAGAAGCCCTTGAAAGGATTACTCAAACTTCCCCCCTACATTTTTTCCTCACCCCTAAAGTCTAATAATTTTTTTTTGTAAAGAAACGGAAGAGTACTTGTCACTAAACTTCTTAGCACTTTAAAATAGCCAGATGCAGTGCATACATCTATGTCAGGTTTGGATTCACACCAACCATGAAAATGCTGTCTTTTTTTTAGGAAGTAAATTGCATACATATCACAAAGAGTATTCAAAAAAGTGGTTTTCTTGTTGCTTTGTCTGAACTATGCACACATCAGTTTTAATCATGCTCTGAATTCATAAATGATTTTTTAGCTTGCCCAGCTTCACCAACCTCTTTGCTTATTCGCCAGGGTGGCTGCACTTTATCAGTTAGTTGAGGTCAAGACCCCTGAATCTCAGCCTTGGAAAAGACATCGACATGGGTTTTGAAATGTCCTTATTTTATAAATGAGGAGATTGAAGCTCAGAGAGATTGACTGGCTTCTAGAGGCGCCAAACCACTAAGTAATAGACTAGGAGCCAGGCCTCCTCAGTTGATTTAAGGTTGTAACTGCTGCACCTTTGGTGAAATTTTTTGAACCCTGCTGGGTGTTCTGTGAGTATAAGGTATCCATGGAAGGCTGATGAAATTGTTGTTGCCCTCAATCCTTCATCAGAGGTGCAGAATTTACCAAAAGTTTGTCTGCCTCTAATGAAAGGTCCAGGGTAAAGATGACCCCTTTCCTTTAGCCAGCTTTCACTGTTTAACTTCTGAAATGGCTAAGAAAATACAATTCGTTTTTATTTATTTAAAGCCTTCAAAAGTTAAAGTTTGTGATAATCTACATGTGAACACATAATTCTTCCAGAATAATAACTCCAAAATAAGCATTTATTTTCACAATGATAAATACTTATAAGAGGAATTTTGTCTACAATCAGTAGTTCAGAAAATGGCAGATTTCATTAAAATGACTTTATCTTCCAGGTTCAGCATCCTATTGGACCAAGAAAAGAAAATGCAGTGTTTATGACATTTTACTATGCAGCATTCTGAAGCCTGTTGATTTGTGATGGTTTTCATTCATATTAATTTTTATCCTTCCTTTAAATTTGTGCTGGAATTGTTTGATATTGTGATTACACAAAAGTAACAAAGTAAATGATCCACTCTCCTGATTCTGTGATTGGCTTTCATATTTCATTGTCCCAATGAAACCCTCACTTACCTTTGGTCCTTTCTTCCAGTGCACCCAAATGATTGAAGTTCAAATTTGCATTATTTTCTCAATAATATTAGAAATCTTCCAATATAGCAGAGCTCCCTTCTTTATGATGAAGATCCTGGTGAAGTGCCTTTTGCACTAACTGGGTTATATCAGACATCTTTTAAAGAATGTTTCCTGTGGGTATGATTTGGACTCTGGTATCTATAAGTCTATGTAAACATGAACAATGAAATTTGTTTTTAATTTGTTTGGCAGCCAAATTTCCTCATTTTCTTGTCCCAGGCTAATTTTCAGGGCTTCTTCATGGAATCTAACCCACGTTTATACAGTTATTTGAGACAACTATGAAGCAGGGTCAGGCTGCCTGCTGTCCAGGTGAGGGTAACTTGTGTTTATTGAATGGCTGAAACTCAGTGGAGTTTTTTCTTTTCCCGTCATTGCTTGAAAACATGCCCTAGGATCTTCCTTCGCCACACACAGCTTTCCAGCCATTTTCAGGCACCATATTAAGGTCTACTCAAGCTAAGTCTCCCTGTTCTCTTATCAGGCCTCACCCACAGCTTCCGGATCCCCTGGAGGGAAGGAAAGTGTGGTCTTTTCTTTCACTTGTTTTCTTTTTCCTCTCTCCTTACTTCTTGCCTCTAGTTCTCTCTTCTTTCTCTGAAGAGAGTCAGAGAAGAGGGATTAGGGACCTGGTAGAAATGTCTCTTACCTGTCAGTGTTATGATCTCATCTCTGTACCCTTGGTATTCTTCCAAAGCCCTTTATTCTGTGGCTGACCTACTGTGACACTTAGCAGTATACTCACAGCTGGGGTCTCCTTGCACTCTGTTTAATCCTGAAATTGAACCTACTCTCCAATCCACAGTCAGCTCCTGAACCACTGTCATCACCTGCCTTCAGATAAATTCTGTGTCTCACATATGTGCACCAAACTTGCTACTTTGGTTTCAAATCAACAGTTTGTTATTTTAGTTTGGCTTTGTTGTTTCCACCCTAGGTGTTTTCCCTGCTTTGATTTGAGTCTAGCCATGTAATTTGGATTTTGTTTTATGCCAGATCTAGTTATCGTAGGGTCTCCCACTGAATCAACTATGCTATACAGGGAAAGCAGAAGTTGGACCTTTGAGTTTGAGAAATTTTACAGATAACTAGGGAGGGAGACACATGACCATTTGCCCTCATTGCAGACTTGCCTGTCCCTGTGAACGTGTCTGTTCCTTCCTGGTCCCTTCTAAGAATCTAATTTTAAATTTTTGGGGAGTTCCTGTTGTGGCTCAGTAGATTACAAACCTGGCTAGTATCCATAAGGATGCTGGTTCAATATCTGGCCTTGTTCAGTGGGTTAGGGATCCGGCATTGCCATGAACCGTGGTGTAGGTCGCAGATGTGGCTCGGATCCTGTGTTGCTGTGGTTGTGGCATAGCCTGGCAGCTGCAGCTCCGATTTGACCCCTAGCCTGGGAACTTCTATCTGGTACAGGTGCGGCCCTAAAAAGCAATAAACAAACAAACAAAAAATTGGTTTTATTAGTCTGGACAAGGTAGAATTTCTGGACTGATATTTTTGTGTTTTAGTAATCTTCTTTTAAGATTTTGTGTGATGGAGTTCCAGTCGTGGTGCAGTGGTTAACGAATCCGACTAGGAACCATGAGGTTGCGGGTTCGGTCCCTGCCCTTGCTCAGTGGGTTAAGGATCCGGCGTTGCCGTGAGCTGTGGTGTAGGTTGCATACGCGGCTCAGATCCCGCATTGTTGTGGTTCTGGCGTAGGCCGGTGGCTACAGCTCCGATTTGACCCCTAGCCCGGAAACCTCCATATGCTGCAGGAGCGGCCCAAGAAATGGCAAAAAGACCAAAAAAAAAAAAGATTTTGTGTGGGTACTTAGTACTCACTGTCTCCAGCTTTGCGGCTTTAGCTAAAATTCTGAGACAATAGGAAATGTTCCATCTTGTTCTGTGGTACTTAGTGCATGGTTGAGCCCTAGTGTTTTCAGACCATAATTCTTGTCTCATTTGGAATTCTAAATACCAGTTAATCCCAGCCCACCTGAGGACCTGAGCTCTACCATTAATTTAGTTGTCTGGTGAATACTTTGGTTGGCAAAACTGGTTATATGGGTTTTTGTTTGTTTGTTTGTTTTTTGCTCTTTTAGGGCCGAATCCATGGCATATGGAGGTTCCCATGCTAGGGGACGAATCGGTGCTGTAGCCACCAGCCTACACCACTGCCCCAGCAATGAGGGATCCAAGACGCATCTGCAACCTACACCACAGCTCCTGGCAAGGCCAGATCCTTAACCCACTGAGCGAGGCCAGGGATCAAACCCAAGTCCTCATGGATCCTCGTCGGGTTCATTAACTGCTGAGTCACGAAGGGAACTCCCCAAACTCGTTATATGTTTGACTTGAGGTTTTTGGTACTCTCTTACAAAGTGTAAAAATTTATAGTATAGCCACCATGGCATATTCGGTATCTTTAACGTAATTTCTAGAAAAGGAAAATCACCAGTCTGTCCTATGCTGTTTTTACCTTGAGCTTGGACTTTGCTCAAACAAGCTACATACCACAGGGACTTTACAGTAACAGCATTGGAGAAGTGGGTGTGAATGGGGAAAGATCATGGGAAGTTAGGATAATGACCACCACAGTCATTAAGAGCAAAGTTGCTGGTTTCTAATGGTTTAGCAAAATTCCCATCAAGAATTTTCCCAAAGGTATGGAAGCTTAGCAAGGCTTTGACAGCTTCAAAATACATTGAGCTATATTATAGACCCCTGACTACCACTTAAGCATTGAGCCCTAGAATTTTGAGCTCTGGCAAGTTTTCTAACCACAGATTTCTGAGAATGTAATAGTCTGGAGTGTCTATTATCTTATCCTAATTTTTTAATACTCCCCTCTACTACTCCACAGCCATGTTTTTAATGCTGTGCAGTCCTTTGGCCTTAATTGAATGGATTGGAGTGGACAACTTGACCCCTTCTCAGCTTCATCTTTCTTTCAAAAATTTGAAATTGGCACCAAGAAATAGTCTGTACCTGTGGCTGAAACTTAAGTAATAGAAACTCAGGAACTGTACATGGAGAAGCATAAAAGAGACAGGAAAAAAAGAGACACTTTTCCTTGTCTCTTGAGAGTTTTCCACTTCCCAGAGCATTACATAGCTCTTAGTATCCTTCTAATGATTTTTCCTTTTAGACAAAGATAGCTCAAGTTAATGTCTTTTATTTAAAACCCATACAGCCTTGACTAAGACAGAGAGCCCTCTGGTTTTATAGTATTTCTTACAGTAATTAATGTGAATTCTATAAAGAGGATTATACTTTTGTTTATACGGTGGACGGGAAAGGGGTAATAGAAAGAGGGTTACTGCATTGTTCAGGGTTCTCAGCTGCAAAAAACAGACTCTAGTGGAGTCGGCCTAAGCAGAAAAGGATAAATTACAAGAGTAGTAGATAGTTTAACAGAAATCTCTAAACAGAGCCAGGCTTGGAGGCTACATGACTAAGAGCAAATCAGCCAAGTACAACACATCCAGAAGAATTGCCCAGTTACACCATAGAATTGTTCTTAGAGGCACCTGTGACTTTAGGGTCTGGGTAGCAGAAATGCTTCTACAGCTTCTCCAGGTGAAAAGGGTTCCCAATCCAAATTCTAACATATATATGGAGGTTTGCCACACCAGCAAGCAATTATCAGACACTAGCAGGGTATCTGAAAATATAACTAAATTCTGACATGATCTACCTGGAGATAGAGTCAGGTTACACAGGCAAAGGGCTAAGTCCCACAAGACCACCCTCTACTGCAGATGCCAGTCCCATGTCCGGGTTGCTACCTGTGCTTCTGACCTAATAGCTATAAATTGGAGGTTCTTATGACCTCCCTCCTTGGGGATACACACACACACACACACACACACACACACACACACACATACATACGTACATATATATGATATATATTCCATATATAATAATATCACTCTAGGAAAAACCAAAGCCTTCTTCCATTATATTTATTGGAAGAGCCTGTCTCATTGAGGATTCAGCCACTGCCCCAAATTACTTCCTCCTCCAAATCAGTTGTTCCTTGTGAACCTGAAAAGGGTACATGATAAAAGAGTTTGGATAACACTGTTGTGGTAAAACAATGATTCTGAAGAGACCTAGGAACAAGAAAAGAAGGTCACTCCTGGGCATCTATCCAGAGAAAACCATGACTTGCAAAGACACATGTACTCCGATGTCCATTGCAGCACTATTTGCAATAGCCAAGACATGGAAACAACCTAAATGTCCATCGACAGAGGAGTGGATAAAGAAGAAGTGGTACATATACACAATAGAATATTACTCAGCCATTCAAAGGAATGAAATAATGGCATTTTTAGCAACATAGATGGACCTAGAAATTATCATGCTGAGTGAAGTCAGTCAGACAATGAGACACCAACATCAAATGCTATCACTGACATGTGGAATCTGAAAAAAGGACAGAATGAACTTCTTTGCAGAACAGATACTGACTCACAGACTTTGAAAAACGTATGGTTTCCAAAGGAGACAGTTTGGGGGGTGGGGAGATGGGCTGGAGTTGTGGGATGGAAATCCTATAAAATTGGATTGTGATTATCATTGTACAACTATAAATGTAATAAATTCATTGAGTAATTAAAAAAAAAAAAGAAGAAAAGGAGGTCACAAGGGGTGGAGACTCCTACCTGGAGGCTAAGAGGCAGAAACCTCAGAGTACAGCAGTGGGTTCCAGCACAACCCACTTAAGACCAACCAGGATTAGCCACACCATGGTGGACACCAGCAGAGGGCACTCAGAGACTAGACCAGACCAACAAAAACCAGCTAGCTAGAAGGCGAGGCTTCCTACTCACAACTTCTATCACTCGATAGAGGCCATCTTGGGAAGTAAGAGGGAGAGAAGAGTCCTTTTGAGGGATTTGTAAGAATCAGCACTAATAGGGGATTTAACTTTGACTTAAGAGAGTAAGTACGATGGGGATTTTTCTAAAAGCAGAAGAGACTGAAGTTTAAGTTTTTAAAAATTCTCTCTCTCTGTTCTTGATACTGAGTGGGAATGGGGCCCATAGCAAGTTGAGATCCATAGTAGAAAATGAGAGCTACATTTTTTGCACACTTGAGTTGTAATGTTTACATTTCAGCCTCTCTGAGTGCAAACTGGGAAAACCTTAAGCTCTTTTGGAGCAGCATCTGCATCTGGTGGTGATTTGGACATGGCTTGGTGAGAGTCAAGAAAGGACAAAGGTAGTCCTTCCCTTTTCATTGCAGCTGATGTGACAAGACTTCCTATGTTTCTGGTGGACCAAGAGGAGACTAAGAGCATGCTCAGCTAGTTAAAGGGACTCACTGCCAAAGCTGAGGGAGTTGCTTGAGGTGGGGAGCAGACACACCTCCATACCATCCTCAGTGGTGCAGAAGAGGATCCCTGCTGGCCCCACTTATGACCACTCTCTTATGGCATGAGAGAGCCAAACTGCTAGACACTGTTAGTACCAGAGACCAACAAGTGAAGAAACCAACACAGAACAGACTACAGGACATCCCATCTATACTCTCAGCAGTCATGTCAACCAGATGTCCAGGCACCAACAGGGCCACGGGGGGCCCCTTTCACGTAGTCATGACTGAGCATCTACCCAGAAGAGAAAGACTGTAACTGGAAGAGGCTGTTTAAATCTGAGATGAATAGAGAAGATCATTTTAAGGGCAAGTTTAATTTTATTTCTCACAGTTTAGCATGGTGAATAAGAACATGAACTCTGGAGCCAGATTTGTGTATTATGTGGCCTTAGGCAAATAACTTAAATCTCTTACACTGGTTGCTCATCTGCTAACTGGGAATCCTAATAGCACTACCTCCTATGATGTGTGAGGATTAAATGGTTAATGTATCTCAAGTCCTTGCAAGAGGACCTGGCACACAGTGCAACCAGTAATGTTTGCTGTTATCATTGCCCTACACGATGATAATTCATGAGGAAGTTAAAAATCTGTTTGAGAAACTTATGAAAAATGTTCCACATTTGCTCCATCTCATCCATGGTGTGCAAATTTTGGATCCCACCAGAGACAGATACTTGGCTCTAAAAAAGTCACACCTAAGACAGCAGCCCCTGGGGGTAGTATGTCAATAGTCCTGCTTGATTCCACAAGCTGAGCTCAGAAACACAGGCTGCAGGAGTCTGTCATATATGCCCACACCTGCCGCTTTAGAGCCATTTCTGCCTTTTAGCATTCCGGGCCATTTTCAAACCAGAGACAACAGGCTGCTCCCCTGCTATGGTCTGACGGCCTGTTGTAGTTGGTATTCTTTTATCTTCCACAACTGGGTGAAGTTGCTCTCTGAATTTTTATAGCATTTCAGGATGAGGGAGACTATTGTTACAAGAAGAACCTTTAAGTGTATTGTTCATTCTTTTGAAAGAGATTTGTTGTTATTTTTAAATTCTAAACCTCTGGAGCAGTAAGAGTTTTAGGAGAGCAAACTCTCCAGTTCATAATGAGATGGATCTGTGCTATTATGAAGTGGGAGAAGCGTGATGTCAATTGCCTATGGTAGAGTCTGGTGTAAACAAAACTCAGGTCAGCCTTCTGTCTTGCATGGATTGAGGCTAACCATGCCCCCTGCTCCCTGACACTCTCACGTGGCCACTTAGGGATTTATACAGGTATTTAGTTATTGAGGAGCTGGTAAGGACAGGTAAGGAACCACTACAAAACTACCATTTGCTGTGACCACTTGGTATGTGCCAGCATCATACCAGACACTCAACATTAGATACTGTATTAATGTCCTAGGGCTATTAGAAAAAAATTACCACAAACTTGGTGGCTTAAAACAAATTTATTCTCACGCAGTTCTGGAGGCTAGAAGGTCAAAATCAAGGTGTCTGCAGGGTCGTCCTCCCTCAAAAGGAGTTTAAAACCTCGAGGGTTGAATCCTTCTTTGTTTCTTCTGAATCTTGGCTTGTGACCACACACTCTAATCTCTGTTTTTGTGGTCCTATTGCTTTCTCTCTGTCTGTGTCTTCTCTTCTGTCTCTTATCAGGACACATCATTGGATTATCTGGGTGGGTCCTTATCATAGGTAATCCAGGAAGACTCAGATTCTTAGTTTAAATACACCTTTGGTGTATTTTTTCTAAATAAGGTTTATTTTTTCTAAATAAGGTCAAATTCACAGGTTTTAGGGATTAGGACATGAATATATCTTTTAGGGGTCATCACTCAACCCGCTATAACATTTCTGAAATTCTTACAATTACACTCTGAAAGCATGTATCACTATTTAAAAACTCAGCTTCAAAAAGTTTTAAATTGCTCAGGATTATGTTCTTTATAAGTGACAAAGCTGGTTTAAAAGCAGAATTGTCTGGTTTCAAAGCAGGTTTTTTTTTTTTCCTACTATACCATACTAAAAATAATAATAATAAAGAATTACAATAGCTATTTATCAAATACCAGCTGTCAGGCACTGTGGTAGATGTACTAGAAGTATTATTTCTAAACTTTATGACAATCCTACAAATTAGGTCTTCTTATTCACAATTTGTAGATGAGGAAACTGAGGCTCAGATGAGTTAAAAAATGCTCCAAATTATGCATATAGTAAGTGGTTAAGCAGGAATTTGAAATCAAAGACAAAGCAAGTAAAATGCTGCTAGATAAATCTTCAAAGCACTGAAGAAACCTATAGATAGTGGCAGCATGATTTTTGGTAGATGAGGGATTGGCTAAGTCTCTTAGAAATGTATTAAAAAATACCTGATACCTATAGGATCAGTTTAACCCTATATGGCACAGTGTGGTTTGGGCATTTTTCATCCTGTAAGTGAAGCAGAGATTTAAAGCATTTTCTTCTTTTTGCAGCCCTTGAGTCTATTTTGGTTGTCAGGTTCTGTCTGTGCTTTGACTTTGCCCAGTTAGCGAGAACTGCCTTTGACTCTATAGAAAGCATAGTAACTTCACTTTGAAAAGCACTTTAGCAGTTCAGAGCTATATCTCGTTTAGTTCTTAGAGCAGTCCCTGAGATTGCTAAGGGTAAGTATCATTATCTTCATTTTACAGTTGAGGAGACTGAGTTTCAAAGTAAGTTGTTACTGGCTATTTTTTTTCACAGAGGCAGGAACAACTTGAGGCCTGAGTGTTTGACTGCAATTCTAATTCCTTTTTCAGTGCACCGAGCCTGTTTTAGATTGGCGGGAGGGAGATAAATTTGGCTAGCATCAGCTTTAGGTAGGGTAAGTAAAAAAAAAAAAGAAAAAGTGGGAAGAAGGTCTCCTTTTTTTTTTTTTTTTTTTTTTTTTTTTTTAAGTCTTGAGGGTAAACTATTGCATTTTTTAGTGGTGGTACCCAAAAGTGATTTGCAGTTGAGAATTTTTTCTTAAGGGCAGAGGATTCCTTATGACCTTATTTTCTTCACAGTTCCAAACAAGAAGGCTAAATATGCTCCATTATATCCAGACTGGTGTTTATAGTCCCATCCTCAGATGATAAATGTTACTTTATCAAGTATTGCATGGTTCTGATTCCCCCTCCCAAGGGCTGAACATGCCAAAACTTTATGACAAGTCATAGAATTGGAATGAAAGAAATGTAATACTCCTACTAACTCAGATAATATATAGAAATATCTTTTAGGTCAATGGTTATTAGTTCTCAAGCCTTCACAGTTAAGAGGGAGGTGATTTTCTAAATAATGTTGCAGAGTAAAGCGTTTAACCCAAGGAGTATAATTGCCCCCTAAAATAATTATTCCCTAACTGTGCTATAAATGCTTCTTCTTTTCTCTTGAATTGTTATTTCCAACATAAAGCCTATGTACCTTCTTAGTACCATGGCCAGTGTTCTAAGACCTTCAACTACTCAACTACCACCTGCCTCTTGCTCCCCGATCCAACACAGTTTCACTGGCTGAGGCTGACCAGTCACCTGCCTTGGAAACCCTTTTGACTCCTCACCTGTCTACTACAGACATTCACACACACACGCAGACTTCCAGACTTGGATGAAACACCGTACATCAAGTTGTAGAGTCTAGCATCCTTAGTATTTACGAAGGTCATTTGATGTTACTTGGATATGTGAAAAAGTTAATTCCCAGTGGGGCAAAGTTTTTTCTTTCTTAATCTTTTTAAAAATTGAAATATAGTTGATTTACAATGTTGTGATAATTCTGTTGTATAGCAGGTGATTCAGTTATACGTATAGACACACTCTTAAAAAAAAAATATTCCTTTCCATCATAGTTGTCATAGGGCATCGAATATAGTTCTCTGTGCTATATGGTATGACCTTGTTGTTTATCCATTGTAATTTATAGCTTATAATTGCTAACCCCAGCCTCCCACACCATCCCTCCCCCAACCCTCTCAGCAATCAGAAGTATGTTCCATGTCTGTAAGTCTGTTTCTGTTTGATAGATAGGTTCATTTGTGTCCTATCTTAGATTCCACATATAAGCAATATCATATGGAATTTGTCTTCATCTTTCTGACTACACTTAGTATGATAATTTATAGTGCATCCATGTTGCTGCAAATGGCATTATTTCATTGTTTTCTATCTGAGTAGTATTCCACTGTATGTGTATATATATATATATATATATGTATATGTATATGTGTATATATATATGTATATGTATATATATATGTATGTATGTGTATATATATATATATATATATGTATGTATGTGTGTGTATATATATATATACCACATCTTTATCTACTCATCTGTTGGCAGACATTTAGATTGTTTCCATGTCTTGGCTATTGTGAATAGTGCTGCAGTGAACATAGGGGTGCATGCGTCTTTTTTGAATTACAGTTTTTTTCTGGACATATCCCCAGGAGTGAGATCACTGCATCATATGGTAATTCTATCCTTGATTTTCTGAGCAACCTCCATAGTGTTTTCCATAGTGGCTGTACCAACTAACATTCCCACTAACAGAGTAGGAGGGTTCTCAAAGGGGCAGATTTTGACCAAAGAGAACCAGGCAATGGGAGGTGGCTGGATAAATAAATTCCCTCTCTTTTGTCCTTCATGGAGAGTACTAGAGGCATGGTTTCTCTTTGTACCCCATTTCAAGAGGTCTCACATGTCAAAGGTCAGAGCTGCTGAGTGACTGGCTGTACCTCTTAATGACTGCTTACAAAACAGAGGACTGTTCTGTCAGGTATCACTTTGCATTGCTTCAGATCCTTCCCTTCTTTCCGTTTTCTTTAGCCTCACTGGTCTGGGTTTATACTCCCCAAATAATATATCAACGCTTGAATCCTTGCTTCAGGCTATTTTTCCAGAGAATCTAGGCTGTTTTTTATTGGATTGGTTTTTCTTAAAGCTTTATCGAAATACAGTTGGTTTACAAGGTTGTGATAATTTCTGCTGTACAACAAAGCGATTCAGTTATACATGTCCACACATCCATTCTCTTTCAGATTCTTTTCCCACAGATTATCACAGAATATTGGGTAGAGTTCTCTGTGCTATACAGCAGGTCCCTCTTAGCTGATCATTCCATTACCTCACTGTGCATATGCCAATTTCAAACCCTCAGTCCATCCCTCCCTACCCCACCTGTCCCTTTGTTAACGAGAAGTTTTTCAAAATATTTTGAGTCTGTTTTTGTTCTGCAAATAAGTTCATTTGTATCCTTCTTTTATTTTTTTTAATTTATTTTTATTTTTTTATTTTTTTGTCTTTTTGCTATTTCTTTGGGCCGTTCCCGCAGCATATGGAGTTTCCCAGGCTAGGGGTCCAATCGGAGCTGTAGCCACTGGCCTACGCCAGAGCCACAGCAACGCGGGATCCGAGCCACGTCTGCAACCTACACCACAGCTCACGGCAACGCCGGATCGTTAACCCACTGAGCAAGGGCAGGGACCGAACCCGCAACCTCATGGTTCCTAGTCGGATTCGTTAACCACTGCGCCACAACAGGAACTCCTGTATCCTTCTTTTAGATTTCACGTATAAGTGATATCATATGATATTTGTCTTTCATTGTCTGACCAACTTCACTTAGTATGATAATTTCTAGGTCCATCCATGTTGCTGCAAATGGCATTATTTCATTCTTTCTTATGGCTGAGTAATAGTCTATTGTGTAATGTACCACATCTTCTTTATCCATTTCTCTGTTGATGGGGACATTTAGGTTGCTTCCATGTCTTGATTATTGTAAATAGTGCTGCAATGAACATTGGAGTGCATGTATCTTTTCAAATTATGGTTTTCTGTGGATAGATGCCCAGGAGGGGGATTATTGAATCATATGGTAGTTATATTTTTAGTTTTTTAAGGAACTTCCATACTGATTTCCATAGTGGTTGAACCAATTTACATTCCCACCAACAGTGTAAGAGGGTTCCCTTTTCTCTGCACCCTTTCCAGCATTTATTATTTGCAGATTTTTTTAACGATGGTCATTCTTACTGGTGTAAGGTGGTACCTCATGGTACTTTTGATTTGCGTTTCTCTAATAATTAGTGATGTTGAGCATCTTCTCATGTGTTTTTTAGCAATCTGTATATCCTCTGGATTGTTGTAGAATATATCAACAAGTTGGTATTCTCACTTCCAGGCATTCCCTTTTCCATTTGAGTCCAACACACCCATTAAGCACATGTTGAATGTGGCATTCTCCTTCAGTAGGCCCCAGTATTTGTAAAATTGAGCCTATACCCCATCATTTGGCATTAAAAGCCCTATAGATTTGTTCTCAAACTAATTTTCCAATTTTATTTTCAATGCTTTTTCATTCATATATACTGTTCTCTGGCCAAATTAATTAGTTGAGACTTTTTAAAATTTTCTGAACTCCATGCTCTTAATCATTCTGTTCCCTCAATCTATAATGTCCTCACTCTATAATATCTAAGTCTCCTTTCCACACGTTTAAATTCTATCCATCAAGGGCAAGTTCAAATGCCATCTTCTCAGATTAATCATAAATATCCTCCCCTCTGCTGTCAGCCCACAAAATTCAATAACCTCTGAATCTATAAACCCCCAATTCATCTTGTGTATATTTCCCTTGTGGTAATTACTACTTTTGAACCTACTTTATAACATTTTGTTAAGTTCATTCTCTCCAGTTAGACCATAGGCTCCTTGAGGGCACATCTGATATACCTTTGTTTCCCTAACACTAAGCATGGCAACTTGCACATAATTGGTGCTTAAGAAAATTTCATGAAATGGATACACAGTCCATTCATTACATAAAAGCCCAAGTTTATGCCTAAAACTTATTAAATTAAAATATTTCTTCCCTCAAGCTCTAGAGCCTAGATTTTTCAGGAATATACAGAAAAAAAAATGGCTACAGGGATGCTTCTATTTGTAAGTCTAAAGGTCAAGAGATATTAATAGTGAGAATGCTATGGCTTTCTGCCTGGGGCCATCAAACATAACATGCCATAGAATTTTGCTGACTTTGGACAGTTGGCTAAGACACATACCAAACGATGTTGCTTCTTAAGAAATGACTAATCTACAAAGCTTCTGAATAATTATTCCTTCCGAAGAAAATTTTTATTTAAAAACTTCCAGCCTGAGTGTATTTTTACAGTGCTTTTACAGCACTTTAAACTCTCACAGGTCAAAGCCCACAGCAAAAGAATAACCATACAGAAAATGTATGAATTATTTAAACAGGCTATTTGTAGTCACTCCATATTAATAGTTTCTAAGATAAGTGAAATATTCATAAGAAAAGTAGGCAAAAAACACTAGTATTTCTCTTGTATAAAATGATAAATTATGAAATTCAAATATATTTGGGAAATCAAATCATACATTTGTTAATAACAATTGATGAAACTCAGAAATTCAGTAGCATTGGGAAAGTAAATAAATAGCACTCATGGGCATTATTATTTTCCTATTTATATTAAAACTCTCATGTGTATATTGCTGACATACATGTTTATATATATATATATGTGTCATATATATTTATAGGATAGTAGTCGAGATTAGGAAAATTTATTTTATTAAAATAGAAATAATTTCTACTTAACAAATTAATATGATTGGGAAATTAAGAAGTTTCATATGTAAAAGTGTATAACTATGTAGTCATGCATAGTTAGATTTTGTTGGTAGAAAAAAGCTTTATTAAATAAGTAGAATCAGGCTAATATGGCTGGGTTGACAAGACACTTGGAAAAATAGTTATGATGAAGAAAAAGAGATGGCCAGGTTTTCATTCTTATTAACACAAGAGAAAGGGAAGAAACGAATTTAGTTGAGACAATAATAGAGATCACATAGGAATGACTGTGCTGGGGATCAAAGAGGATGCAATGAGCCTGTGTGCTCAGGGGTTCCTTGGGCAGATCTGTCTGTGCTTTCTCCCACTAGCACCATCATGACTAATATAAGTCGTGTCCATATTGTTTATGGATCCAGATGGCATCACTGGTCCCATCTATAAGTGTCCCTTGGTGGCATGAGAGACAGCAGATCACATTCTTTTAAGGAGTTTCATGGGTTAATTCCCTTTGGGAATCACTGTGATAGACTGCTGCCCCAGTGGTTCTCTTTGCTCCTGATTCCTGCTAAAAATGGATGTGTTCTCCTGGAGGAGTCAGCAACAACCTAAACCAAGTGACTGTAGTCTGGGACCAGGCTCATAAGGTCCAATTCTGATTAATGCCTGCTATAAATAAAAGGTTATACTTTTTGCTGGCATGATTTCAAAAACATATTTTATAGCTTCCTTTTTTTTTTTTTTTTGGCCATGCCAACAACATGTGGAAGTTCCTGGGCCAGGGATCAAACCCTTACCACAGCAGTGACCCAAGCTGCTGCAGTGACCACACTGGGGATCCTTAACCCACTGAGCCACCATGGAACTCCTATAGCTTCCTCTTAAAATGGTCAAAATATTTGCTCTTTAAGAGATACTCCATTCTTCATAGCTAGGTACCAAGTAGTTTTCCCACCATTTTTTTTTTGTCCCCCAGAAATTGAGACAGACCACAGTATTTGAATCATTTTCAGTGCTTCCTTGAAATGCTTTTCTCTGCCTTCCCTGATGGTGATTCTTTAGGTTCTCTGCAGTGTTTACCATATGACCAAATCAAATCACTAAAGTAGGTATACTTTGTGTGAGATGTCAGCAAAGAAAATCTTGCTAGGAACAGAATAAGTGTGAAATAAGAAGTGACAATACTTCCACCCCAACAAAAAACAAAAACTCTTTTCTTTTTTTCTTTTTTTTTTTTCCTTTTTAAAGCTGTACTCCCAGCATATGGAGGTTCCCAAAGTAGGGGCCAAATCTGAGGTACAGCTGCCAGCCACAGCCAGAGCAATGCAGGATCCGAACAGCATCTGTGACCTACACCAGAGCTCACGGCAATGCTGAATCTTTAACCCACTGAGCAAGACCAGGTATCAAACCCACAACCTTGTGGTTACTGGTTGGATTTGTTTCCCCTGTGCCACAATGGGAGCTCCTCTTTTTCTTTTTAATTGAAGTATATTTGATGAATAATCCTATGTTAGTTTCTGGTGTAAAGCAAAGTGATTCAGTTATATATATGAAGATATATATATATATATATATATATATATATATATATCCTTTTTCATATCTTTTCCTTTGTGGTTTATTATAGAATATTGAACATAGTTCCCTGTGCTATACAGGAGGACCTTGTTGTTTAACAGTTTTATATATGGTAGTTTTTATCTACTAATCCAAAACTCCTAGTTTATCCCTCCTGCACCCTTTTTCCCCTTTGGTAACCATAAGTTTGTTCTCTATGTCTGTGGGTTTGTTTCTGTTTCATAGATAAATTCATTTGTGTCATACATTAGATTCCACATATAAGTGATATTAAATGGTATTTGTTTTTCTCTTTCTGACTTACTTCACTTAATAATTTCTAGGTCTATCCATGTTGCTGCAAATGGCCTTATTTCATTCTTTTATGATTGAGTAGTATTCCAGTGAATAGATATACCGTATCTTCTCTATTCACTCATCTGTTAATGAACATTTAGGTTGCTTCCATGTCTTGGCTATTGTAAATAGTGCTGCTATGAACATACAGGTTCATGCATCTTTTTGAATTAGAGCTTTGTCTAGATGTATGCCCAGGAGTGGGATTGCTGGATAATATGGCAACTCTATTTTTAGTTTTTTAAGGAATCTCTATACTGTTTTCCATAGTAACCATAGCACCAATTTACATTCCCACCAATAATGTAAGAGGGTTCTCTTTTCTCCATACCCTCTCCAGCATTTATTGTTTGTAGACTTTTTAATTATGGCCATTCGGACCAGTGTGAAGTATAACTCATTGTAATTTTAATTTGCATTTGTCTAATAATTAGTGATGTTGAGCATCTTTTCATGTATCCATTTGCTATCTGTATGTCTTCTTTGGAGAAATATCTGTTTAGCCAAAAAAAAAAAAAAAGGAGTTCCTGGCGTGGTGCAGTGGCTAACGAATCCATCTAGGAACTATGAGGTTGCAGGTTTGATCCCTGACCTTGCTCAGTGGGCCGGCGATCCTGCGTTGCTGTGAGCTGTGGTGTAGGTTGCAGACGCGGCTCGGATCTGGCGTTGCTGTGGCTCTGGTGTAGGCCAGAGGCTACAGCTCCAATTAGACCCCTAGCCTGGGAATTTCCATGTGCCGTAAGAGTGGCCCTAGAAAAGACAAAAAAAAAAAAAGAAATATCTGTTTAGGTCTTCTCATTTTTTGATGGATGGTTTTTTGTTTGTTTGTTTGCTTGTTTGGGTTTTTTGATGTTTTTGTTTTTGTTGTTTTTGTTTGGTTATTGAGTTGTATGAGCTGTCTTTATATTTGGAGATTAAGCTCTTGTCAGTTGCATCATTTGGAAATATTGTCTCCTAGTCTGTGCATTGTTTTTTGTTTACAGTTTTCTTTGCTGTGCAAAATATTGTAAGTTTGATTAGGTCCCATATTTTATTTATATTGCCTTGGGAGACTGACCTAAGAAAATATTCTGACAATTTATGTCAGAGAATGTTTTGCCTATGTTCTCTTCCAGGAGTTTTATGGTGGCATGTCTTATATTTAAGTCTTTAAGCCATTTTGAGTTTATTTTTATATAGGGAGTAAGGGAGTATTCTAACTTCATCAATTTATATGTGGCTGTCCAGCTTTTCCAATACCACTTGCTAAAGAGACTTTTTTCTCCATTGTATATTGCCTCCTTTTTTGAAGATTAACTGACTGTAGGTGTGTGAGTTTTTTTCTGGGCTCTCTATTCTGTTCCACTGATCCATATGTCTATTTTTGTGCTAATATCACACCGTTTTGATTACCATAGATTTGTAGTATTATCTGAAGTCTGAGAGGGTTAAGCCTCTAGTTTTGTTCTTTTTCCTCAGGATTGCTTTGGTAATTCTGGATCTTTTATGGTTCCATGCATATTTTTGGATTATTTGTCCTAGTTCTGTGAAAAATGTCATGAGTAATTTGATTGGGGTCACATTCAATCTGTAGATTTCTTTGGGTACTACGGGCATTTTAATAATATTAATTCTTCCAATCCAGGAGCATGGACAATCTTTCCATGTCTTTGAATTCTCTTTAATTTCCTTGATTAATGTTTTATAGTTCTCAGCATATAAGTTTTTCACCTCCATGCATCTATCATCACAAATAAGAGGGACTTAAGTACCAGAGACAAATCAAGAGTAAAGTGTAGAGTGTCCAAAAATTTTAAATTACATCACGATCAACCTAATTGGACACAAAACTAAGAAGGTCAAGGAGTGGAAGTATGATTAGAGAAAAACCAAGTAGTAGGTTTTTTTTTTTTTAATTATTTATTTATTAAAGCTAAATATTTGTGGCTCAGTGATAATGAACCCAACTAGTATCCATAAGGATGGGAGTTCAATACCTGGCCTCATTCAGTGGGGTAAGGATCCAGTGTTGCTGTGAGCTGTGGTGTTGATTTGACTCCAAGCCTGGGAACTTCCACATGCCACAGCTGTGGCCCTGAAAAGCAAAAGTTCCCAGGCTAGGAGTCCAATCAGAGCTGTAGCTGCCAGCCTGTACCACAGCCACAGAAATGCAGTATCCAAGCCTTTTTTTGCAAACCTACACTACAGCTCATGGCAAATGCCAGATCCTTAACCCATTGAGTGAGGCCAGGGATCGAACCCGCATCCTCATGGCTACTAGTCAAGTTCATTACCACTGAGCTATGATGAGAACTCCTCACAAAATTATTAAAGTTCATGTGAAACTGATACCATGATTTGGAAGGAATGTTTAAAAGGAAGCCTCAGAAATATTGGCCTGTTTTCACCAGCAGGGCAGTCCTTAGTTTCTTACACATTTTGGTCTTAAGGACCCTATACCAGTCTCCCCACCACCACCATCCCCCCCAGTTGAGGAGTCTAAGAATAACAAATGGAGTATGCTGACTTAGTTTAATTCTTAAAAGCACTCCTGAAGGTCTGGAACACTAAAGTTCTCTAGCAGATTGCATCATAGTATCTAATTTCTCTACAAAGTTTAGATAAATTACAGGACTTGGGAAGAAGAAATTCCAGAGTGTGCAATTAACTTTTATTATTCAAGGTCAGAATAAGCTGCTTAAATACTTTGTATTATTGGAAGTTCAGTTTGTACTTAGTTCTGAACAAGGAATGCCAGGGTCTACCAAGGACATTGATGGTAACAGTCTGCTCACTTTCTAGAGAGAATCTTTTTCCCTCTCCCTCATTAAAAATGCTGAATAACGAAAACCCACAAATTTTCTCAGTCTGGGCAGTTGAGTTATGAGTTAGTTACATCAAGGCTAGCAAAAATGTCCAAATGCCTAAATAGTGCCATTGTTATGAATAGTGGGAAAGTAGAATGAATGTAAGAAATAGAGGTAGTTCCAAAGAGGGGTGATGTGCAAATGAAGTCCCCACAGCAGCCATGAGAATGACTTCCAGGGATTCTTGACCCTTCCTCCTTCTCTAACCCTTTCTATTACTCTCCAAAGACAATCAGGTAGGATATAAAAACCAAGTCTATCAGAAAACACTGATGTGTTTTAAGCTCCTGAGAGAATTCCAGAGAGAAGCAGACAAATAAATACGTCAAGACTCTTGGTTTCCAGGCTATGAAGTGATCTTACATTGAAAAGCTAATTCACAGAGAAGTCTCAGCTCTTGTTATAGAGCATTTTCAGTTGGACTTTTAAGTGTCTGAATGTCATCTTTCCCCCTTTTTGGGGGGTAACACTCCCCAGTCCCAGACTAGACCCAGCACTTAACTTTTAGGAGAGTTATCTAAAAGCATGAGAAAAATATGAAGTCATCCTTCCTCACCAGAAAGGTACAGGCCGTCTCAAGTGAATTCTGATGAGAAGAATGTATGGCCTTGGGCTTATGGGCTCTATAAAAGGCCAGAGTTATTACACGGTGGAAGTTTAAAAGTGCATCTTAAAGACCAACAAATGCATTCCATCTGGGGGGTTAGATGTTTGGGTGGGCATTAGTACTATGTATTAGACATAATCTAAAACAAAAACACTTTCTTCTTTAATATGCCACATTTGACATCAAATTTTTTTTTGTCTTTGGGAACTGGATTCTGAGTTTTAGCTCTCCATGTAAATTCCATGCCCCACAGCTACCCCTAGCATGACACTAGTGCTCTACTGTCTTTCTATGTCAGCATCACAGGAAGAATGCCCTGGCATCCAAACCATTAAGAGTAAAGATCTCAGAAATCAGCTAACCACTGCAAGGGGGAAGCCGCTGAAGTGTCATTAACTTGTTTTCTTCCAACACGAAAAAGGGCATTTCTTATCTCCTCAGCTGGCGAAAAAAATGCTTTTAAACATGCTGGTGGGAGCAGTTTGCAAATGGCCAGTCTGCTGATGGTAGTTATCAATTTGAGTCCTATTTCCCAGGTTGAAGAAGCCCATGTGTGTGGTTGTCTTTCTGAAAGCACACCTCCTGCAGAGGTGTTGACGGGAAAGAGGAGGAAAGGAGAATAATGTGACCTGCTTTCACCAGGAAGCCTCAGATCATTTCCCTTTGTCTCCGCGCCCCTTTGTGAGATTTTGATCCAGTCTGCTGTGGTGAGAAGAAACTCTTGAAATTAAAAAAAAAAAAAAAAAACACCACCTCAACTTTCATTTTCCTCCTAAGAAATGGAACTTTATTCCTGGATGGCAAGAGCTTTGGAAGGCCATGACATGGTATATAAGTGATCCTTTCACAGCTGTCGAACATCAGTAGAGTACTTATCCAAAGTACAGAGGTAGTTCTTAAAATATCAGCCAAAGGAAGAATTTAGAGAGAGCTGAATGTCTTTAAGGAACTATATGAATGTTATTGAATCTTTCAAATAATGGTGTAGCCTCTGCAATAAAGCCACAATCTTCATGGGCTATATTTATACAGAATTGAGATCATGGAGATAGCACAGGGGGTCTGGAGATACAGGACCCTTTGTTAGCCATTATCTATTATTAGTCTTGTTCTGCACGTGTTATCTGTTTTTCCAGTTCCCTGAATACTTAGCAGAGATGCTTTAAGAATGTCTGTACCTTAATCTCTCGCCTGGCATCACCTTACAGTACAGGAGTACAGTGACAGGAGATTAAGTGAGCTCTTGGGGAAAAGTGAGGTGGACATAGAGGTACAAGTTGGCTGGAGCGACACTTCCCTTGGTGACAGGCAAGAGGAAATCTGAAATCCCAAAGTGCTTTCTGACATTTGCCACCCACATAAATTGATGAGTTAGTTATTAAAGGCCTTTCTGTTTAATTAGAAATCAAACCAAAGACCCTGGTGTTATAATTTATTCTCCTGCAGGATGATGTGACCCAGAGGTTTCAGCCATAACCACAGAAGAACTGGAGGTGGGTAAATGACTCTCTGACTCAAAACTTCAAAGACATAGGGGAGGCAGGGGGAAGAAAATGTCTTGTTAATAAGCAGGATGAGGCAAGTGGGCAAATCTTCACCTATGATATCACCTATGATAAAATATTACATGGCCAGTTTCAGAACATTATGCATATATCATAGGACTCCATTTTTCATTACTTCAACAATAAGTGGTACTAAGTTAATGTCATTTTTCATAGTTAAACAAAAGTTCAATTCTGTCTATTGCAAGCCAAGGTGAGGGAAGTACATGATATAGTTATAGTATCATTTTCTCAGCTACTGCCGTATCAGTGGGCACCAGAACTGATCCAAGTTCTATAAACAATGCTCCAACACACATCCTTGTTCACAGAAGCTTACATAATGAACCTTTTATTTCTTATCCTTCAAGTTATAGATATTTCAAACATATAGAAAAAAACGGATAATTCAAAAACCCTAGAGTATTCAATAGTATTTTAAAACAATTGTTAACACTTTTCTATATTTACTTCAGATTTAAAAAATAATGTTAGAATTATAAAGACCTTTTTTTTCCTCTTCCATTCTGTTTCTTTTCCTCCCTTGACCATTACCTTAAATCAGGTATATGTCGTTCACCTGTATATACTATGTATATACCATTCTGTGTAATTTAAAATTTTACATAACTAGGCTCATATTCTAGGTATCTTTCTGAAATTTGTTTTTCATTCAACATTATATTTTTTAAGACCCATCTACGTTGACACTTGCAGCAAATTCTTTAATTTTGATGAATTGAATCTACCAATTTTCTTATCTGATAATCACTTAAAAGATGAAATGCTATTTATGTTGTTTCCAATTATCCACTATTCTAAACCTTATAATATCTCCTTGAGGTATAATTATAGGAATATACATGGTTATGTATATACCCAGCTCTGAAGTTGGTGGGTCAGATACTACTGTACTTACCATCAACTTCATATGGTATTGCCATGTTTGTAACAATTTACACTCCTATAGTGTGTAAGGATTCCCATTTCTCCACATTTTTACCAGTGCTTTTTAATCATGGTCAACCTTGTGATGTGAACAGTATCTCATGGTTTTTATTTCCCAGATTTCTGGTTAGTTAAGCATATTTTCAAATATTTATGGCCATTTGTTTTCCTCATCTGTCAGTTCACATCCTTTGTCCACTTTTTTTTTCTTTTAGGTTGTTGTCTTTTTAAAATTGATTTGGAAGAACTCTTTGTATTAGGTTGAATTCTATGAAATTGCCATTTTTATAAGTCAAAAATCATTGAATATTAACAATTAGATATGTATATAAAACAA
Organism: Phacochoerus africanus; assembly: GCF_016906955.1. Lineage (NCBI taxonomy): Eukaryota > Metazoa > Chordata > Mammalia > Artiodactyla > Suidae > Phacochoerus > Phacochoerus africanus. Next base: position 96,397,171 of record NC_062553.1, on the reverse strand, counting down.
ACATTTCCTAACATTAATCTTTGGACCATTATATGAGTGTCAGCTATCTTCTGCCAGTTTATGACTTTTCTTTTAAATGTGTTTAGGACATTCCTGGCATGTATGAGTAAACATTAATATAGCTAATTTATCAACATTTTTCTTTATGTTTCATGGTTTGTTTGTTTTTTTCTTGTGTCTTATTTAAGGAATCATTCCCTACCCTATGCCCTGAAGAGATAGTTCAAATTTCTATGGTATTGATTTACCAGAAGTGGAATTTCTGGGTTAAAGAATATATGTGTGTATTAAAATTTTACTTAAATTTCTGACACCAATGCATTAGATTATCTCTTTACAAAAAATACCTAGATAATAAGGGAGAAGGAATACATCACTGTTTTTAAAAATTTATATTTTCCTGTCAACTAGTGAAATAAAGCATCTTTTTATGTACTTAATCACTATTTAGATTTGCTCATCTGTGAATTTTCTAGTCATATTATTTGGTCTTATGTTTGTTGGATTATTTATCTTTTTCTTATTAATTTATAGTTTTTTGCATTTTACTGATATTAAACCCTTATCTGACATATCCATGCCAGTTTCTCCCTTATCTACATGGTTATGTAGCATTTATATTTTAACTCTATCAATTATATGTTTTTTTAACAAAATTTTTTATATTTTATACACCTAACATACCCATCTTTTCTTATATCACTTTTAATTTTTTTGCCTTGATATAAACTATATAAAACCTCAATCCTTAGCTTATACATATATTTTCCTAAAATTTCTTCTGAGGTTTTGTTTATTTTAGGTATTTAATCTCTCTTGAATACATTTTTATATTTATTGTGAGGTAGGTGTGTGCAAATAGAAATAACTTTTGGATTCCCCTTGTGGCTCAGCAGATTAAGAATCTGGCCTTCTCACTGCTATGGCTCTGATTACTGCAGTGATGTGAGTTTGATTCCTGGCCCAGGGAGCTTCTGCATGCCATGGGTACAGCCAAAAAAAAAAAAAAAAGAAATAAAGAATTTTTGCATCACTGGTATCCCGGTACATAAATAAGATCATATCATCTCACATGTAAGTTACATGTTTTATTTGTTCCACAGCTCAAAAGTAAAAGAGTCATAACATGGCTTCCTTTTCCTTTTCTTTTTCTTTCCTTTTTTTTGGCCACCCATGACATATGGAGTTCCCATGCTAGGGATCATATCCAAGTCACAGTTGTGACCTAGGCCACAGCTATGACAACGCCAGATTCTTTAGCCCACTGTGCCAGGCCAGGGATTGAACTTGGGTCCTGGCCTTGCAGAGATGCCATCAATCCCTTTGCACTACAGTGAGAATTCTGCCTTTATTTTTCCAATTCCATTTCAATGGGACTCAGTCCCCTCCATCATGGTTTTTGGGAAGTCTATTCTCAGTCATTTTCCAGGGAGCCTCTTTTACTCATTTATAATCGTAAAAGAACTCTAGGCCATAGTGATCAAAGATAAATGGAGATGAAGTCCCTAGTTACCAGTCAGTTGTTTCTCTCTGAGAACTTGGTCTTCCTACCCAAGTAGCACATTTGTGAGTGGGCAACTCCTCTGGCAATGTCTAGTTCTCCGTGCCTGGGCTGTGGCCCTGATACCTTTCCTAAGACTTCCCCTCAGGGTGCTGAGTTCCCAGCCTGCCTAGGCACACACATCCACCACTACTCGAGTTCCTGTCAGCTCCTGGAACCTACCAGCCTTGGAAGGTTCATCCCCATCCTACTGAATTCTGGAAGCCAGTGCCAAAGGTGTGTTCCTCTGCCTTCTTACTCTTCAAGTACACAGCCTTGTTCCAAACTTAAATTCCCACCTTTGGGCTTGAAAAACATAAAATATATTACCAATTAGGGTACTGGGAGTAAGCATAATAGGGAGTTGTGGTGAAGAGAATCTAGACTTTATGGATAAATCCCTGGCTATCTATTCTCTGGGTAAGAAATCTTTTTAGGTATTCAATAGCTTGTCTCCTGTCCACCAAGAGTGAATAGCATGCTTTTTCTCAAAGAGCAAAAGCTTGATAATATGGCTGATTAACCATATTTTTAGGATATGTTGATTTTTCCTACCCTGATGCATTTAATTGTCAACAACTCACAAATTATACATCACATTATATACATATTTATACATGTATTTGTAATATATATTTATATAATATGTAAAATATATAATCTTTAATTTTATATAATCTTTAATCCTTCCAGATCATATATTTAGGAAAATGTCACAAAATGCTAAAAGGATGTTGGTAGCAAATAAGAGCTTTCTAAATAGAACTTGCAAAACTTTTTAGATATTTACCCTTAGAAAGACTCTTTTTAGATACTTAGGGGAAGGAAGCAGTGACTGGACAGTGACAAGGGAGAGATGTCTTATATATTCTAAAAAGTTGTTGTGCATAGTGAAAATATCCCAAAATTAGCAGTCAGGCCATTTGAGGTCTTGTCCTGGCTTTACCATGAAATTTTGATAAGTCTCTGAAATTCTGGGCCCCTAAGTCTTACCTAAATCTAAATCTCCAAAGTCTCCTTCAGCTCTAGAATTTTATAATCTATATGATTTAGAGATTCTTAGTTGGTAGCTATGACACCAGTTGCAATTATCATAATGTCGCTAGCCATAAAACATCCAAACTAACTTTCTTCCTTAAGAGGGTAGATGTATCTGCCTGCCATTGCTTCAGCCCTTCCTGATTTGCAATGACCACTGAACCAAATGCTTACAAGAGATTTTGCCTAGAAAATCCCTCACTGACTGGAGAGCTGGAATTTTGCTTCTAGTATGGTATAGTTAAACATACTGCCACAGACCCAGAGCTGGCCTGGCTCCACCCAGGAAGCCCACCAGCACATGACAACAGGGATATACTTGCTGGGCTCTAGGATCTCCACAGATATTCTCACCTCTGCTCATTTTCTCTCCTCAGGCCTTCAAGGCCCAAGAGGCTGTATAAGTCATGTTCTGGTCACTAAGAGAAGATACCTCCATCCTGTAGGGATGGCTCTGAGACACCACTCTCCAAAGCAAATTGCACTTCTGTAATAGATTAGTTCTCAATTTCTACCTTACTCAACTTTGCCCTGGGCAGTACAAACAATTTTTAGTTTCCTGCCCTATCTAATTGAGTATTTCTTCTCAGCAAGGTAGAAGAAAGATCTATTTCCACCTTTTGAACACCACGTCCAACCCATGTTTATAGCTGGGGCTTCTTAAAAATAGCATTTTGGAGAACTGGACTGAGGGTGGCAAAAGATAATACTGTTTCCCATAAAAGAACCAATATTCTTTTATCCCTAAAGTTGAGACTGCAGTTATAGAGGGGGTTTAGCCTAGAAATATGGGATTTCAAGGTTGGGTGAGTCAATATCATGCTACCTGACTAAATTTCTGTAGACTCTATTGGTTCCTGTTAAGAATATATGAATATTTGGGAGCTCCTGTTGTGGCTCAGCAGGTTAAGAACCTAACTAGCATCCATGAGGATGTAGGTTCAATTCCTGGCCCACTCAGTAGGTTAAGGATCTGGTGTTGCCATGAGATGTGGTGCAGGTCCAAACATGGCTCAGATATGGCATTGCTGTGGCTGTGATATAGGCTGGAGGTTGTAGCTCTGATTTGATCCCTAGCCTGAGAACTTCCGTATACTGCAGAGGCGGCCCTTAGGGGGAAAAAAAAGCAAGAATATATGAATATACTTAATTCATATGACTGAATGAATATATAACCTGCCCTAATTCCTACTAACCTATCCAGCTTAGAAGTATGGTCTTTTAAATCAACAAGTATTTACAGTACCTCTGTGCCCTGTTTATAGTAGATAATAAGACAGAATATGATATAGTTATAGGGTATCTTTTAAAGTTAGAAATGTCTAGAACCTAAAAAAATTCAGTCTCCTTTATAACTAGAAGGGTGTTAGGCATAAAGAAATGATGCTTCTCCTTTCTCCTATACTTTTGGTGGGTTTGGATGTACTAGTGGACTTATGCTGTGCTGTTGCATATCCAAGCAATCCTGTTGTGTCTTTGAGCCTATTGTTATGAGAAGCATAGGAGTGGGGGAACAAAGAGTATAGAGAGATGAGGGCCTTATGAATTTAAGTTATGAAAACTTGGTATGTATTTCTCTCAATACATAGAGACAACCATTTTAATAGTGCTGGTGATTCTTTCTGACATTTCCGTTACTGAGGGTCTGTTTGAGAGACTGCCATCTGGGAGACATGTGTAGCTAACTTGTAATGTATAGACCATTTACATAAGTAGAAATGTGATTTGTTTTTTCTATAACTGAACACAGCTTATCTCTCAGGTCCTCGTTTCTAGTAGGCAATGTAAACATTATTATTTCAACAGAACTCAGTCACTACTAGTTTAAAACTTAGTCTCTTTGGGTACATACTTGGGCAATGGTAGGATACTTCCCCTCACCATCCTTCTGCTCAGGGGAAGCCAAGTCATAAGTCATGTGCAGGTGTTCTCTGGTCTTTGCTGACTTCACTTGAGGTTAGACTTCTCCTTCTCCGTTTTTGGGCATTCCTCATGATTGGCAGTCCAGGCTCCAAGTTCACACTCTGCACACTGCCCTTGATCCAATACAGACAGGCCTCTTCTGGCCCAGTGGCCACCTCAGCATGTATGTACCCTCCTTGCAGGACTCAGGAACCCTCAGCTGCTCTTCTTCTCTATGCAATGGAGTGCATGGGGTGATGGGCAGGGCGTGAGGCTGCTCTCAGACCCCTCTCTACAGACACATGGGTGCAATGGATGCCTTTGATTCAATGGTTGGGAGCTGCATTGCCATTAGAATGATCATAAAAAAAGGTAACTCATCAGTTACCATTTCAGAATAGTCCACACACTGATCTTCTCTAAGTCTGATCCTATTTATTAGCTGCTGAATGAAGTTCTAGTGTTTTAAAGATATATTTTTGTCGATAATAGTGCCCCTAAATGAAAGTCAACCATTTGCTTTAGTGTCTTAAGTGAAAAGCCAAAGGAAACATTGGCTGAGTTAGATTTACTCAGATGTAGCACGTGTTGGTTTTCACCATGGTACCCTTCTAAAGGGAATTTCAAAGCTACTTTGGCTTATTCACAGTTTTAACCTTATATTCTGATTTTATAATGTTTTATAACATTTTGAAGATGTGATTGCACAGACTTTTTCCCTGCTCTGTGATTAATGACTTTATTGCTGAAAAAAGATGCAGTATCTAAAAGAGAACTAATGACAACAGAGTTCTTACAGCATTGCCAGAGGCAGAATTTCTCTGCTGGAGTTTAAGGGACCCCATCTAAGAAGCCCAAAGAAGTGTTTCCTATACCTTCTTCCATGCAGGAGGGCAGAGGCTTACCTGTCTTGTCTTCCTCTGAATCCCTAGCACATGGTGTTGTACTTAGCACAGGTTGGGTACTCAATATATTGTTGAATAAGTGAACTAAAAAACCTTTAAACAGCAGTTTTATATCAGTAAGACATAGAATGTGCTGGTTATTGAAGAAAAATAGATTGGTTTGAGCAAAGTTATCTTCCTAGGGAGCTGGTCATTGGAGAGAGTCTGTGTGTCAGAGATACTGACTTTTTAGGCTGTTCAAAAAAGGGAAGGGGAGGGCAGAAATAATGTGTTTTACACATACCCTTTATTAATTACCTCCTTCAAGTTTGCAGGCAAGGCAAACTCCCATGACACCTGGCCTTTTGATTTTACATTAAGAAATTACATTTACTTCATGCAGAATATTTTGTGCCTGTTAGAATTTCAGCCAAATCAAACCCATGGAAACATAGACATAATTCTTACCAAAGGCCCCTGAGTACCCCCAAATTCAAGGTATGAGTGGTCCTCCTTAAACTCTCCTTCAAAGTCATTTTCATGCCTATATATATTTTGTAAAGGTCTACTTATTTGGTTGCTTCACCCATAGAAATCCAAGGCAGGTGTCAGGGAGGACAGGGAAGCCTGCTGAGGTGAGCAGAGGGGTCACAGGAGATGTGGCCATTGAACCAAAAGGTGGTAAAACCAAGGCCCAGACATGAAACTGCAACCTTGCTTGTGGACTTTTTCCCAGCCCAGTTTCCTTTCCTTTGGAGGTACCCTCCTCTTTATGTGGTCTGGTGTCATCATTCTATGGATAATGCCCCCACCCCACCTAACGCAGAGGTGAGCACAGAAGCCGTGCCCAGCCCCCTTGAAACATTGACAGCAGAAGCCGACGCTGGGAAAAAGCCACCCCTGTACATTACTAGCACCAAAGAATGCTAATGTGAGGCTGCTGATGGCCTTTTCTCAACCACATGAAAGAGTTTCTCAGCATACAGTGATGAGAGAAAGAGATGTCTTGATGTCTCTAGGCCCTGGTGCAGTCCTGAGGCCCTGGTCCCTATTCACTAGCTGAAATGAAAACTAAAACTGCTTATGCTTTTCCCCAGGCAGTTTTCAATAGCTTTTGAACTTACACCTAACAGTCCTCATGGCCTACAGCAGGCCTGTTGTCTGGCTTCAGGCTTGACGCAGTCTGCTCCCTCGACCCTGTCTGCATGTGCCCACCCCTCCAGGGGCAGCTGCCTCTCCTCTGGCCACACTGCTCTCCCTGTCCCAGATCTGGAAGGACCAGCTTCCTGATTCCTGTCAAGTCCTTCCCAAGTCACAGAATTCTCCCATGATGCTTTTAGTCCACATTCATTTCTCACCTTCTCTAACTTCTTTTGCATGTTTTATCTTTACCTCACAATTAGCACCTCATTACATGGCACCTCCTCCCTCTTCACCCCTCAGCCCTTTACTCTGCTTTATGTTTCTGTACAACACTCACACCTTGACGTATTATATGTGTGTATGTGTACAGACATACTATGGGACTTTTTTATCTATTAATTGTCTTTTTGCCCATTGGAATATCAGCAACACAAGGGCAAGTGATAGAAGCTAAGTATTTGTGAAATGAGTATCTGCTCTCTGATTATCAATAGAAGACTATGAGAATTCCATTAAAGTGTGTCTTGTTTGGACTTTCCTCTTTAGAGACTCCATAACAATTGGTTTGTGAGGCTTTGATAGACGTAACTCACTCAGCCTTATATCTTAACTTTATCCTTCTGCTAATTGCAAATGTGAAAGCAGAGATTGTTTCTTACTCACCTTTGCATTCAAGCTGCTTCTCATATATACAGTTCCTTCTCATATTAGGCCCTGTAAAAAGTTTGGTATATTTCCCAAGTACACAGAATCTCTCTAACTAGCCTTCATATATGCCATGGATAAAGTTTTGCCTTGTAATTCCTCTGTGTCCCTGAAAACACACACAGAGAATTGTTCAGAAAAGCATCATGATTTGCTGGACTGGTTAAATGTACATACTGAGGCATCATACGCCAATCAAGGCTCAGTGGCTCTCAGTGACTTCAGATACTTGGAAGATTGTCAGAGAAAGTTGACTAGTTTCTCTTCCTCTACAGGACAAGGCCTGAGATGTCCTAAGGACTGTATACCTCAGTGGGTTTGGACTAAACCACCAGAATGCACAGCCATCCTGCATTCACTGCTCTCACCTCTCCAGCACCATACTAATAACGCCCAACTCCCGGTGAGTACTCACCATAGTGCCAAAAACTGATTTAGTTCTTTGCATACATTTTCTCAATTAATCTTTACTTGAGGCAGAGACTATTATTATCTTCCTTTTACACAAGTGGCAACTCAGGCACAGAGAGATTAAGCAACTTTCCCAAGGTCACACAGTGAGTAATTGGTGGAGCTAGGGTTCAAACTCAGGCCAACTGCTCCAGAGCATGCACACTTAATCTCTTTGCTCTGCTGCTGCTGAGTTATCTGGTTAACACATCCAGTGACAAAGACCCTGGCAGCCAGGTTAGCTTCCTGTTTAATGTCTAATCCATAAAGATAATATTATATAATGTGATTAAAAGTTTAAAAAACACGGTAATTCCCATCATGGCTCAGAGGTTAACGAACCCAACTAGCATCCATGAAGATGAGGGTTCAGTCCCTGGCCTGGTTCAGTGGGCTAAGGATCTGAGGTTGCTGTGAGCTGTGGTGTAGGTCACAGATGCAGCTCAGATCCTGTGTTGCCATGGCTCTGGTGTAGGCTGGCAGCCACAGCTCTCATTGGACTCCATATGCTGTGGGTGTGGCCCTAGAAAGACAAAAAGACAAAAATAAAAATAAAAAAGTAAAAGTTAAAAAAACAAAAAATCACAGCCTGTGGTTGCGTGCCTCTTTAGCTGCAGGGTGTAGGGAATACAGGCTACAGTGCACTATCTAATCCTGACACTCTCACAGTCCAAACTCCACAGCAAGCCCAGGCCTATCAATGTTTGAAATCTGCTTCTCAGTTCTGACTTTGTGATTTTATAATGACTTCCACATGCATTAGCATCCCATTAATGGCCTAGTATATGGGAACAGTTGTCTTATGAAGTGAGGGGATTTTTTTTTTCCTTTTCTTTTCCATTAAAACCACAGGTCTACAGAATGAAAATGCTCAATCTAATGAGTATAACCTGGAAAGTAATTTCATGGGCTGTAGTACTTTGATGGTAATAATTCTTGGATGTCAAAAGGATAAGGACACACTTTTCTACTTCTAATTTTATTCTTAGAAAATGATGGTATTGAGCCATCCATAGAGTGCCCCTGTAGATTAATTCCAGTTTTTCTTTTGTAGAGGAGATTTAAAGGGAAGTCTTAATCTGCTTTACATTTAACTCTTATCTCTTCACTATGAATTAAAAATAGAAAGCTGGGCTCTGGTTTCACCTTTGCAGACTCTCTGAGTACTGAAGTTACCCCCAGGAAGGATGGGCTGAGAGCCACTCCAGATCTCTTTCTGGCTTAGCACCCCTCACCGACTTTCCCAACAGTTGCTTCTTTCTATTTTTCAGTCCAAGAGCCTCATATGAACGTATCTAAAATGAGTCATCCTTATTTTGTGATGCTTGACCTTTAGCATTTTCCTCAGGTATTTTCATTGGTCAGGAAACTCAATTCATTCTGAGTCCTTTCAGACTCTGCAATCTGAGAAGTTTCCTGCATCCTCTGGTTGTTTTCTCCTAAATCTATGCTTAAGGTGGGAAAAGAAGTAAAGAGCATTTACTCTGTTTTCTCTTCTGCCGGTAAAAATTGCTCTGGAGTGTTTCCCTGATTTCCCACCTCCCCTCTCCTCCTCCTCCTTCGTTCCCCATTCCACACTTTTTCCCAATCCTCTTTTGCATTCCTTGTCTCTTCCTTTGTCAAACCAAGGTCTGAGATAGCAGGAAGGGCGGGGATTGTTCAGGAGCTGGGGAGGAGCCAAAATCGGCAATTCCTTCTCACATACCTGCCCCATCTCCTACTTGCAGCTTCAGAAATACAGTTGAGAGTCATTCCTCCAAGAACTAATCACCTAATTAGTCTAGATCACAAAGGGTATGAAAACCTCTACGGTTTTTGGGTTTCTGGTTTTTCCAACCTAGCAAGCAAAGTTAGCATGTCTGGTGAATTGTGGCTTGTGCCATGTGGGGAGAAAGCCAACCACATAATAAGCCAGCAGAACATCTCTGTATGTCATGTCCTCCATTAATTTATATCTACTCTCTCTCTATCACTTTTTTCCTCCTACATCTTACACCTAGTGGTAAGTTTATGTGAGTGAAAAATAAATTCTGTTATGTTAAGCCAGATTGTTTCACCTATCTCATACACATGTATGTGTGTGTGTGTAGGTGTATCTGTCTGTGCATGTTGCATGCATGCACGCTTGCACATGTGGCTTATCTTATAACATTTATTTCTAAATGTAGATTTTAGTGAGAAATATTTAAAAGGCACTGCTCTGGACAGAGTGTTTCAAATGTGGCCTTAGATCAATTGTAGTGGAATCACTTGGGATGCTCTTTATAAATGCAGATTTTTGGACCCTCCTAAGATCTACCGTGTAAGGGTCTTGATTCTGCGGCCTAGGAATGTTTAACATATTTAACAAACTCCACAGATAAACCTTATGAACACTCAAGCTTAAAGAGCACTTTGGCCCCAGTATTGGTAGGAACATATTTTCTTGGCAGACCTGGGGCTGGATAAATCCATCAAGCTTTATATCTATTTTCTTTGGTCACTGTCCAAAGTATGAGTCTCTCTATATTTCCCTACTCTATCTATACTCTATATAATCTTATTACAATGAAGCTCTGTACTGATTCACATAATCCTTTTCTAAGAACATTTTCCACTCCTCCCCCTTCTTCCTAAACACTCTAACTGTCCTCTAAAAAGCCTGCTGTGTAATTAACAAATGCTCCTATGCCTACAACCTCTTCCCTGGACAGTCTCTTAATCTTCTGGCTCTCCTCTGAGTTTTTATTCTGCTCCCCATTCAAATGGGAGCTGTTCATTTTCTACATGTTATGTACTGTGTATTCTCAAGGTTGGAAAGTGGGTGAAGTCCCTTCCTCAGTACTCACCTGCTGCTTCCCAAACATGACACCCTACCCTTTTAGATAGGCCTATACTAATTAACATGCCTTTGCTACATTTAACAGAATGTCTCACTAGAAGAGGCATAAACAACAAGGAAATTCATAACCTTACATTATAAGAAATCTAATTCTTGATGGATAACTGGCTAATTCAGCAACTCTTCCCATATTTCTATTTTGTCTTCTCTAGCATGTTTATCCTCAGGCTTGTTTCTTCATGGTCACAAGATGGCTGCCACAGTTCCAGACATCATATTCCTCACAGCTATGTCAGTATGCATTTCCTTTGGCTGCTGTAACAAATTAACACAAACTTGGTGGCTTAAGCAATGATAATTTATCTTGTCACTGGTTGGAGGCCAGAAGTGTGAAATCAGTATCACTAAGCTGAAAAAAAGGTTATTGGCAGGGCCATACTCCCTTCAAAGGTTCTAGGTGAGAATCTGTTCTTTGTTTCTTCCAGTTTCTGGTAGCTGCCAATATTCCATGCTTTGTGGCTACATTACTCCAATTTCTACCTCTATCTTCGCATTGCCTTTTCTTCTGTGTTTGTCTTCTCTTCTGTCTGTATCAAATTTCCTTCTGCTTCCTTCTTGGAAGTGACATTTAGGACACTTGAGATTACATTTGGGGTCCCCCTGGATATACCAGGATAATACCCCCATCTCATGTTCTAACTTTAATCATATCTGCAAAGACTCTTTTCTCATTCAAAGTGGCATTTATAAATTCCAGGGATTAGCACCTGATAACTCTGAATATCAATATTTGACTTATTACAATGTCCAAAGGTAGAAAGGGCAATTTCTCCTCATCTACAATTTCTTAACAGGGAGAAAGTCGTGCCCAGAAGCCCCCTGTCTTAGTTCAGGCTGTTATAATAGGATACTATAGACGGCGTGGTTTAAACAACAAACATTTATTTCTCACAGTTCTGGAGGCTGGGAAGTCCAAAATCAAAGCACTAGCAGACCTGGTGTCTGATGAAATCACTTCCTGGTTTGTAGACAGTTGAATCTTGTTATATTCTCTGAGAGAAAAATTTCCCTCAATCACTTTTTTTCTTATGAGGGCACTAACCCCATTCATAAATTTCTACCTTCATGACCTAATTACTTCCCAATGGCTTCACTTCCTATAGCATCACTTGGAGATGGTCAGAATTTATATATAGAAATTTTGAGGGAACACAGACATTCAGTCTGTAACACTCACACCCCAGCATATTGCCTGATAGTCCTTTTGGCTGGGGTTGGGTCATAAACTGTGTTTGTGGCCTCTGTGGGGGATCTGTGATCTATAAGCAAAAAAAAGGAGTTTCCTTGTGGTGCAGTAGTGGTTTGGGAATCCAGCATTGTCATTGAAGTTCAATCCCTGGCGTGGGAACTTAAGGCATGCAGTGGGCATAGCAAAATAAATAAATAAATAAATAAAGGATAAGGGAAGACTATTGGAAGACCATTAATATCTACCTCAGATCCCTGCTTCTTTAAGGTTCATATCATTAGAACTGCCATTCCATGATGCTCTTCTCCTTTGGTTTTCTGCTCACTCCTTCTCAGGCATTGAAGACTTGGGCATTTGCATCAGTCTTTCTATGTAGTTTGTCTAACCACTGATCATTCGGTTGTTTGACCTCTTCGTCTTCCAGTGACAAGACCATCCATACTCTATTCCTGCCTTCCATTCCCACAGCTCAGGACATGAACATCACCTGAAACGTCTCTTTCTCTGAAATAGCAGCTATAGATAACTGTCCCTCTGACCACATCCTCTATCCTAGCTTACTCATTTCACTCCTCTTTCCTTTCTGCCTATCCATCAGCCACTCTTGTCTTGAGTTTTCTCCTATCCATAACATATTGCCCATATTCTAAACTCCCTTGACTTTTGGTCCTTCCACTGAAGTTATCTAGTAAAATCCCAATCCACTTGCTCAAACTTCTTCCTTGCCTTTAATTCTCACACCTTCACTCTCAGCAGGTAACTTTACTTCATACTTAATTAAAATAGAAAACATCTGATGGAAATTCTTCAGCATCTCATCACTACATTTACTTATCTGTGTACTGAGATGTTTCATCTTCCAGCCTTGGTACAGTGGAGTAGAATTCCTTTTGCTAGAGGCCAGTCCATTTGCTTGTTCTATGGAAATATGACCAAGTTCTGGTCAGTGAGATGTAAGTGGAAGTGTAGTATAGAAGCATTTAGAAAACTTCTTTAAAAGACAATGGGCACATATTCTTTGCCCTGTTCTTCTAGTCCTTTCCTCCATCCAGATACCTGGGATTATGAACGTGATCACTGGAGTTTTGGCAGCTATAAGAATAATGTCCACGGAATGGCAGAAGAGTTAGATTGTACTCTATTTATTTATTTATTTATTTTTTGTCTTTTGTTGTTGTTGTTGTTGCTATTTCTTGGGCCGCTCCCACGGCATATGGGGGTTCCCAGGCTAGGGGTTGAATCGGAGCTGTAGCCACCGGCCTACTCCAGAGCCACAGCAACGCGGGATCCGAGCCGCGTCTGCAACCTATACCACAGCTCACAGTAACGCCGGATCGTTAACCCACTGAGCAAGGGCAGAGACCGAACCCGCAACCTCATGGTTCCTAGTCGGATTCGTTAACCACTGCGCCACGACGGGAACTCCCTAGATTGTACTTTAAATCATTTTTACCTTCTTTAAATCATTGAAATTTCTAATCCACACAAGTACAACTCTTCTCTCAGATTCTAAAACCCACCCTCTTAGGATATGTTTAAATTTTTGCTATGCTAAAATAATTTTTTATGCTAAAAGAACTTCTTCTTCTTCCCAACCTGTGTATATATTGCAAAGTCTGCTTCCATTAACTTAACTCTGGAAGATTCCATGTCCCGTTGTCCTTTCCCAGTTCCTGGCTTTCCTCTCAAGAGGTGATGAATGTTGGTGGGTGGGTGGGGGGTAGGTAGTATTGGGTATGAAAAGAAGAAAAAGTATCATAATGTGTCACACTTTGTTACAAAATTATTTGACATGTTTGTATCATTCTATTTGACTATAAGCTCACCAAAAGTTTATTCATTCTTTCTTGCCCAAATAATTCACAAGTATTTTCTTTTTGTAAAAGGATCAATTAATACAGAAATGTAACATGAACATCTCCTTTCATGTCTAACCCTCAGCCTCTCTCCCCTCCGCATCTTATTAATATTTGGACCCTCAAGGCCTAGTTCTGTGTCTGGCACACAGAAGCCCCATAACTCCATTTTGAATGAATGGGTGAGTGAATGAATAACTTATCCTTTTAAGATTGTTCTCAACCAGTGACACATCTGATCATAAATCTGAGTTTAAATTACTATTCACAGTGTGCAGCTTCCTCACTCCAAGGTAGCATCACGTGTGTGCTCTTTGTGGTTTATTTTTGCTAACTCACTGTCTGAGTCTTCAGTCTCCTCCAGGTCCTGTTTACTTTAACTATTCAAAGCTCTGCTCCTCTACTGGAGCAGTTTACATTGGGCGGAAGTTTTCCCGCTGTCTGTGCAGTGTAAATTGGTTTCTAAACAATCTTGCCCACAGTCTCCATTAATACTGTACTGTATAGCAAAGCAGGATAAAATATTCAAAGTAGCAGGAGTTACTTTTTAGGATGATTGAATATGATGAAGGAGCCAAGGACAAAGGGTAATTTATTCCAAAGGAAGTCAACACCTTTGCTTTGCACTAGCTCTTACAGTTAAAAAATAGGGCTGGTAATTGGACTTGCTTTATGAAAATCTCATTAGCATTAGCATATAACTAAAATGCACAGCTCCATAGTTAATTGCAATCCTGCACTGCGGTTAACAACTACAGTGATGACATTTGCATATTGCACATAAAATTAAAAATGCATGTCAGATAGGTGCTGTTTCAGAAAAAAAATCCTTGAATAACATTGCATTCACTACAATAATCGGAAAGATTTTGAATTTGAATGGAAATTATATGTATAGTGTGAGCTTTAGAAAGACAGAGGAGCCTGATCAAAGAGGAGGGGAAGCTAAATATGAAACATTGCAGAGGCAAAACTCCAGCAGCTGGGATCTTCTTCAAGGGCAGGGACCTGTAATACTGAACTGTATGTGCTTTGTATAAACACAGCTCTTTCATCTCAGAGTCTCATTTCACTTCCCAGGCAATAGTCTCGTCTTGGTGCTTTTCCTCTAGACTGTAAGCTCCTTGAGAACATCGACTTGATCTTTTAAATCTTTGAATCCTACAATGCTTAGCATGTACAGGCACTCAGTGATTTAGAAGTATGAGCTGAACTCAAGCCCTTTTGAATTGAATCTGGTAGATACGAGAGCCTGTGAAGTGAAGTGGTTAAGAGTGGATATTTTCTCTTACATGTCCTTGGGCCAGTTATCGTCAGTTCTTTCAACCTCCCTAAGCCTCTGTTTCCTCTATAAAATGTTTTCTGCCATTAGGTTTTCTGAGAAGATTCAGGAAGATAATGCATATGTAATACCTGGCACATACCAAGTGCTGTTACTATTGTTGCTACAGTTG
The DNA here is from genome assembly GCF_016906955.1 of Phacochoerus africanus. Lineage (NCBI taxonomy): Eukaryota > Metazoa > Chordata > Mammalia > Artiodactyla > Suidae > Phacochoerus > Phacochoerus africanus. Next base: position 96,382,129 of record NC_062553.1, on the reverse strand, counting down.
TTTGGGGGTTGAAGATCATGGAAAGGGGTATGTTGAGGCTGAGGTATATATCACTTTGAATGTTAGTCCTAGTGCCAGTCAACCACAGGACAAAACAACGTTACCAGGAATAATAGTATTTGCCACAAGGGCTGATAACTTTTGTTCTATTTCACCAAGAAAGAAAATGAATCCCTGAAGAGTTCCCGTCATGGCGCAGTGGTTAACGAATCCGACTGGGAACCATGAGGTTGCGGGTTCGATCCCTGGCCTTGCTCAGTGGGTTAAGGATCCGGCGTTGCCGTGAGCTGTGGTATAGGTTGCAGATGCGGCTCAGATCCCGCGTTGCTGTGGCTCTGGGATAGGCCGGGGGCTACTGCTCCGATTAGACCCCTAGCCTGAGAATCACCGTATGCCGCGGGAGCGGCCCTAGAAATGGCAAAAAAACAAAATAAATAAATAAAAGAAAATGAATCCCTGAAAAGAAAATGGAGGAGCATAAGACAACAATACCATTCTCTAGGTAGATGATGCAAAGATCCATCATCAGGATTTGTACACAAGAATCTTCTATGACTCTAAATTGTCTGCTTCTTAGAAGAAAACAGTGGGCCAGGAACCAGAGTCAGGACATCAGGGAGGAAAGGCAAGTTCGGCCTTTCTGTGGTGAACTGGAATATTTCTTTCATTCATTCATTCATTCACCATTCAGCTAACATTATTTATTGTGGCCCTACCTATGCCATGCAGTTGTGCCAGAAACTCAGAGACACAAATGACCATGGATGTGGACCTGGTTGGTATAGAGTTGGCAATTCTGGGCTTGAAATAAAGTGAAGGATCAGATTAGAGATAAAGATATGGGTGTCATCAATGTGGAGAGGAGTTGTAACTCTGGACCTAGGGTGAGATCCCTGTTACTGTTCATTGGGAAACACTCTTTATGAGGGGATGGGAAAGGGAATTGATGCCAATGAAGCAAAAAGAGAAGAAATATGAGAAGGAAAATGGCAGAGAGGCCTGGGATGCTGAAGGAGAGGACAGTTTCAACTTGCAGGGTAGTAGTTGCCAGAGTCAGCTTTGTTGCGTGAGGTTTGTGAGGGTCATTGGATTTGGTGAAAGGAGGTCACTGGTAACTCTTCTCTGTGAGGGGTTACTGTAAAGAAGTGTGGGTGAGAACTTGATGTTAAGAGTAGTTAAAGAATGGCAGAATGAGGAGAAAATGTAGGCTATACCTTGGCAGTAAAATGTAAAGCTCAGCCAGATTGAGGGCATAGAAAAGTTGAAAAAGAACATGTATGGTATTGGAGAGACCTAAAGTAGGAGCCAGTGAGAAAAGAGAGAGACAAGATATGAGACAGCTGGAGGTGGTGATACCATTGGAATCAGCCCAAGTCCCAAGCTGCACAAGGATCTTATGAGAAGTTCTGTTCTGTGGGAAGTTCTGTTCTGTGGGCCAGCATCTTCTCATTTAGGTGAGGTGCCTATTTTCCTTGGCCTACACCCTGGTTCTTACCTGTATCCAAATATATCATATTGAATTGTAATTTTTCATTTATTCCTCTGTCTCTCCCTTGATGGTGAGCTCCTCCACTGCAGGAACCATGTCTTATTCATCTGAACACCCCCATTGCCTCGTTCAGGGTCTGGCACAGTCAATAAAGATTATTGAATTCATAGCCAGTCCCTCATAGCCAGCCTGTTCAATCAACTGGAGTTCCCACTAATTACCCAACCCCTTTAAAAATTGTCCACCTCTTGGAAAACAACAGAGTCAGGAAGGGAAGGCAACGTCGGCCTTTCTGCGGCAGACTGGGCTATTTCATTCATTTATTCGTCATGCAGCTAATATTATTTATTGTGGACTTACCTATGCAATGCACTGTGCAAGGAACTCTGAGACACAGATAACCATGGATGTGGACCTGGTTGGCATAACATTGGAAATTCTGGGCTAGAAATAAAATGAAGGATCAGATGAGAGATAAAGATATGACCACTTTTGCCACCACCTTACCTATTTCTGGTAGTAAGGTAAGAGCTACATGAAGTCCGGATATATAGTTCACCCCCCTTCCCAAGCTCAGGGGAGCAGAACAGAACAGAACAAACCATGGGAGGCCTGTCTCACCATATACTAAATGAAGTGTATGAGGCACTAACTGAAATGAAGCCAAGAAGCCACTATCCTGCTCTCTCATAGCTTTGCTTAGAGTCTCTGCCCTGGAGTCTCTACTTCTCTCCCTACTCTTTCCATTCTGGCTAGTGTGTTTTTTCAACTCTCCACTTCCTGTATCCAATTTCTACTTTTGGAAGCCTGTTTTTAGACCCAAGCCTTTCATTTGCCTTTACTCAAGGTTTTCTGCCGACTCACTATCTCTGAGAAAATGACTGTGAACCATAATCTGACAATTGAGATTGAGCCAACGTTTTTCACCCCTCCAGATCTCATGTGGGTCCAACTCAGACAAGACCCCAAAACCTCAAAGCTTCTGTTTAGCAGCTGACTCTGGGGCCTGCAATGTAGAGCGATAGGTCTTGGGAAGGAATAGACACTACCACCCATCAAAGCTGTGTATCAGACTGTCTTGATTTTCTTCAATAAGCCAATACTTGCAAAGCTTTCCAATTAACAACAAAGAAACTTTTCCTTTTTCACTCATGCTTTAAAAATAATTATTGTTCTTTTTTCAGAAAATGTTTTATTACTAATCTCTTTAGGTCTAATCCTGTACTATTCATCTGAACACGCTGGCTTTCCACATGTTGTGGAATTAAGACAGGCCTGGCGGTGACCCAGGGACACAAAGGGGCTGTCAAAGTGGGGTGTAATTCCATTTCAGTCACTGACCACCTCCTGCCTTCTCCAGGGCCTCTGCACACCCACTCCTCTGTGAGTCACAATTTGCAGAGCCTGGGGTCCAAGAAAAGGAAGTATTGTCTCACAGCTGTAAATCAGGTTGTGTTTGTGGATTTTGTTTTCCAGCTTCTCGCTCATGCTTGCTCTTGTTTTCCTGGCACAAGGGCATCTGTGCCCAGAACAGTTGCTTATCTCAGCTGACTGCTATTTGCCCTTACCTGGCTCATTCTGTTGTTTGGAAAAGTCACATAAAGGAAAGAGTTGGGAATTCTTTCTGATGCTACATTAAACTTATCTGTGCTAAATATGTTATAAACACCCAAACGGCCTTAAAACCTAAACCAAGCTCAACAAATGACTCACTCTCAAGCATGCACAGTGGGGAAGGTGGGGGGGGGGGGTTGGGGAGTAAAACACGCAGACACCGATTGTCTAATTATACAGTTCTAGTCCATTTCGCTCTGCTGCAGACTTATACCTTCAGCTTAACTCTGTCTTGAGTTTCTGGGTTTCTGACTAACACAAGGGTCTCTTCTTCAGTGGAGTTCAAAAAATTCAGTGCCAAGTGCCTTGGGTGGGAGTAGCCACATACAGCACCTTCTACTGTCTCTGAGTGGTACTGCCAGGAACTGAGAGGCATCTAGCCAGCTGCCTCTCACAGTTGATATGTCCAAATATTTGCCATCTGACCTCTTTCTTGTTGCTGGTGCCTCTGCCAGAGGAGAGCTTCTATAGGTGCCTTGTAGGTGTCCCTGCCTGATGCTGTTTTGTAGCAGCCCATGGCAACATAGAGTCATCTGAAGCATATACCTAAAGACTTTATTCTATCCACTCTGCTTCCGCTGCAGCTCACTGTAAAAGGAGCTGCTTATTTATCCAGCTGTCAGCCATTTCCCATAAACGTCTGGCCCAGCTTGTGGCGCCATGGCAGGCACTGCTTTAGTACCAATAGGCTGGCCTTCTGCCAGGTCCTCATTGTTGGTGACTCAATCTTGCTATTGAATGCTAAGTGTGAGTCAGAGGTGATGCTGATGAAACCCCAGGCAGGTCCTGACAACAGGAGCAGACTAAGCCACACAGGGAGAGTGGACCTGACCTCCACTCTGCAGAGCTGTGATTAGTTCTGAAACTTGGTGCCATGTTAATGCAAACAATGTGAAATGCAATTCAACTACTCCTGTGCACTCATCACCCGGCTGAGCTGTCAGAGTCACAGAAGAAGTATATCTTGGTTTCTGTAGGAGTTATGGGCAAGCCCAGCTTCTTAATTGGGTTTAGTTTGAAAATGAATGCCTTACTGGACAGTGACACTTAGCAACTCTATTTTGTAAGAAAATGTTGCTTTGTGTAGGCTGATGTGTAACTTTAATTATCTTATCATTAGTCCTGATTACTGCACTGTTTCTTCGTAGTTGTCCTTTGCCTTTTGTATGTATTGTTGTATTTATACAGCAGCAGCTGGTGAAAGACTGTATCATTAGATAATGCCCATATTTTGAGACATTAAATTTCCTAGGAATCAGTTTCTAGTTTTCATGTGTCCTTGCTTGTGCTCTTCAAAGAGACTGAAAAAGAATGTTCTCCAAAATCCCCATCTTATTCTATGGTGGTGAGGTCGGGCAGACCTCCCGAAGAGGCTGACTAAAGCTGTCGTACAACTGTGGGATGACTTTGGAATCGTGGAGACATTTGGGGCATGCTTAGTTATCACCACAGCTCAATCCCACGTCTCCTGTCACCACTTTTGCATGTTGGTGGTACAAAAGAGATGTCATTGTGGTAGGGCCTGGAGTGAGGACAGTCACAGGACCATTTTTCCTGTTAAAAAGAACAATAAGTTTTTTCTAGTTATTTCTCTCTCTCTCTCTCTTTTTTTTTTTTGGTCTTTTTGTCTTTTTAGGGCCACACCCATGGCATATGGAGGTTCCCAGGCTAGGGATCCAAGCAGAGCTGTAGCTGCCAGCCTACACTACAGCCATAGCAAGGAGAGTTCTGAGCTGCATCTGCAACCTACACCACAGCTCACGTCAACGTCAGATCCTTAACCCACTGAGCAGGGCCAGGGGTCGAACCTGTGTCCTCATGGATACTAGTTGGGTTCGCTAACCACTGAGCCACAACAGGAACTCCTAGTTATTTCTTATTAGAAGGAATTTCCTAGTGGAAAATTCTCTTCCGCTAAAGAGGATTTTATCTGTACAAAACTTTATTGCTTATGACTATCAAGGTCAACTCCCACTGGCATCTGAAAGCTAGAAAATGACGTCTGTCATCACAATAGAAAGAAGTATTTTTTTTCCATGTTGATCAAAAGCCAAGTCATTAATTGCCAACCAATAAAGGCACAAGGGGAAAAAAGAATTAAGAGTTTTAATTGCCCCTAAAATTCCAGATAGAAAATTTTACATTCAATTACACATGAGGTAGCAGACAATTCCAAGGGTCTAAGTTCGTTAACCAAACTAGAGTTTGGTTTGTATACCATTTCCTAGAAATGTACCACTGGGACTTGGATCTTTTTGTTATACAGAGATTTTTTTTTTTTTTGTATAACCTCAGGTGGATTATAATAATATAATCAATTAATAATACAATTACTATATCATTATCATATGTGTGTGTATATATATATATATATACATATATCAGTTTGGTATATTATAAGATACCAAATTATTCAAAGTGTTTTCAAAGACAAACTTTATATGAGGGTAAATGTATTATCATGTAAAATGCAAAAATACTTCCTTGTTATGCTAATATTTTATGACAACTGAATACAGAATTTAAGAAAATAAAATCATAAATTTGTCAATTAAAATGAGATGAAATGTTGATCAGTAATGTAGAAAGGACAGCAATTCAAGTTGTGGAATCTGGGTTCTTTCTTTTTCAGTGATTTTGTTTATAGTCTTAATGTTAAAAAGTCAGGGTTTTCCCACACTATAATGCACGGTAGTGTTTTCAATCAATTCCTACCTACTAGAGTATAATGCATATTCTTGTGTGTGCTTTATTAATTCCTAGAAATCATTCTTTGGATTGCTGTTTATAAGGTAAAAAAGAATTACTTGGCATATTCCATGGGTTTTTATTAGAGCTGAGATTTAAAAAAAAAAAAAAAAAGGAAGAAGAAGGACTAGAAAAGTCCAGAGTCACCTCAGATTTTGGTCAGAGGAGCAGAAGAAGAGTAGTGTGGGTGACAGTGGTGGTTGTGGTGGAAGCCATCATGGGGCGCTGCGGCAGCAGATTGCTTCGTGCGATGACACTCAGAGGTTGTCTTTGATTTTAGTTTATATATCAAAAAAATTTTTACGCTGTTTCAGACAAATATCTTGACAACTTAATATGTCACAATGTAATGTATGCAAAGCACTTAACACCCTTCCTGGAACATAGTGAATTCACATTGAGATGCTGGGAAAGGAGTAACACAACAGCATGGAAGGCAGCCTTCCCCACACCTGTAAACGCTGTGGTTTATTGAAAAGATCTGATCATTTGTTTTCCCATCCAAGCCTACAAATTCATTCATTCCTTTATTCAGCTAATATTTTTGAGTACCTATCATGCTAAAACAGTCTGGGAAATAGGCTTTTATGGGTTGTGAAAGGCAATAGATTAATATTAATTGTTGGGTTAATAAAGGAACCTGAATTACCCATCCATATAAAGGAGTCATAAATAGCTCAGAGCTCTACCCAGGGGCATGCCATATAACCTACCTGTATAGAAATTGAAATGATATGCATTTTTGCTATTGGGACAGTTGGTATTGGTCAGATTGCCACTATGTGTCTTGAAGGATGAATAGGCAAAGAATTCTATCAGCAAAGTGTGAGTCTCCAAAACTAGGGTGCTTTCATTTTGAGATATAGGCAAAATGGATTTATTTGTAAAGGGCTTGATCAGGGACGACCTCAAGATAGGGATCTACCTTAAGCATCATGAGTTTACATGATGAAGAAGGAGGTGACAGAAGTTCATAGTCAGCACAATCTAAATAAACCCAGTCTTAGAGGAGCAGCTGTTTCTCTGACTCATTTAGGGTGCCTTACAAAAACCAGGAGCTCTAGAACTAGTGCTTGAATTATAGGAAAATTAACTACAAATGGAGCAACATTTAATAGCACAGCCCTGTCTGTACTGTATAAAGGAAGAGTGCTTCTTTTGTTGTCACCTAGGTATGTTCCTATTGAAATACAAACGTAATATACCACATTTTGTAAAACCCCAAAAGCTCCTAAAATGGAGAAGTCTTCAGTATGTTGTTCTCATGATGTGTGTCATCACTCACTGATGTTATACTCATCATAACTAGGAAGGGTGGGGATAGATTTCTAAGAATGAAGGCATTTACATGCACAAACAAAACTGATATAACCCATAAAAAAAGTGGAAGAAATGTCGTAAGTGAATGCCCCATGGCTGGAGTCCAATTCCAATCAGCAAAAGGCAGGTGCTACTATCTAGGAGATAATCTAACTGATGGGCTGGTCTATTGTGAAACAGACACTGACTAGATTTTTGTACTCCTTAACATACCTGTATATGTTGGAAATTGATAATTTTCAATGGCAATAGTCATAACTGGAGAGGGAATACTGTTTTTATCTGAATATGTTAAAACCAGTGTAAAATAGTAGCATTGTTTCATTGCTGAATGCCCCAAATCATCTAGCTATTTCTATTATGATTGATGTAGACACAATTTTATTGAATTTTAGGAAACAGCTCAGATAAACTCTTGGAATGTCTCCGAGGTCTATAATACCCTTGTGAAAAGTATAATAGGAAAAAAATTTTTTTTTTAAATTTTTCCTAAGACCGTCTCTGCTCAGTGATTCCATTTTCCTCTTTATTCTATTTTCTGAGATATTGAACTACCAAATACATAACAGAAAAAAAATAATGGTTAAAAGTCTCTCCTAGTGGTCCCCCACTTAAGAGCTGTGAATTGTGGTGGAAATACTGGAGTATGGAAGCAAGTGTGTGTTTTCACTATAAACATTTATGTTGTAAATAAATAATATGATGCACATATTTGTACTCTTATTTTTTAAGTGTATATTATTCATTTCAGAACATTACTAGGTTTACAGACATCTTTATCATTACATTTTTTCTCACCCATCTGAACAGTAAAAATGTAACTATGATAAAATGGAAAGTCCTCAAGAATTTTTGACTTTAGAAAGGAATTCTCAAACTTGTCACAGGAATAATTAAGGTGTTAGATGTGGACGGACCTCCTTGAGGTTAATTTTTTCTTATTTTCTTCTGAGGAGAAATGTCAGTATGAGATGCAGTAGGAATATTTTAGGCTGTTCTAGATGATATTATATCTGTTTCCACAAAAATTACATGCCTACATTTAATTATGTAACCCTTAAATGGGGGAAATTTTAATTCTATCCATTTGAGAATGTATAATCTTTTTCAAACACATTTAGATATAAGCCATATGTTAAATTGAGTAAATCAGGTGTTGAAAATAATGTGCTTTACTTTCGAATATATTACCCTAGTATTTTTAAAATTATGAAAAGTCAGTAGCAGCCTAAGTATATCGGAATAAATTATCGGGCGAATGGCTCTGCTGGAGGAGGATATTGTTTTGACAGTTGAAATTTGGCAGTTGGTAACCTGATAGGTGGTGGATAATAAGATGATACCTATAGTTTGAGAGCAAGGAGCTTGCCTCCAGGCTGTCAGTATTATCTGTCCTTGTATCCACTGGCACCAGCACTGACCAGTCGAAATGGGATATGGGTTGTCCAGTTGACTCTTAAGTGCCACCCCTGACTCTAGTCGCACAGTCTTCTTTCTTTGGAAAGATTATCCGTTGAAGATTATTGGCAGCAGTTTTAACGTATACTCTCTCTTTCTCCCCTCACACTGTTCATTCATTCATTCATACATACATTGAAAAATATTTTTGATGTGTCAGGAGCTATGATAGGTGCCAGGATACAATGGTGAGCAAATACAACACATTCAAATAATCATGCAACTAATATACAATTACAAAGTAAGACAGGTGCTGTGGGAGAGAATAAGGGCCATGAGGAAGAGGACTCTAAGCCCAGATGGGGACTTAGAGAAGGTTGCCCAATGGCAGTTGAGCTTGAGTAAGACCTAAAGTTATGCCAACAAAAATGGTAACCGCAAACTGTGTGATTATTTAAATTTAAAGTAATTACAATTGAATATATGGTAAAAAGTCAGTTTCTCAATCACACAAGCCACATTTAATGTGTTGCATTTGTCCCAGAGTCTTCAACTTCAATATCTGCTGGACTGATGGTTATCTCAGAGGTTAGGTGTTAAGAATCCCACAGATTGAAGGAGTTCCCGTCATGGCACAGCGGAAACGAATCCGACTAGGAACCATGGGGTTGAGGGTTTGATTCATGGCTTCGCTCAGTGGGTTAAGGATCCAGTGTTGCTGTGAGCTGTGGTGTAGTTCACAGACTTGGCTCGGATCCTGCTTGCTGTGGCAGTGGTGGAGGCTGGCAGCTGGGTCTTGGATTCGACCCCCTAGCCTGGGAACCTCCACATGCCGTAGGTGCGACCCTAGGAAAAGCCAAAAAAAAAAAAAAAGAATCCCACAGATTGGGGGGAGGGATTCCACCTGAAGTGTTAGGAAACTCAGAGGTTTGGTGTTACTCCAGTCTCAGAGAATGGAGTATTGGCAATCCTATGTATATATGGCATATATCATTTGCTGTTCAGGTACAGACATGCATTCCCTAGGATTGCCGATATTCCATTTCTGAGTGTGTGTGGCTTATTATTAGAACTCCAGGAGTTAGAATTTACTCCGGGTCATTACATACAAGCTTCTCAAACTTTTAGAATCAACAGCATCTCCTCATTAGTCTCTAATCAGATCTAATCAGATCAGATCAGATCAGATCAGAGAATCTTATATCAAGTATAATCATTGAGGTCTGTAATTCAAGAACTCTGGTTGCAGAACATCCACAATTTTTAAATTGTGAAAAGTTGTAGGAACTGGAAGTTGCATGCTATTTTTAATTTAGTTCTAACAATGTAGCTAGAGTTTTCGTCACAGATAAACACAAATTATTAGAGAGGTTATTTATTATTTTAATCATGTGAATTATCTTTCCCACTGACAAAAGCAATCAAAATGACTAAAACTGAATCAATGAAAATGCATAGATTCCCAAAGTTTTGAAGTGTTGTTGAAAAACAGCATACATTGATTAAATTTCTTACATGTAACCCAAAAAGGGACAGTTAGGTAAATACATAGTGACCCCCTCCTTATGGGTTCAGAGTGTGACTAGAAGTAGAATTCTGAAGATCATTTCATCAGTCTCTCATTCTTTGATCACGAAACCGACTCTTAGTTCAGGTGTACTGACCATTTCCAGTGACTTTAACCTGTACTGATAAAATGTCAGGCAAGACTTTGATAGTAACAGGAAATAGACTGAATGACAACAATATTGCAAGCATTAAATCTCCAATATTGCAGGATTATAGCGTTTTAGACTTTGGATTACTATAGCAGTATCTGGTCCATTGTTGGAATCCCCTTGACGACAACCTTGCAGGTGGTCACCTGCAGCTATTTGAACACTTACCCTGATGGGAAGTTGCATAGCAGCCCATTCAATTATGTGGGTAGCTGTTAATATTGGAAAGTCCTTACGCAGAGTCGGTATTATTATCCCGATGAATTCCACCCATGGGTTCTGCCCTCTTGGAGCCAAGATCTGCAAAGTGTTTGCTGACAGCAGTTATGTTTGCTCTAATTCTCTTCTTTTCCAAGAAAGACATCTCTAGTTCAGATTTATATGTTATATGTGGGGCAAAGGTGAAGTGAAAAAAAGGGAGAGAATAATGTGCTATGGTTTATTACTAGAACTCAAGGAGTTAGAATTTATCCTGGGTCATCAAAATACAAGCTTTTCAATCTTTTTGAGTCAACAGCATGTTCTCATTAGTCCCTAATTGTAGATTAGAAGATCTTATATCAAATATAATCACTGAGCTTTGTAATTCAAGAACTCTGGTTGCAGCACATCTTTAATTTTTAACTTGTGAAAAGACTAGCTGTACTGAAAAGAAATCAAATGACATGAATTGCAACATGAATGGGAGATCCAATGAAATAAGAAGTGAGAGTTTTTACTTGTAAAGGGTATGGTCTGAGACACCTAAATAAATATCAAAGTCTGTAGACTTTATGTTGCACTGAAACACAATAATACTCAAAATGTTATAGCTTTGTTATAAAAAAAATTAAATACTTACAGTTATTTAACTCCATCATTAAAAAAAGAAAGAAAATATCTCTTCCCATCTCTTCCAATAGTAATTAAAATTCCAGGAATAAACTGATATGTTAGGATATTCTTAGCTAAGATTTAAATTAGATCTGGGGAGTTCCCGTTGTGGCTCAGTGGTTAACGAATCCAACTAGGAGCCATGAGATTGTGGGTTCAATCCCTGGCCTCGCTCAGTGGGTTAAGGATCCGGCGTTGCTGTGAGCTGTGGTGTAGGTTGCAGATGCGGCTCAGATCCTGTGTTGCTTTGGCTGTGGTGTAGGCCAGCAGGTGGCTACAGCTCCCATTAGACCCTTAGCCCGGGAACCTCCATATGCTTGCTGCAGGTGCAGCCATAGTAAAGACAAAAGACAAAATAAATAAATAAATAAATAAATAAATAAATTAGATTTGGGAAAGTTGTATCATTTTCAAATGTTTTGTGGACCATAAAAATATGTTTACTTTGATTTTTAATTTTAATTTTAATTCTAGAAGGCACTTTTTATTCTCTAGAAAACCTAGTATATAGATGACACATCTAAATATCTGCTAATATGCTTGTCCTCATGAATTCAAAGTATAAAATTATTTATTTTCTAAAAGAGAAGAGGATAGATAACACATATTTATCTGGCAAATCCAGCCACAAAGATGTTTATGTTTGTTCAAAAACTGATTTACCAATAGACAGAAGTATTTTTAAAACAGTCTGAGACCTGAGACAAATAGTTGAAATGAAATTTTGTTATAAATTGCTTTGAGTCTGATGGGATTTCCAAATTCTGACTATAATTGGCTCTATGTAAATTTGCTGTTAAAAGGTTTAACTGTATATAGGCCTATAATCATTTATTTATCTACCCATTACACATCATTTTGCCTAGTGAGAACTGGCAAAAAGTGGATGCTATTTATTAGATTGCCCATGGGAAGGAGTAGGTCCAGCGAAAACATTTTTGCTAAATGTTTGCTATTTATTTGCTAGAATGATAGCAATATTAAACTTGGGGGATGTGTGTATATACATTTTAGAATCAAATTTGGTAATTAGGCTGTTTTACACAATGACTATTCAATATATTTTGAGTCCTCTACATCCCAGCCACCTTACCAAATGTTAGAGGGGATATTAAGATGAATTAGATAGTTCCCACTCCACATTGCATTTGGTGAAGCCAATACCCAAAGAAATAATTATGATATAGCATGCTGTCTTATAGGGTGCACAAAACATTATAATATAACAACATATTGTAACAGTAGAAAATTTCAAGTACAAGCTCCATGTTGAGTGAAGACTTTGAAGCTATGTACATTAAGTCATGCAGAAAGGTGTGTTTTTTTAATTGTAAAATGAAATTTTCCAACTTTCTAAAAATCTCTTATTTCCCATATATTTCTTCTTTGAAACAAATGTGCTGTTTATTACTTTATAGCTTTCTGAGCATCTTACTTCTTTGGTTTTTTGTTTGTTTTTTGATGAGCATGATAGAAAACAGTTTGAGAAAAATAATGTTATATATGTATGACTGGGTCACTGTGCTGTACAGAAGAAATTAACACAACATTGTGCATACATCGACTATCTCTAATTTAAAAATTTTTAAATATTAAATAAAACATAAAAATAATCCTGGGAGTTCCCTGGTGGCCTAGCAGTTAAGGACTTTGTGTTGTCATTGCTGTGGCTTGGGTTACTGCCGTGGCTCAGGTTTGATTGCTGGCCTGGGAACTTCCACATACCACAGGTGTGCCAAAAATAAAAATAATCCTAACTAATTCAGAGACTTTCCAGATAAGCAGAATTCGAAATTGACAGTATTGAAATTGATTCATGGTATCCCTGATGAAATTAAGAGATTACAAGTTGGAAGTGTTTTCTTTGACACAAGCTAAAAACTCATTAGCAATAATAAGATTGCAGTTTCTGAAAAAATAAAGAAGTAATTAGAAGAAAAGAGGGACCTCAAAGAAGAGATGAAACTATTTGAAGATGAAGTCAGAAGATGTGGAATTACATTACCATTATGTTGCCTCCAGTTAATATGGAGAGATTTTTCAGCAGCTGGAAAAATTTGCACAAAAATATGTTCACAACTCATTTGTAGTGTTAGCAATGCACTTGTAAAATTGTGCCATCAAAAAAAAAAAATCAAATACATTTTTTAGTTTCTGAGCATCTTACTTTTGTCCTAAAATCTTTCTTTAAGATTTTTCAGAGAACTTCCTGGAAGAAAAGATAATTTTGAGTTGGAGCTTAAGGAAATGAAGATTTTTCTGAGCAGAAAGGAGTAGACTTGACTCCAGGCCTAGCCTAAGGACTTGCATGTGCAAAGGCAAGAACCTGTGATCTGAGTTTGGGGCTTGGGAAACACTGGGCTCCTTACTGGGGCGTGAGTGGGGAAATGGCAGCTGATGCAGCTAGGAAGGTTGCAAAATCAGGCTATTAAGTGTCCTGTCCATCCTCAGATAGTGGTGGAAGAGTGGAGGACTTTTTATTTTGTCTTATTCTTAATTATTTGCAAATAATTTCAAATTTACATGAAGTTCTGAGTGTAAATAGTATAAGGAACAACTGTGTATATATATCCTTTACCTAGATTCACTTATTGTTAATGTTTTGCCTTTTTTGTCCCATTCACTTTTTCATTTAATCTCTCTCTTTCTTATTATACATACATATGAAAACATACACACAAAAACCTGTGTTTTTCATTGCCACAGAACAGTTATCAGCTTTAGTAAATTAAATCCCAATATAACACTTTTTAATCTAAACCCAGAATTCAAATGTTAATTTTGTCTACTAAAGCAATAACATTTTTCAATAGCATTCTGTACTTTCCAGTACAGGGTTCTAAGATAAAATATTGCATTTAGTTGTCATATCCTTTTACCCTTTTAATATAGAACACTTCTACAACCTTTCTTTGACTTTTATGATGTTGATATTTTTGAATAATATGGCCCCCTTCCTCTTTAAAATAGAGCAATCTTCATTTTGGTGCAGAGAATTTTATATGGGCTGTGTGTGACATAATCAGATCTGAATTTTAGAAAATGTCATTCTAGAGGCAGTATTAAGGATGGACCAGAAAGCAAGGGACTACTGATAAGGCAATGAGAAAAACTATTGTTGCCCAATATTTCCTTCTGGTCAGGGTATAGTGTAGACCCTGGCCAAATGCCTGAAAGTTTGGGCAGGCATAGGAATGGAGAGAAAGGAATTAGAATGTCTGGGTCCTTCATAAGGCTACTTCAAAAAGAAAAGAACAGTCTGAATTGCTAAGTCAAGGGAGTTGGTGGAGAAGCAAGACCCAGATCTAAAACAGTGGCCCTGAGTTTCAAATTTTAGCATAAATCATATCACATAATGTCAAGACACTTCTGAAAAATAGCATTAAATGCATAGTTGAGCTTAAAATAATGAAAAGTAAATCCCCAAGGACTAAAAATTAAGATGTGAGAAAAAACAAAAAACTAGGCATAAACTGAATTCTAGCAAACTTGAGGGTAGCTCTTTGGTCTTGATATGACCTATGAAAACCCCGTGCATGCAGGAGGTTACTCCTTGAGTGCCAGTGAAGCAGGGAATGGAAAAGGGACCCATGCATAAAGCCAGGTTCATTGAGGCTACACCTTCCTTAAAGAAACCAAAAAACAAAAACAACTATGACACTGTGAGGTGATAAGGAAGCTTGCCTTCCTTGACCTGGGCTTTGGGTGAAGTTAAAAAAAAAAAGTCTTATGTAGGTTTGGATTTGAATTTACTCCACCTGAATAGTTTAGGAATCTTTCAGCCTAGAAACCCACATAAAAGACGACAGAGATAACACAGATTTGCCAAATAGAAGCAAATAAAAAACTGCTTAGGAGAGGCACATCTTCAATGTAATCTGTGCAGATTCCTACAGATAAACTCTTGATGAAGATGAACTCAATCAAAAATTATAAAACACATGTGGAGGAGGAGACTCCACTGTAGGAATCCACAAAGACAACAAAACAGTAAAGTTCCCAAGATGCTTGAGATAATAGAACTACTGACTTAAGACTGTAAAATAAGCATTTAAAAATTCTTAAAGACATAAAAGAAACTAAACCATAAGAAAAGAATGAGATACTTGGGACTAAAAACAGGAAATTTTGAAAAATGAACAAGATAGAACTTCTAGAAATACAAAATATAGGTATTTAATTTAGAAATTCAGCTAAATAGAAAATTAGTTACAATAAAAGGAAAATTAATAAATTGGGAGAGAAAAGATATTGAAAAGAGTAAGAGGTATGGAGGAATGAGAAGAATTACTTGGGATATCAGAAAGAGAGAGCAGAGATAATCAGTAAGATACAATATTCAAAGAAATAATGGATGAGAATTTTCCAGAATAGAGGAAAGCTATGAATCATCAGATTCTGAAGGCACAAATGGACCCAAATGAAAACAAATATACACCTGGACATGTTGTAGGGAAACTACAAGGAAAATCAAAGAAAAGGAAAGATATTAAAAGCAGCCAGAGAAAAAAGACATTATCTTTTAAAGTTGACACTGATAGAAAAAAAATAGAAGCCAAAAGACAAAAAAACAAATATTTTCAAAATGCTAAGAGAAAATAACTGTCAACTACAAAGTCATACTCTGATAATCATTAAAGAACATGAGGGACATGAGAAATATTTCTGGACATATAAACACCAACAAAATATATATGTATGTGTGCACATATACACTAATCAACTTTTTTTTTGTCTTTTTTTTTTTAGGGCCACACCTGAAGCATGTGGAAGTTCCCAGGCTAGGGGTCGAATTGGAGCTACAGCTGCTGGCCTACACCACAGCCACAGCCACAGCCATATAGGATCTGAGCCATGTCTGCAATCTACACCACATCTCATGGCAACACCAGATCCTTAACCCACTGAGCGAGGCCAGGGATCAAACCCACGTCCTCATGGATACTAGTTGGGTTCATTATTTCTGAACCACTATGGGAACTCCAGTATACAATCAACTGTTAATAAAAGAATTTCTAAAGGATGTATTATAGGAAGAGAAGATTTTTACCCAGAAGATTTAAGTGCAAGAAAGAATGATGAGCAAATGAAATTGTTAAATATGTAACTAAATAAATACATAATTGAAAAAATCATGAAATTACTGTATCTAATTTCAGGTTAATAAAAAGAAAAATCTAAAATTTGGACAAAAATTACATGTAAATGAAGGAGAGATGATTGAAGCTAAAGAGATCTAAGGTTCTTGTAGTATTTAAAAATAGGTAAAGCAATTGATTGATTTTATCTTGAGTATAAATGTAAGGATAAATACTAAGAGAATAGTTACAGGGTAAATACTGTGTAAGACATTAGTAACAGTCTTTTGTTACTTTTTTTTTTTTTCTTTGTACTCAGCATCCCACTACATTTTTTGGCCACACCCATAGCATGCAGAAACTCCAGGGCCAGGGATCAAACTCTGCACGGCTGTGACAATGGTCAGATCCTTAACCTGCTAGGCCACCAGGGGACTCCACCTATTGCATTTTTATGTAAAGACCACCATATATTCTAGCAATAGTTTATTTCATGTTGATTTTCCTCTCACTCGTGTTCCATTTATTTATTTATGTTTAAAAATAAATAAGCAAACATGAACTAACATTTCATGTTTGAGACACTGACAATAATCTACCTGTTTACTAGCCTTCCAGCCCATCTCCTTGACTCACCACACCTAATATAAGCACTATTCTTTGCATGTTTATATAATTTTATCAGTCTAAGTATACTATATATCTGCTAAATGAAATTTTTAGTTACTTTTTTACTTTAAACTGGCTATAAGTAATCTTTGTAGCTTGCTTTTTCATACAGTATTATGTTGTTAAGATTCATCCACATTCTGTATATAGCTATAATCCATTCATTTTTACTGCTTTATAATATTCCATTTATGACAATGCCACACTTTTTTTTCCTGTCAATGGTCATTTAGCTTATTTCCTGATAGTGTAGTCTATTTTGAATAGTGCTTCTATGAACATTCTTGTACCTGTCCCTTGGTATATATTGTGAGGACTTCTGTTGAGTATATATCTACTTATATTAATTTAAAACTCTTCACTAATTATTAGAGAAATGCAAATCAACACTACAATGAGGTGCCTCTTCACACCTGACAGAATGGCCATCATTAATATGTCTACAAATAACAAATGCTGGAGAGGATGTGGAGAAAAGGGAACCCTCCTACACTGTTGGTGGGAATGTAAATTGGTATAACCACTATGGAAAACATTATGGAGGTACCTCAAAAAACTAAATACAGAAATACCATATAATCCAGCTGTCCCAGTTTTGGGCATATATTTGGACAAAACTTTCATTGAAAAAGGTACATGCACTCCTGTTTATCGCAGCACTCACAATAGCCAAGACATGGGAACAACCTAAATGTCCATCGACATATGAATGGATTAAGAAGATGTCAGAGTTCTCGTCATGGCTCAGGAGTTAATGAGTCTGACTGGCATCCATGAGGATGCAGATTCACTGCCTGGCCTTGCTCAGTGGGTTAAGGATTGGCATTGCTGGGAGCTGTGGTGTAGGTCACAGATGCAGCTTGGATCCTGCATTGTTCTGGCTGTGGCTTAGGCCAGCAGCTACAGTTCCGATTTGACTCCTAGGCTGGAAACCTCCATATGCCATGGGTGTGGCCCTAAAAAATAAAAAAATAAAATGTGGCATATATACACAATGGAATACTACATAAAAGAACAAGATAATGCCTTTTGCAGGAGCATGGATGGAACTAGAGACTCTAATACTAAGTGAAGTAAGTGAAAAAGAGACAAATACCGTATGATATCACTTATATGTGCAATCTAATATATGGCGCAAAAGAACCTATCTACAGAAAAGAAACAAAACTCATGGACATGGAGAACAGACTTGTGGTTGCCAAGAGGGAGGGAGTGTGATGAACTGGGAGTTTGGGGTTAATAGATGCAGACTATTGCATTTGGAGTGGATAAGAAATGAGAGCCCGCTATATAGCACAGGGAACTATATCTAAGCACTTGTAATGGAATATGATAGAGGATAACATGAGAAAAAGAATGTGTGTGTGTATATATATATATATATAACTGGGTCACTTTATAGCAAAAACTGACAGAACGTTGTAAATCAAGTATAATTTAAGATTTAAAAAAAAATAAAACTCTGTGAAGCATCATGCATTAAAATGGCATTAGGTGAATTTTTTGATTATGGAAATTCAAGTCTAAAATAACATTTTTTCTGAAGGTGAGTAGATTCAAATACATCCTAGGAACCTTATATAGTGCACACTCTAGATAAGGGATATTTACCAAGTGTTTTCTCAGGGAGCAAAATTATAAGCCAGAGTTGGTCACTGATTTTTTTTTTCCACTGACCCAATTTAATGTCAGTGCTATTTTTGGGATACAAAAGAAAAACTGAGGGCCAGAGGCAAGGAAGAGAGGTAGCAGGTTAACTGAAACTTAGCAATGCTTGGCAGCTAGTCCAGAAAAATCCACCTTCATCTTCTGCGAGGGTCCTCTTACACTCCCAAGCAGCCCTCCTTGTGTGAGGGTGAACAATATGAACAAAAAGAACCAAGGAAAAGGACTCTGTCAGATTTGTTCACTCAGAATCAGTTGATTGTCTGCCAAGAAACATTTCTTATCCTCAAGAGGTTCTGAGCTTAACTTTCACACCTCTTTGTGGACACAGAAGAAAGGACACTTCTCTGGTTGGGGATCCTGCATGTGTGTATGTGTGAGCACACAGGCTTGGACGGACATGCAAAGGAAAAGCGAATACTGGATCGACATCGAAGCTACACTGCCGTTCCCTTTTTTATCCTCTTCTAGTTTTTAAAGTGTTACAAATGTATTTTTACTCACAGAGAAATTGTTACTATAAGCTAAATAACGATAACCTTGTTGCTGAAACTTCCCATTAATTTTAACTTGCAGTAATCATACCTTGAAAATCCATGCATGTTTTAAAGTCAAACTTCCTAATTTCCTGCCTTGATTAAGCATCTTTACCTTTGTGCCCAATGACAGTTTACTCCATTTCACATACACTTCATAGGATATCACAATGGAAGAGAAAGAATGGTTATCTAGTTATGTGAAGATGCAGAAACAGAGGACCATCCAAAGGGGCCAGTGAATCAGCAATGTGACATGAGCCATATTACCTTACAGTGATGTCTTCTTTGACAGGACCTTAGGGAAGAATCTTGTGGTTTCTAATTTCTAGTCATTTGCTGTACTCTTTTTCTTTTCTTTTTGAAAAATAGATTTTTTTAAAGTTAAATATATACAAATGGCATGCATTTAGGTGGAACACAGTGCCAGTGAATTACCAATTATTCCAAGCCCACACACAAAACATACACAAAGAAAGTATTGTTTCTGAAGTGCAATGTGCAGTCTACAAGGAGATATTTAAATCAAGATGGAAACAGGGGAGATTTTTTCCTTCTTTGGACTGTACTGTAGGATATAACAAGGAGCTATGGCTCTTTTCCTTAGTATGTAGAATCAGGATGCATTTCCCAGTTTGTTTACCACCCAATCAAAAGGGCTGATGTAAATTATATCCAGTTAAGGATATACTGTGCTTACAAGTACATTCCTGTAGAGTGGCTATTATTTGGAAATACTGTAACACCTATTCAGCATATATCTAAACACATTGTTAATATTTATGATTTTAGACTCAGCTCTATAAAATAATATTATTATCATTGCATATTTTCCCACCTCCTATTTCCTGTAACAAAATATGAAAATTGACTGAAGATATGTAGAGTAGAAAAGGTGAATTCCTCTTGTAGAAAGAGCATTAACTGGAGCATTCTGATTCTCATTGAGAATTAGTACAGCAATTTTTTTACAGATAAAAGAGCCTCTTATCTTATGAAGAGCTGCATTAAATACAGCCTGAAATTCTGTTTCATGTGTCCTCTTTCAGAACCAAGGAGAGAGCAGAAAAGATGTGTGTTGTGAGAAGTCTGTACTCCCATTTTCTTTTTCTTCTTGTAAAATAGCTTTTCTGAAAGGTAAATAGTACACAAGTGCCATGAGTTTAGGTGGAACACAGTGCCAAAGTAATACTAATTCCAACAACAGCAGTAGCTATAACTTTAAAAACAAAAAACAAATTCCAATGTTATGAGTAACTTTACTGATCATAATAAAAGATAAAATTTAATGAGTGTAAGAGGTAATTCTATTTCATTTTTTTTTCAGACAAAATAGAACATGGTGATACAAGCAAATAAAAAAACAAAACAGGTAATAAAGAGTATGGACATATCTTTGATCCACATTGTGGCCAAAAGCTTTGGATTTAGAGCTATAAAGGGCAGTTTTCATTTTCTAGAATTATGTTAAGATCTAAAGTTCTTCTTATTGCTCACATTACCCTTATTGTGTAATAATGATCAACCAAATAAATGGATATATAGGAGGGAAGTGAGAATAATCTATTAAGCAGATGTCCTCTATGACAGCAAAAACGATTGTACATGCAGATTCACCAATACCTATGTCCTGTTTTCTTTGCACCTCTTTGTGAACTTTGTCTCTTTTTCCTATTTAGCACCATTTCTTGCCCAGGCTTTGTCCAGTGATTGATTTAAGTCCAACTTTGTGTGCATACAAGCCTGCTATATAATAGTGCTACCTACAAGCTCAGGGTTGGGAGGAAAAATCTTTTCTCGTTTATTTATGCATCTATAAAAGAAGCCAGGATGTTTTTATGCCCTGTTATTATAGACCACATTCTCCACAACACATATAGGAAAAGGATTGGGTCAAATGGAATACTTATAAGATACAAAAGAATTTAAAGTAGCAGCAGGAAAGCCTAATTCTATCAGAGAAAATCCAAATAACAATCCTATTACTCTTTTGTAAAAGTCCTGGATAAATAAACATGTTGAGTCTGGTAAAATAACCAAATCCAATGTGGAACTGGGGGTCATCAGAGCAAAGCCAATGCACTTTGGTGCTCAGAATGGGTTCGCATTTGCAAATAGTGTTGCCTGGTATAGTAGAAAGAGTCCCATAAACCTAGGTTTGAATTTCAGATCTGCCATTGATTGGCCAAGTGACCTTCTGATCCTCAGTACTCCCCACAATGGACAAAATGATACTTAGCTTCTAGAGCTGTTGGTAAGAGTAGATATATGGTTTAAAGTGTCTAGAACAGTGCCTGGCACAGATGAGCTCAAAAGTAAGTTACTTTTATTGTTACTACTGTTAATCATCTTGGCACACTGCTTTTCTATCAAATGCCTCTAATATTATAATGAATATGAAGAACCCCACTGAACTTGAAATAATAAAATACCTTAAATTCAGAGAACATTTTTGACCTAAAGTACTCAGATTCCTTCCCTTCCATTCCTCCTCTGATTAGTACTATAAAGTGAAAGGAATGCTATCATGAGGACATCTGAGTACAGGTGCAGGGGTAGAATGGAATAGCACTGCCTGGCCACCTCTGGTTGCACCACTTTTACTATCAATCCAGGTTAAGTGAAGGAACAAAATGGCACCAGGAGGAAGAGGGTGGGCAGAAGGAAACAAGGAGTGAACTCTTCACATCTTAGGCCACCAAGGATGTCTCAAAGGATCCAATCCACTTACACAAAATGCAAATTAGTTTGAGTCATCTGAAAAAAAAATAAAGAATTTGGAAATGAGCAGTTTAGGCCACAGCTAAGAACTGAGGCAAAGATGTGGATTCCTCTCAGATATCATTTTTAAAAATTTTGTCCAGAATTAGCCCAGTTATTGCATCCATTCTCAGCTCTTCTCAAGCTGTCAAAAGAAAGCCAAACTTAGTTTTTAGTTCCTTCAGGTTTCTTGCTGGCTGCAAAATGATATGAGGCCCTTCATCTCCTTCCTGGTGTTGCAATCCCTTCTCTTTGCGATTGCTTCATCCACCAACTGCCTCATGCCAACACTTTGCCTACTATTTTCTTCTCTGTCTCTCCTTCTCTGTGTCCACTTCGCCAGCTTGCCAGCAGTGGATTGGCCTGGAACAGTGGGCTGTCACGTGACCAAATCCTGACTGCTGTGAAGCACCCACAACTGAGTTTTCCATGACGCACCTGCTGCTGTCACGTTGGCTCTCAAGTAAATAAATGGTCAAATCTTTCCCAAAAGTGCTTTTGACAAAGAACAGCTTAAATTGCCAAAGATCTTGACAAATGGGCTGCTATCTCGGAGAGCGAGTAAAGTAACCCATTTTATCGACAAGAACAGATAAGGCCCACCTCTTCCACCTCTTTGTCTCCTTGCCTTTTTACGCTGATATTCCTATGGAGACAAAGAAAAAGAAGAAAAGGAAACAGGCAGATCTTTAGCGCTGGCTCTCCCAGGGTTGATTAGGATGCTGATCTGTGTGGCAGGTTTCTAGGTTCTCACCCAACTTCTTGGCTGCTATTCAAAGGATTTAACAGTGCGCTTTGTAAATAGTGGTGTACAAAGCCAGTCTAAAAATAGTACATTTCCAGGGTCTGAATTGGGTGAGTGGCAGTGGCTGTATTGTACAAGACAGATTACAAGCAAGTTATTTGATAGCACTTGATATGCGGGGTTATTCACATGCTTCCTCTGGTTTGGTTAAATAATGCAAACCCATTTACCAACACGCACTATTTTGTTTATTTGTGCTCTGGAGAGCTTGCATGTGTTTATGACCAACAAATGTACATGTTCTATTTTCTGACAATCAAACAAAGCTCTCCGGATGAGGTAAACAGCTGAGTTAAATAGTGGAGCCGACACTCCTGAGAATCGCTGATGTGACACTTTGGTGGTTGTTAATGACAGGTTTCCTGCTGCGCTTGCTGCCCTAAAGGATTTTTGCTGAAGGTGGGAATCAACAAGAGACTCTGATGACTAGGGGGGAATGCTAGGTCTGGATGAAATCTCTCTTGAAACCATGTGCATGAAGGCTTGTGCTTCACTAATAATTTTTCACCGAGAGAGCTACTCTGCTTGTTCTGTCTCACCCTCAGGCCCGTGATTGGGCTGTGTGGGACCACAGAGAGTAGAACAGTCCTTGCTGTTGCCACTGTGGAACAGAGGTCAACCGTACCTTTCACAGGAGACTCAGGCTCAGGGAGAATCCCAAAGGAACTTTAAATAAGGGCATAATTTTCTGAAGTAAAGACACTGGGAATGTGTTTTGCAGTCATTTGAAAGCAAAAGACACTGCTCCCATTTTTGTTCCTATATAATTTGAGGAGAGAAGTGTTCTTATGTCAAAATACAATATAATTATTCCCAACATAAATAATTGCCTTGCAGGCAATTTGAAGACTTTCTTATTTCATACAATGTGGAAACTCTTAGGTGAAGCCCTCAGTTGTTCTGGCAGGTTGATTTCCTCTTAGAAGATGGAAACTGAGAACGGGGACAGTTCTTGAAGGGGCTGGACCAGAGAAATACACTAAAGAGAATTTTTTTAAAAACCCAGCCTGTCACTTTAGCAAACATTTCTCCTACCCAAATTTCATGCCTTTAATTTGATATAATCTCAGGTAAATTAGGTCTGACTGTCTAGGAGTGTACATTTTCACACTCTTCTCTCCCCTACTTATGTATGAAGTTGAGAACGGTACAAAAACTCTTTTCACCTTCCAGTTTACTCATCCACAAAACAGTGAGAATAAAACATACCTCGTTGTGAGGATTAAATTAGGTAAGGTAGGTAAAGCACTTGGTCCATGGGAATAAGTGAGCGCCTGGGCACGGCATCCTGGACATGGCCTCTCACCTACCCAATAACGCCCTGGTCTCCCTCAAAATAGGTATCATCTCACAGGCTAAACACTGTGCAAATGTCCAATTCCTTTTGAGCATTACTAGTATCACCATTATTATCATCCTGGTTGTTAAAGAATGAATAGTTCAGACAACATTAAATCAGAATTTCCTGGCATTTTCCTCTTTATCACCAACTACGTGATAGTGGGGATTATTTTTTCTTTGGAGCTGAAGATAACATAAACCATGATTTGGGCCATCCTGGAATTTCCTCAATCTGGCTTTTACTTCTTATGCAAAGGAATTACGTTTTTTTTAAGGTAGACATTTGCTTACATCCCTAAAGAGACAGAAAAACACAGGTTTCATCTCTTATTTGAACTGAATTTTTCAAACAAACAAAAGAATATAACCGAATAGACTTGGGGGGGGGCATACCCTCAGGCATGAGCAAGGTGAACTCTCAAAGAGCCTGATACAGTTATGAAGAAATGAAGAGCCAAGTAACACCCTACACGTCATAGTAACGGCAAAAATATTACAAACCCACCATGGTTATAAAGTTAAGAAGAGCATATGACGTAGCTCCATAAATGGAAAACTCACACTATAAAATAAAATGAGATGGTACCACTACTAGTAACTCTTCTCAAGATTGGCTTTCAGTATCTGAGCTACAGTTTTCTCAGCTTATTCTACAATGAAGGATCACTTTGGGTTTAGTGATCATCACCCAAAGTTAACTAAGTTGCTAGAAACAAAATCTCAGTCAAATATGTGAAAATATTGGAATTGACCTTTTTAATAAAATTTTCACATTGTACTTAAAAACTATATTGAAAAGACAGTATTTTGTTTTTTATTTGTTTTATTTTTTGCCATTTCTAGGGCCGCTCCTGCAGCATGTGGAGATTCCCAGGCTAGGGGCCTAATTGGAGCTGTAGCCACTGGCCTACGCCAGAGCCACAGCAACGCGGGATCCAAGCCACGTCTGCAACCTACACCACAGCTCACGGCAACGCTGGATCCTTAACCCACTGAGCAAGGCCAGGGATCGAACCCGCAACCTCATGGTTCCTAGTCGGATTCGTTAACCGCTGAGCCACAACAGGAACTCCGAAAAGACAGTATTTTGAAAAATGTCCAAGTTTCATTTTCATTGGCCAAGTTGAATTGATTCCTCTGTTTTCTCTTCAAAGGGGTACAATCTTGCCTCTAAGAGGCTTCTCTTCTCAAAGGGATGAAATGTACTAACACAGAAACTAAAAGAATGATACTTTCCCTTTTAATTCATTTGAGGTTTATTTTCCTTTTCTGTTTTATCATAAGCCTACCTACTAATGTGCTGACCGTGTTCTAGGCATTGAGAGGGATTAAGAGCTGTCACTATATGCATGGATCTTGTTGAGGGAAAAAATTACTTTCATGTAAGAACCATTCAAGACAGTGTCCATAAATGCCCAATTAAATTTAGTCAGCTGCTAATATAATGGCAGAGATCACCAAGGCTGTAGATGGTTGACACCTGGTAGGCTGGTATGGCAGAGAAGTGGAATTTAGTAAAAGTAGATGGGGTAGCTGTTTTGAGCTGAATTGTGCGTGCACCACACCCATTCATATGTTGAAGTTCTAATTTTGTACCTCAGAATGTGACTGTATTTAGATATAGGGTCTTTAAAGAAGCAATAAATTAAAATGAGGTAATTAGAATGGGTTCTAATCCAATATGACTGGTGTTCTTCTTAGAAGAGATTAGAACACACACAGCGGAGAGATCATATGAAACGCAGGGAGAAGATGGTTATCTGCAACCCCTGAGTCTTGCTTCTTTCAGAAGAAACCAATCTGCTGACACCTTGATCTCAGGCTTGCAAGCAACTAAGCTTCTTTTGTGTGAGCTACCAAGGCTAAGGTACTTAGTTATGGGAGCCCATGTAGACTAATACAGTGGCCTTAAAAGATGAAGATTTGGAGTTCCCGTCGTGGCGCAGTGGTTAACGAATCCGACTAGGAACCATGAGGTTGCGGGTTTGGTCCCTGCCCTTGCTCAGTGGGTTAACGATCCGGCATTGCCGTGAGCTGTGGTGTAGGTTGCAGACGTGGCTCGGATCCCGCGTTGCTGTGGCTCTGGCGTAGGCCAGTGGCTACAGCTCCGATTCAACCCCTAGCCTGGGAACCTCCATATGCCGCGGGAGCGGCCCAAAGAAATAGCAAAAAGCCAAAAAAAAAAAAAAAAAGATGAAGATTTGTTTGGGGGCAAGTGGGTGCTAAACTTCTCTCTCCCCTATTTTTTTTTTTTTTTGTCTTTTTGTTGTTGTTGCTATTTCTTGGGCCGCTCCCGCGGCATATGGAGGTTCCCAGGCTAGGGGTTGAATCGGAGCTGTAGCCACCAGCCTACGCCAGAGCCACAGCAACGCGGGATCCGAGCCGCGTCTGCAACCTATGCCACAGCTCACGGCAATGCCGGATCGCTAACCCACTGAGCAAGGCCAGGGACCGAACTCGCAACCTCATGGTTCCTAGTCGCATTCGTTAACCACTGCGCCACGGCGGGAACTCCTCTCTCCCCTATTTTAAATATCTAATTCTTATTTGCACTCCCCCCCCCATTTGTATCCTTGTGTAGAAGTTAGAAGATGGTGGGAGAAAGGAAGATGGGAAAGGAATTTGGGAAGGGTAAAATGAGAGCAGAGAAAGGATACTCTGACACCAAACTAGTGTTTTACTAGAGATCATTAGATATGGAAAAGCAACAAAAAGCAGCAACTATAAAAGCTGTGAGCAGTTTTAAAACTAAGGAATGACATTAAGAGTAAGGAACTATAGCGTGTTTAACAAGATTATCAAAAATCTGAAATTTATCTGCACTCAATAAGGAGATGTTATTGCTCACTTGTGGCCTCTTGATAAGTTCAACCTCTATCTTCTAAAGATAAATTCCAATATTATAATTATAGTTATGACTTATTTGATATTTATAATACCCCAGGGTTGCCTTCTTGCCACATTATTTTTACACTGTTGAAATACATTTTTTTACAATGGATATAAATGATGTAAATGTAATATGGAAGCATTTATATTGATAGTAAAGACATGGCTGAGCTACTTAGTCAAATAAGACTTGTCACTCAAGTGAGTCTCATTACCCATTGAGTAGTTCCCAGTGATTGAGGGGTTTTCAGTTGGTTGAGAAAGATAGTAGGGATAAATGCTAGTACATGAAGATAAACTGCTGCCTCAAATCTAAGCTGTTAATCTAGGGAGACCCTGAAACTCACCTAATATATTCTACCACCCAGATATATTTTGTTTTCAGTAGTGATGTCAAAAAAATTTGTTAAGTGGCCACATGCATGTTGTTGTTTCTTAAAGAAAGAACTTATGTTTGGCCTAAGCTCCTGTGAGTAGTTTAGTCTCAGTAGTGAATTTAGGAAAATGTTTCTTTTTTTCTTTCTTTCTTTTTTTTTTTTTTTTGTCTTTTTACTTCTTCTAGGGCTGCACCCGCCGCATATGAAGGTTCCCAGGCTAGGGGTCTAATCGGAGCTGTAGCTGCCAAGTCAGCCTATGCCAGGGCCACAGCAACACGGGATCCGAGTCGCATCTGCAACCTACACCACAGCTCACGACGCCAGATCCTTAACACACTGAGCAAGGCCAGGAATCGAACCCGCAACCTCATGGTTCTTAGTTGGATTCGTTAACCACTAAGCCACAACAGGAACTCCTAGAGAAATGTCTCTTTCATTACAATTGTGCAAACTGTGTTGGGGAAGGGGGCAGGAGAACTACTGAGGAAGGTTTATATACTCTGGTCTAAACTATTAGGAATTTGGTATGGAGAATGTTAATATCTTCAGAACTCTCCTTGTTTTCCCAAGGACCAAAAGCCTGGGTGCCTTCAGAGGTCCCTTTCTGGCCAAGGCCTGTAGGTTCTTATATGCAGTTGCTGCCTAGAGCATCTTCTAGCCCCTGGCGGTCACACCAAGCTCTGCCTTAACCTGTTACTCCTGCCTCACATGTTTGCTGTTGTCGACACTTTGTTACAGATTCATGCATTTCATTCATGGAGTGCTTTGATATGGATGCTTCAACCTTCCTCAGTTTCTGGGCTGAAGTGCCACTTTAATGAGCTTCCTATAATCAGGGGACAGTATTTACTGTCATGCCCAGCCCTAGTTCCAGAAATTCTAGAGTGAGCCTCTGCTTTCCCAGGAAAAAAGATGTGTTTTTCTTTGTATCTCTATCAGTAGTAAAATGCTCAGTAAATATTTATTGTATGAGATGAAGAGAGAGAAAAAAAAGAAAGAAAAGAAGGAAGGAAGGGGAGAGAAGGAGGGAGGAAGGAAGGAGGGAATAAATGTTGGCTTTTTGCACGATTGCACACTTGAGAATGTGGTCTGCAGCAGCAGGAAAAAGACAGCTAAGTTTCTGTAGCAATTCTGTTCTTGATATTCTCTTTGACCATTAGCCCCAACCATTACCTCCTAAGCCACCCACTTCTGTAGAGAGCACTTTTTTCCACAGAAGGATTGTTCCTGCCATCATATCACTAGACACAAGGGATTTTCCAAGGGTAGGTGGAAACATTTCAAAAAAACAAAAATAAAATAAAATAAAATAAAATAAAATAAAATAAAATAACAGCCCAAGCTCAGGACTCCTCCTGTTTAAAAGAAAGAAAGAAAGAAAGAAAGAAAGAAAGAAAGAAAGAAAGAAAGAAAGAAAGAAAGAAAGAAAGAAAGAAAGAAAGAAAGAAAGAAAGAAAGAAAGAAAGAAACATTTCAGAGAATACAGCAAGAAGACAAGGAAGGTCTAAAAAGTACAAAGCCTGCCTTATTTATCCTAGTGGTGTTACAATTGCCAGACACTGGGTTAATCCTAATGATTTCCATTTCAGTTATCATAAGGCCCTACATGCCCCTAGAGTATCTGAGTAATTTTCCCCAATTCTCTTAGATTCATCATGCCTGGTGTGAGAGGAGGGGAAAAGAAAAATAACACCTCCTTTATGTGACAGACACTGGGCTAGGTACCTGTAGAAATCACAGTTTGGAATGTCTACACAGTCCACAGGATACCCTCAGTACACTGCTCTCACCTTCAGCTGTGTTTATAGTAAGTCTACACTGCACAGTCCCAACCACCATCTACTCATGCCACAGAGAACTCTTGTCATAAGGGAAAGAATCAGACTGTCTTATGAGACTTTAGAATTGGAGTTATGAATTCCTGATCCTTCTGTGTTAGTGTCTTGGAAGGGGATACATGAACCTAAAAGCTGTGGGCCTGTCAACTCTTTTGGCATAGAGGAGAGAAAGCCAATTCTAGCATAAGAAGGAAAAAAATCAAATACAGCAAAGTTCCTGCTGTGGTGCAATAGGATCAGTGACGTCTCTAGAGTGGTGGGGTGCAGATTTGATTCAGCTGAGGCATAAGTTGCTACTGCAAGGACCTGATCTCTGGCCTGGGTACTTCATATCACTATAACCTTATACTTAATTTCCTCTCTGGCTCAATCTCTCTCACTTTTCCCCTTAAGCCAGCTCAGGTTGGTTTCTGTTACCTGGAATGAAAGGAATCCTAACTAATAAAGCAATGCACATGCTTTACTTTAACATGATTTTCATGACACATCTGAGTTATCTTCTATCTCTGTTCTACCCAGGAGAGAACAGGAATTAATAACTAAGTTGCCCAGGCCTTATGCCTCATAAATTTCAGAGATGTCTTTTGAACCCAAGTTTTGTGGCCTCTAAAACCTGAACTTTTTCTCCCAGGCCCTTTTTCCTTTGGAGGTGCTCCCACAGTTGGGAGGATCTTCCCCCAGGGCCTGGGGGAGACACTAAAGTTTTGTAAACCTTGAGGTAACAAAGATTCCAGGGATCACAATCACCTCTGGCTACTGATTCCTGCCAGAACACCAGTTTCTGCCTGTTCTGTCTTCCCCTCCCCAGTGGGAACACAGACTGTGCATTCTTCTGGGGTTGGAGGAAAAGCTCCTAGGCCCCATGGGGAACAGGATACCCACTCCCCCACGCCCACAAAGTAATGAAATCAAGTCCAAAATTTTGTCTGTCCTTTGGGCATGTCTTCTGACCTCTATTAGTCAGCAGGGACCCACAGCACCAGGCTTGTTGCACTGTAAGTTGTCTCCCCTTACAAATGCTCAGAATCTCCTTCCTCTGAAAAATTTGACCAAGATGGGTCAATCTGTTCTTTTCCAGGAACGCAGGATCCTTTTTCCTTCCACTGAAAACTGTTTTCTGATTCATTTGGTGATGACTTATTTGGAATCCATCATTCACATCCTGTTGGGGATGTGAGGATGCTGCTCAGTGGGGCTGGTGGCCTATGTCTGGCCATGGAAGTGCTCTGGGACTCCTGTCCTGACCAGGGCCTTTGGTACCTTGATATTGGCTTAAGAACCTGTTATAAGTTAAAGACATGGACATATTTCCCTGTCTTCTTACTGACTTGAGTGATCATTAAATGATGATTTTGTGCTCAGTGTAGAAACAAAAAATATGATTCTCCTTCCATGAATCCTGAACCCAAGTTCCACGGCCAAGTTCTTGGGGTTGGAATTCTCTCCCTTCTGAGGTAGATCCAGCATAACTCCACAGAGATAGTAGGTGATTTTTTTTTCCCCTATGTAATGATTAAGGGTCATTTGATGATTTCTAGAACCACAGTAGCTTGGCCAAGGTTTACAAAAAGGAATAATAATTACAACTTAAATATCACTCTCCACTCCCACCTACATCATTTGTTCCCTTGATATGGCAAAACTTTGTGGCAAAGTGGTGGCCCATTCAAGAATCTGGATTAGTTGTTAATGTTCCACTGATAGTGTTCTTAATTACCTGAGGGAAAAAGGTAAAGGAGACAAAGATTAATGTGAGGTTAATCTCACTTTAGTACCTGGCACACAGTAGTTTCTGAATAAATGTTAAAAAGATGAATTATAATAATAGATTATAAAATATTGAATAAAAATAATCTATGATACCTCATGATATTCAATAAGAAACAGAAAAGGAGAAAGAGGAAAATCTGCAAATAAATTGCAGTAAAATTTGATATATAGTACATATAGTATGTGTGTGTGCATACTGGGATGGGAAGAGAAAGTAATTAGAGCAAAATATTGATGGTTGTTAAACCTAAGTGAAGAGTACATATTGATTGTACTATTCTTTCAAATTGTCTGTGGTTTGAAAATTTTTAAATAAACTGAAAGGGGAAAAAGGATTGAAGAACAGGCTGACTTTTACCTTATGAAGGAGTTAGAAAGCATAGGTAGTTCTTTTTCTGGAATAGGTGAGAGAAAATGGAAAGTTAGGCAGAATAAATAGGAAATAGAATCGCAGAATATGATCAGTTGAAGGATCTTTAAAGTCTAATGTTCAGACTGGTTCTGAGCATGATCCACAAGAAGAAGTTTTCTGGCTAAATAAACTGTGGAAATAAGGCATTACTCTATCTCTCTCTTGGAGTATTACAATGAATATTATTAGCATATTAAAATTCTGAGTAAGGAAATGTGTTTAATATTGTTTAATGTCACAACTCCTAAACTAATTTGACACAGGACCTCTATTTATTCGTTTGTTTGTTTTTGTTTTTTTTTTTAGGGCAGCACTCTTGGCATATGAAAGTTTCTAGGCTAGGGATCCAATCAGAGCTGCAGCTGCCGGCCTACACCACAGCCCCAGCAATGCAGGATCCAAGGCGAGTCTTTGACCTACACCACAGCTCATGGCAACACCAGATCCCCCACCCACTGAGCGAGGCCAGGGATAGAACCTGCATCCTCATGATACTAGTCAGATTTGCTTCTGCTGCACTACAACAGGAACTCTAGGACCTCTTTTTAAAAGTGTTACCCTTGGAGTTCTCTTGTGGTGCAGCAGGTTAAGGATCTGGTGTTGTCACTGCAGCAGCTTGGGTCACTGCTGTGGTGCAGGATTGATCCCTGGGCCAAGAAATTCCACACAACACTGCTGTGGCCAAAAAAAAAATGGTTACCCCCATTAATTTCCTCAGAAATAATGTCCTGCAGAATAGACCTAGAGAAACCCTGATGCAGATCGATACCCTATTTAAGAAATGAAGAAATAGGAGTTCCCGTCGTGGCGCAGTGGTTAACGAATCCAACTAGGAACCATGAGGTTGCGGGTTTGGTCCCTGCCCTTGCTCAGTGGGTTAAGGATCCGGCGTTGCCGTGAGCTGTGGTGTAGGTTGCAGACGCGGCTCAGATCCCGCGTTGCTATGACTCTGGCATAGGCCGGTGGCTACAGCTCCGATTCGACCCCTAGCCTGGGAACCTCCATATGCCGTGGGAGCGGCCCAAAGAAATAGCAAAAAAAAAAAAAAAAAAAAAAAAAAGACAAAAGAAAAATTTTAAAAAAAATTAAAAAAAAAGAAATGAAGAAATAGACTCAGAATATTTGGTTCTCTCAACGTCACAGTGGAAGAGCTGAGCCAAGAACTCAGGTTAGGAGAAAAGTGATGGAAAGATAGTGCTTGGTGGCATTCATAAAGGAGGAGAAAATGTGTCTTACAAAAATCATGCTGATTGAAATATTTAACACCATTTCAACCAATTAATACTCCATATTTTATCCCATTTATAGACATTCTACATATAGGATCTATTTTGCAAACATGACACCTTTGTTTATAACCATGGAGACATATGATGTTTGCTCCTAATATCGTACCATACGTGAGAAAATGAAATGTCTTCTATATATGACACAAAGCTAAGTTTCATCCTATTACACGGACTAAATATTACATGGAATTGTGATAGAATCACCCTGTCTTAAGTTACACTGTTTACTCTAACAGTTGTGATAGGCTAAGGGCAGGGCGGGGGGGGAAACCTCCATGTTTTACTGCTTTACAAGTCAACCACATTAAGAACATACATCTGCTTTAAAACTACAGTTTCTTTTCTAGTGCCCAAGCAGATTTGCTCTGTGCTCAAGCAGTTATCAAACCCCGCTCTGTCTCTGATGGCTGCAGTTTGCATTCGGCGCATGAGCTCAGCCCTGGTGCAGGGTGGGCAGCCTCAGTCAACAGATGTCAACTCCCCTTGTAAAGGCGCTGCTCTGTCTCACAACTGGTGAAGAGAACTGAAGGAGTTTCCTTCCCTTTATGGCTTTTATCTCTCTGGTTAATAGGGGATGATGCTTAGAGGAGGCAATTCTTGAGCAATAAATCCAGACAGCAAATAAAGCAAGGGAAGAGGGAGGAAAATTACTATGTAAGAAGTTTCCTTTGTTTACTATGTTTAATTGGGATTCCACACATGAATGAAGAAGAGAAGAGGTTCTCTCTCAGGGTGACTGGGAAGGAGAAAAAGGTGGGTTTCCTCTGTCTGTGTGCTTTTTAATGTGCAAATTAGTCAAAGCCTTTCCCAGCCTGAGAGAGAGTTTGTAGTTCTGAGTACAGGGCCAGTGTCTCAGTGGGTGCTCAGTAAATATTAATTGAAGAGGATGATGGCTTTGAGGAGTGGGCTTAATTACATTCTCTCAGGCACAGTCCTCTAGATGCACACAAAGGTCACTCTGTCTCTTGCCCCAGGCGCTACCCAAATGACCTCTTGGGTTAATGAGAAAGGTCTCTGTTCTCTCATTTTTCTTCCACTTCATCTGCAGTCTCCTTCCCAACCCACCCTGCCTTCTGTGCTTAGAGGCTGATGAGAACAAATCAGGGGAACATGGAAACAACAGCTGCTGCAGCCTTGCTGTTTGTGTGGTCTTCCTCCATGGGAACTTGCCTCAGTACCTCCTTGAGCTGCCAGGAAATGGAGGGAGCAGAAGGAATCAACTGGAGAATTGGGTAGGGGCTGCAAGAGGGAGCCTGGTGTGGTGGATTGTGCTTTCATTCTCAGCAACTCACACTTCTTCTAACAGGATTATACACCCTGTAGTGCCTCCAAAGGGGGTGTATACACTTTCTGCACCTTTGACATCAGGTTTGGGCATGTGAGTACTTTGGGCAGTGGTATGTCATACTTTAACTGTGCCTCATCCAAGGGAAACTTCAAAAGCCTGCCGTGGATTGAATGTTCTCCTTCCAATAGAGAACGTTTGTCTTCCCTGCCCCCCCAAATTCATATGTCGAAGCCCTAGCCCCCAGTGCAATGGTTTCAGAAAGTGATTAGGTCATGAAGGTGGAGGCTTGCATGCATGGGATTAGTGCCCTTTATAAGAAGAGATATGAGGAGTTCCCGTCCTGGCTCAGTAGTTAATGAATCCGACTAGGAACCATGATGTTTTGGGTTCAATCCCTGGCCTCGCTCAGTGCGTTAAGGATCTAGCGTTGCCATGAGCTGTGGTGTAGGTTGCAGA
Organism: Phacochoerus africanus; assembly: GCF_016906955.1. Classification (NCBI taxonomy): domain Eukaryota; kingdom Metazoa; phylum Chordata; class Mammalia; order Artiodactyla; family Suidae; genus Phacochoerus; species Phacochoerus africanus. Next base: position 96,347,796 of record NC_062553.1, on the reverse strand, counting down.
TGTGGCTCAGATCCTGTGTTGCTGTGGCTGTGGTGTAGGCCAGTGGCTACAGCTCCAATTCGACTCCTAGCCTGGGAACCTCCATGTGCCATGGGTGTGGATCTAGAAAAGAAAAAAAAAAAAAGGAAGTGATATGAGGAGTTCCCATCGTGGCTCAGCAGTAATGAACCTAACTAATATCCATGCAGATGTGGGTTTGATCCCTGGCCTCACTCAGTGAGTTAGCTCCCATTCAGTCCCTAGCCTGGGAACTTCCATATGCCTCAGTTGCAGCCCTAAAAAGGAAAAAAAAAAAAAAAAAGGCATGAGAGAGATGATCTCTTTATTTCAGCCATGTGAGGATACAGTGAGAAGACAGCTTTCTATAAGCAAGGAAGCAGACCCTCGCCAGACTCTGATCTGCTGGTACCTTTTCTCTTGGACTTCCCAGTCTTGAGAATTAGGAAAAATAAATGTGGCTCAATTAAACCACTCATTCTATGGTATTTTTATTCTAGTACCCTTAACTAAGACACAATCATTGTTTCTATCAACTCTCTTCCTGTTTTCTCTTTACCATAAGAGTGGCATGTCCAAAAATGGACTATTATTTCAGCGTGGATCTGGAATGAAAACAACACAAAACCAGATTTGATGCACATGTTTTCTTCATTACAGATCCTAGAAAAAGACTTTGTAATTGTAACTAAAATTTGGATGTTGTTTGTTACAGCAGCAGAGCTGACTGATTCATGCCCTTTGAGTGGAGTAGGAAAATTAAGTTAGATACAGACTTAAATACTCCATCAGTATTGGTTTTTGCCCGTCAGCCTACCAATCTGTGATGCATAATAAAAATTCCTTCATCCCTTGTAACTGGTATTTTGACACTACCCCCACAGTCTCCTTGAACTAAATAAAGTTGTAGGATATAATGAAGGGGCTTGTATGTGAGGGTGTGCTTCTCCAAGGTTAGGAAACCTGAGCTTTCTTCAGAGACCCACATGAAAGGCATTTGCATCTTTCACTTCTCTGAGCATCAATCCAGATTAGCCTAAGTACCTCCTCCAATACTGGGGATACTGACAACCTTCCAAGAGGAAAAAATGGGCCTATGGTAGAGTAGCATGATGACTTGGATAACTTTGATTTATTTGTGCTTGACCTTAGTATATATGTTCTTTTCCCAAAGCATATGCCTGGTGTAAATTATAACTAAATACCGGCTTAGACTAATGTCCTAAACAGAGACGAACTGAAACATTTATAAATTTGAATTCAAGTATAGCTTTATGTTAATTTTATTAAGGATCAATGGTTTCCATTAATGCCATGCCTTTATAAAGATGGTTATACGAAAATAGTGAATCAAACAGCTTCTTTCAGGAACTCTTTGACTACAAATTCTCATACCCTTGCTAAATTTAATCATATTACATATTACCAATAGATTTTGAGAGTTATCGTAAAATAGACAGTTCAAACCAACATATGATTATAAGTGACAACAGGAATATAACTGCAAATTTTAAAAATATGTTAATGCTTATCTTTGTATAGAAATATTAGCCTCTTTCTATGACATATGTGTATGTGTTTATAATCTATTTTTGTAATAGGGTAAAAAAAAATCGGATCCAAAAATATCACTCTCCCCTTTGACATTTATCAGTGATAGCAATGTCAGGGAACATTAGAACACTGAAAAGGTACAGAGATGCTGCCTAAAACAAATCTTTAGGTTTTATTTTTAAAGAATTTGAAGTAGATGCAAACTATTACATTTAGAATGCATGAGCAATGAGGTCTTGCTGTACAACACAGCAAACTGTATCCAGCCTCTTAGGATAGACCATGATGGAAGATAAGAAAGGAAATATATATGACTGGATCACTTTTCTGTACAACAGAAACTGCCACAACATTTTAAATCAACTATACTCAAATAAAATAAAATAATAAAAATAATTCGATATGTATCCTGAACGTTCACCTAATTTTAATGATCAAATTCTAAAATCCTGGATGGGGACTATGTTGAGCTTTTGAATTTGGCCCTATTCAGCTTTGTAGGCTCAGGAACTGGCATAAAGTTCAGGAAATAAAAAGGCTTTAAAAAAATAACTTGAATGGACAGACAGACAGATGGATGGGTGGGTGGGTAGATGGAAGAATGAGTAGAAAAATAGGTAGATGGATCTCCTTTCCTCCCCAAAAATAAAATAAGGGGGAAAAAGTAATGTTTCTGTATTGATATTAATTTAATCAATTTCAGAAAGAAGGCCATATTTTCTTTCAAAATAAGTGAGACAAATCCAAACTGATTTAAATTGAATTGTGATAACCATTATCATAGTAATAAATTAGAATTCTTATCTGAAGGCATCTTTTGCTTTCAAGTGCTTCTCTCTTATTATCCCTGGGGACTCAATGGTGATGGGTAATTTTCCTCATGCCCTCCAAGGTTTTCCTTGACCCCGCAGTGACCCCATAGGAAGATAGGACTTCATCATCTAGGGAGGGCATATGTTTTGGAGTTCTCTAGTTACTCTAATGTAGTCACAGTGTGTAAACAAAATTTCTCTTATTCCTGTAATTCATTTTATAAGGAAGAGCAGGGAAATTCATATTGGAATATAGATTTCCTGGTGAGATTTGATGAGGTCTATAATTGTCTTAATGAAAGTTTGGTTCCCATACCCCCTGAAACCATAAGGTGTTTGTTTGTTTCTCGTATTTTTTTTTTTTTTAATGGCAACACCTATGGCATGTGGAAGTTTCTGGGGATGTAGGTTGAACTGGAGCTGCAGCTGCAGGCCTACACCACAGCCATGGCAACACCACATCCAAGCCACATCTGCGACCCATGCTTCAAGGAAGAGTGTGCAGCAATGCCAGATCTTTAACCCACTGAGTGAGGCCAAGGATTGAACCCACATCCTCACAGAGACAATGCCATGTTCTTAACCCGGTGAGCCACAACAGGAACTCCATGTTTTTGCTATATTTGTGGGAGAAGGTAAGCTCCATGCCATCTTGATCTGATTGCCATTAGGTTTTAATCATTGCTATTTGTTTCATCCTTGTTAAAAATTTCTGACTTCTTGCTCTGTTCATCCATTCTCCTCCCAAGTTCCTTGATCATCTTTACAATCATTGTTCTGAACTCTTTCTGGGGTAGATTGCCTGTTTCCACATAGTTCTTCTTTTGGGGTTAGTTACATTTCTTGACCTTAGAGAAGTAGTCTTTTGTAGGAGATGTTCTATGTATCCCAGCAATGCACTCCCCCTCTGGTCACCCAAGCTATACACTCTAGGGATTCCCCCTAAGAGGGCTGTATGGGTCCTTCTGTTGTGTCAGGCTGACTATGTGAGTGGTCTGGTAGGCTTGGTTGGTCCCTATTCTGGTTGGTTGACAGGCCCTGCCTTATACAGATACTGCCAGCTGCCTTTTAATGGGCCCTGGTCACAAGGTGGCTGATTGCAGAAACTTAAGGGGCTGATTTAAGTTTGGCAGAGTCAGGGTCTCAAAAACTCTGGGATTGTTGCCTACCCACTGGCAAGTGAAGCAAGATCCTATGGCCATCTGGCAGGTAGAACTGGTTCCTGAAGTCTGGCTGTAGGTCTCAGGGATCCCAGAGCTCATTTTATGTCACTACTGTCAGAGTGATGGTTCCTGACCCAATTGAGTATGGAGTCTGGGGTGTCCTAAAGGATGCGATGGTCTGCTAATGGGCAGGGCTAGGGCCCAGCTGACACCAAGGTAAGCTCTGACCTGCTATGGGTGGATTTAGAGCACGAGCTGTAAGATCATAGTCTTCTTGCATGTGGTGTGTGAGGCTGGTCTAGAGCTTTGTTGCAGGCTTCCTGGTGGGAAGGGCTGGTTCCTACCCACCAGTGGGTAAAGCTGGGTCTTGGCTCTCAGGTCAGCAGGGCCATCTCTGGAAGCATGTCTGGAGGTGACTATGAGCTCAGAAAGTCTTTAGCCTGCCTGCTGATGGGTGGGGCTGTGTCCCTGCCCAGTTAGTTGTTTGGCCTGAGGTGTCTGGCACCTACAGGCTGTTGGGTAGGTCTATGGCTTGGCATGAATGATCCAAGGTAGAAGCTACCAGCAGCAATGTTCATGTGGTTGAATGTTCTCAAATATATCTTCCATCAGTGTCTTTGTCCCTAGGCTAAGCTGCAGCTGCCCTCTGCCTCCCCCAGGAGACACTCTAAGACCAGGAGGTAGGTCTGGCCCAGACTTCTAAGAAATTACTGCTTTTGCCCTTAGTTCCAGTGTATGTGAGAGTTTGTTTGTGCCCTTAAAGAGTGAAGTCTCTCTTTTCCCCAGTCCTGGGGGCCCCTGCAGTTAAACTCCACTATCCCTCACAGTCAAATGCTCTGTGGGATCATCTTCCTAGTGCCAAACCCCCAGGCTGGGGAGCCTGACATGGAGCTCAGAACTCTTGCTCTTGTGGGAGAACCTCTACAATATAATTATTCTCCAGTTTGGGGGTCACCCACTTGGGCTATGGGATTTGGTTATATCAGAAATAGGCCCCTTTTACTGAGGTTCCTTCTTTATGTGTTTAGTTGTAGAAGGTCTTTTCAGGTAGGTTCCAGTCTTTTTCATTGATGATTCTTCTACAGATAGTTGTGATTTTGCTGTACTTGTGAGAGGAGTTGAACTCAAGGTCTTTCTTTGCCAAGGAGGTGAGTTCAAGGTCTTTCTTTGCCATCTTGGCCTCTCCCTCATCCTTGAAAACGAGAACCCACCAAAGAAAAGTAGCACTTCCCTCCTTTGAAAATTCTATATTGACCTTGTACTTTTTGAGCTTGACTCCTCCCTTAGCTTCCATGACCTCACTCCCTTCTTATTCCCCATCTTTTTCTCAAACCATTCCTTCTCAGAGTCCACTGCTGCACCCTGTCCATCACTCACGCTTAAATACTGACTTTTCTTAGGGTTTGTCCTTAGTGCTCCTTGTCAGTGCTCTCACCCACTCCTGTAGTTTTAATTCTCACCTCTGCGCTAATAACTCCCAACTCTATATATCTAGTCTTGATCTCTCTGCATGAGAATATACCTTCACCTTGACCTCCTGCTATACATCCTGTGTCTTGGTTGGTGGACACACTCTGTCTGACACTCAAGCTTGGAATTGAAAGTCATTCTCCCAAAACTTAACAAGCCAAAGCATTAGATATTTTAGCACTTATCTTATGGCAACCATTACGCTATATTTGTGTGGTTCGGAGATGAAAAAGACATGCCTTACTATGAAGGAACCTGCATTGTAAGGGGAGAGGAAGACAAGTAAATGGAAAAAAGGCCAACAGAGGCAAAGTGAATGTGGCATTTAAGAAGTAAAACACTGTTGGAGTTCCCTCATGGCTCAGTGGGTTAAGGAACCAGTTTTGTCACTGCTGTGGCTCTGGTTACAACTGTAGCAAAGGCTTGATTCATGGCTTGGGAACTTTAGCATGCCCCAGGCTCAGCCAGGAAAAAAAAAAAATGGAGTAAGGAGGAGGGAGACAGTAATAATGAGTGAAGACTTCAAGAAGAGGCAGCAGCAAGCTGGGCCTTGAAAAATGAGTAGAAATTTTCTCAATAAAGATGGGTTAGTGGGAAGGGTAGTATTCCAAAAACAGGGAAAGTATGAACAAAGGCACAGGGTATAATTGCATAGCTTATTTTGTTATTTATTCACCTAGTTGGAACTCAGAAATTATTCTAAACTCAGAAAAAACAGAGTAATATGATGTACTAATAGCATTGTAGGAGGGACGAGGAGGGGGATTTGGGAGAGGGGAAATGAAGGAGTATGGTAGGAGAAGAAACTAGAAAAGCAAGTTGGGGCCAGCCCATGAAAACAGATGTTGTTTCATTTATTTGAATAAAATGTACTTTGTACTTCCTGTGAGAAGGGTACGCAGCTAAATTTTAGGGCTGACATTCACTTATGTAGTTACAAAATAATACAAGTTGACATTAAGTTGAAAAAGTGCTATCACATGACTTCCTGCCATACACCAGAGAGATTCCTAGCAGTAAAATAAGTATTTAGTGAGCCATTACATTGCAGATCCTTTCCCAAGTGTCATTGTTTTCCTTCCTGGTCAGCTTTGGATCAAAAAAAAAAAAAAAAAGGAGGAGGAGGAAGAGAATAAGGGGAAAGAGAGCTGGAGGAGAAAGTGTGGAGGAGCAGGGAGAGGAGAAGAAGAAGGGGAAGAAGAGGAAGAAGAACAACAACTCTATTTTCCATCTGGAATGTTCTTAAACTGAGACAGTCATCCAAGGAAAGAGAATGCAGATTGATCACACTGGTTTTAACGAACTTTCCATACCTGGAAGCCTCACCAGAAACGTAAAATTTGGGCTTTTGGATCAGAGGTGGCTATTTTTACTCTGCCAGACTTAAAGAGACATGAAACATGATGACCATTCTCCACATCAGGATTTACGTCGAGACTCGCTAGAAAAGGTCTCCTTTATGGAATTGATCTCTTTGGAGGAAGGAAGCGAAATAATTTTCTGTGAAGAACAGCATCATCCAAAGCTTTTAAAGAGACAATGTGGAAATTTGAAAATGTTTCTAAACCTGGTTTATGCATACCATTGAATAAGAGACAGTATTTTACAAAGAAAGATAATATATATTGTCTGAAAGAACTAGGGTTCAAGAAAGGGAACAGCCTAACATAGATGGCAGTTGGTTTCCATGATGGACGTGAAAACCAAAGTGATAGAGGGAGAGTTCTTTGTTGAGTTAAGGTCAACTGAAGAGGACATCTGGAGAGGAAAATAAATCAGAAGTTGGGCTTCAACGGGTCACTTCCCCCCAAAATGGGAATAACTTTTATATGAAATGACTGCCAGTGAGCAAAGCAAAGTCATTTCCCATTTTTGTGACAAGTGGTTGTGTGACAGACAGGAGAGCACAGTTTTTATTCATAGTACTAGGATTGGTTTATCTGAAGAAATTGTTACTGCTGTTTGAACTGAAAAAGAAATTGGACTTATAGTATGTATGAATGCAGAAACTTGCACCTCAAAAGTTTCGTAGGGATTTAGAAGTAAGGCTTGAGAGTCCAGAAAGAAGCAGTGACATTAACATGGTATATTTAAAAGAGATGAAATCCAAGGGAATTTGCCAGATCCAAGAGGAACTCCTCTGTGTTCTATCCAAGCTGAACATTCCATTTTTACAAGGGCTCCTTTGTTGTCATGTTTATACACAGACTAATAAATGCTTGACCTTTTTTAGTGATGAAGGAACAGTCTGTGCCTCAGGAGCATATTATTTCAAGAAGCACAAATGAAGAGAAAGTCCAAACCTCTCTGGGACAGATGGACTAAATACTTTGATATTGAAACCACATGGGGAAGAGTAGGGATTGGGAAATAGAAATGGAGCCTGATAAGGTAGTCTGGAAACAGCATCATTCTTCTCAGATGTTTCCAGGGACTCCAGGTATGTACAGAACTGGACACCAACCTCACGTGAGGAGGGATCAAAGTGAGCTAGAGATCTATCTTGTTGTGTAGTAAAAATGGACAATAAATGAGAAAACCTAGAGTTCCCTTTGTGGCTCAGAGGAAACTAACCCAACTAGTATCCATGAGGATGTGGGTTCGATCCCTGGCCTTGCTCTGTGGGTTAAGGATCCCATGTTGCTGTGGCTGTCGTGTAGGCCAGTGGCTACAGCTCTTATTGGACCCCTAGCCTGGGAACTTCCATATGCTGCAGGTGCAGCCTGAAAAAGCAAAAGAGAGAGAGAGAGAATTATTTGTGGTCTAGCAAAAGTGTTGTTTTCTCAACTTTTGTATTCTGTTTTAAAAACTCTAGTATTCATCAAGCCTTTACTGCAATCACTAGATTCTCATTTCCCTCCCTCCTTTGATGCTGCTTTATTCCCCACTCCCTATTCTAAACAAAAACTGCTGCTAAATTAAGGGTGGACTTCAGAACATGCACAGTGCCTATGTAGTTGCCCTTAGAGTACTCCGCATATTTGTGTGTCTTTGAAACAGTAAATCCATGGCAATCATTACAGTGATGTGGGGCATGCTCAAAATATGGTATTTCATTGTTACTAACTCAGTGTTGTTTCGATGTTGATTCTGCTAAGAATCGTTTTGAAAACAAAGAATACTAATCGATAGTGATGGTGACAGAAAGTTTATTTTTAAAATTAAAAATAACTTGATTCAAAATGTCTTTACTTTGGAGGGTCAGAGATCAGTGATGAAATGTGGGACCTCAATCACAGAGCTGAAACCACAGGTATCTAAGATGCAGCGGAAAGAAGCAATGAAGATGTGAAAGCCCTAAAAAACATGAAGCAATTGGTCTCGCTGTTGGGCATAATGAACTCCTACCTGCGCTCAGTGCCACCTGATGTAGAGTTTATGGCACTGCTGAGACTGTTCTTAAAGAGCAGTGTCAATTGGGACTGGTAGCAGTTCTGCCCAAGGATAGCAATTTGTTCGTTGGGGGGCCGGGGGTGGGGTGGGGTGACAGGAGGTTTCTGCCACACCCTTGAGTCAATGTCAGCCTGGCCTCCTCACCAATTCCCCCTCCCAGGAATCTAGGTGCTCAAGCCTTGACTCTATTTCCTCCATTCTCCCCTTACCCAGCCAAGTTTTCAGAAGCAATCAGATAAATCCCTTCATTTTGAAAAGTTTAATGAGTGACTTTTCCAAGCAGAGTTGGTTTTAAAAGAAACCTCAGAACAAGAGGTGCAACATGCTCTCAAATTTGACTCACTCTAGTCAGGAGTGTGAAAAACAAAAGGTAGCTTTTTCGTTTTCCAGAAAGGATCTAATATTACTTCTCCAGCCTTCCCCACTCTGGGTAATGTGGGGAAAATTTGCCATTTAAAGCCTTCTTAATCTCCTCCAGTTTCAGATAGTCTTTTGAGTGATTATTCAATCACAATTTGCCACCTGCATTAGCTTTCTGTTGCTGCTAAAAAAAATAATGCAAATTTAGTGGCTTAAAACAACACAAATTTATTGCCTTACAGTTCACAAGTCTGAAATGGGTCTCATTAGGCTAAAATCAAGATGTCTGCAAGGCTGGTTCCTTTCTGGAGTCTCTAGGGGAGAATCTGTTTCTTTGCCCTTCCTGTTTTCCTTGGAGTGTGGCTCCTTTCTTCTATCTTCAAAGCAATTGGGAGGAATTCTTTTTTTATTTCTTCCCTCTGCCCTGACTCTTCTAAGAACTCTTACAATCAAGGACAATCTCCCTACCTTAGGGTTGCTTGATTAGCAACTTTAATTCCATCTGCATTTTTAATTCCCCTTTGCCACATAAAGTAAATATTCACAGGTTCCATGGATTAGAATATGGACATTTTGGGGGTGGTGGTGGGGATTATCCTGTCTACCACACCACCCTTTCTGATTTGTTTTTCTCTCTCGCTGTTTTTTCCTAAAGTGGCACACACCTGCATTGGGATGGGGATAGAGGGCGTCAGACCGAAGGGTTATCTCTCCTCTGGATCCTCACTGGTTTCTATTACAAAGTTCTGGACTGGGCTTGTTTCTGGTTGAATTGGACCCCACTGATTAAATCTGTGACTTCTGAATTTGTGTTTGTTACAGTTATCTCATGATGTGTAACAAGCCACCTCAAAACTTAGTGGTTTAAGCCAACAGTGTTTTAATCACTAAAACAACAATTTCTCACAATTCCATGGTTTGACTTGGCTCAGCTGGGTAATTTTCTATTCCACGTAGTACAACTGAGGTCACTTGTGTAGCTGTATTCAGTTGAGTGCTTTGTTGGGACCGGAACATCCAAGATGGCCTTTTATCCTCCATTGCCTTTTCCCTCGTGTCCTCTTATTGTTCAGGAGTGTAGCCTGAGTTTCTTTACAACATGGCACTGGCTTCCAAGAGAACAAAAGCAAAAGCTGCCAGCTATGGCCTCATACTGGCACAGCATCACTTCAGCTACAATCAATCGTTCAAGATAGTGCAGGGTCAGCCAGATTCAAGAAGGAAAACAGACTCCATGTCTTTGTAGATACAGGTATGAGAGGAAAGGATAGCAGCTAAATTTGCAGGCCAACTGCCACATAATCAGTTCTTTTAGCTTGATCAGGGACTGAGGTGCTAGTTCTGTGAATCTTGAGTCAGTCAGCACTTTCATCATTCTAGAGAGCTCTAAATTTATGACCAGTCTGGGTGGTGTGCCCTGCAGCCCTTTGGCCCAGGGTGACTGAACTCCCATGGTAATCTCCTGATAAATGCTCCATTTGGCCCCATTTTATACATTCTGTAGCTCTAGGGCTTGTGGGAACTCCTGGACACTTATGGTGCTACAGGCTGCTAATAGGAATTGAAGGTTAGGAATACTAATTTAGCCCTAACTGACTGTACTGCGCCACTATCGTTACTCTGCTGAGGTTTTGTTTCCTTGGTCTTTTTTTTTTTTTTTTTTTTTTTTTTGTCTTTGAGGGCTGCACCTGCGGCATATGGATCTTCCCAGGCTAGGGGTTGAATCAGAGCTGTAGCTGCTGGCCTAAGCCAGAGCCACAGCAACGCAGGATCTGAGCCACATCTGTGACCTACACCACAGCTCACGACAATGCCAGATCCTTAACCCACTAAGCGAGGCCATGGATTGAACCCACATCCTCATGGATGCTGGTGGGATTTGTTAACCACTGAGCCACAACAGGAACCACACCCTCCCTTTTTTTTATTGTACCCACAGCATATGGAAGTTCCCAAGCCAGGAATCTAAATTATGCCAAAATAGCAACCCAGGCCATTGCAATCACAACTCCAGATCCTTAACCCACTGTGCCACAAGGGAACTCCTCTGCAGAGGTTTCTTGGCCACAGTGGAGCACCTTGCATAGTGATGTCCTCTGGGAGCTGTAACTGGAGATACAGCTTGCCTACTTATGAGTTATATAATTAATATTTTCTGATATGAGGAGAGGGGTACGAACTCTCTCTACTTTTGGATTTCTCTTCAAGACTATCTCCTTGTTCTCTCCTCTAGGATTTTACCCCAAAAGGTCAAATCAGAGCACAGTTGGCTAACTGCTTGATTCTCATCATCACCGGACAGGAAGATTTTCTCCCTTCCCTTGCTACTGAGTAGTGGCTTTTCTAAGTTCATAACTCCTTTATTAAAGGTAGCATTTGTCTGGTCCTCTGCCTAAGCTGCTGGGAATGATAATGGGGAAAAAGGGAGATTACAAATAAAATGGAAGAATAATTTCAAAAACACCATCCCCATTAAGAAAATTCATCTATAATTAGGACATTTAAAGCCATGTATGTGTGACTGGGTCACTTTGCTGTACAGTAGAAATTGACAGAACACTGTAAACCAACCATAATGGAAAAAATTAAAACTTTTTTTAAAAATAAAAAGCAAAGCCATTCAGCCATTCAAGTTGGTAGACTGGAGGTTCTCCTCTGGTGTTGCCCTGCTCTGTGATGCAGCAGCCATTTCTCTTTGGAAGGTGGCTATGGCTTATTAAGAGATTCCAGGAAACCAGGGCATAAGAGGAAGTGCAGAGCACCCGAGGATGCCCCACCGCCATGTTCCCCCACCAACCAAACACACACATACCCAAATGTACACTCTGAGAGTCCGCATCACCTGGGCCTCCCAGAGACCGGTCACTCATCTTTCTCAGTCCATGGACCTTACCTCTTCTTTAGACAGTGAGGGCCCCAGCTACTGTTGATGCTGCCCAATAAGGTGGCATCAAGCACAAGTTGGAAATGGAGATAAAACTGTAATTTGCATGGTAATGCATTTTCCAAGGACTGTCCCCTCTGCCTTTGAATGGTTAGAAAATGAATTATTTTAGACTTGTAGTATGTAGCTGGAAAATTCACCTACAGTTATACTCATTGCCCTGGGTATATGTGTTATAGGTATTTCTCATAAGAATCCTCATAAGCCTAATTTCGTTAGATTAAATTATATACTGATGTGGAAATATCATTGTCATAGTACTTTCATCATTCTAGGGGGCTCTAAACTGATGACATTAAATATTGAAAAAAGAAGAAGAATACACCTCCACAGAGCTTAACAATGGAAAAAGTGTTGATGCTATAAAGTTCCCAGAATGTTAGAACTGACCTTACATGCCTTATACAAAAGCTACCTAGATTTACTTCCAAATTAGCTGGCTTTGATTTAGAAGACTCAGGAATTGTACCTTGTGACTCTTCAGCTCTCCTGAGGCCTGGAGATGTGTTGGGGCTACTTAGATTTAGCATAGATGCAGTCCTCCATAATTAGATGGGTAAGAGGACAAGAACCTAGCAATAATTGGATCCAAGCTGAATATAATATGAAAATCTAGGTGGTGAGCATCAGAAGTGTGACTTTTGTGAGGGTTCAGAGAACTCTGCTCACCAGCCAAGACCTGCTTTGAATTACACTTTGCTAGGAAGAGGAACAAGGTACCTTGGCAAAAGCACTGGATCGGAATTCAGGACAGCTGAATTTGAAGCCACTGTCTATGCATATGAGCTTGGGTGACTCAATCTCTCTAAGCCTCATTTTTTTTTTTAATGTCTTTTTGCCATTTCTTGGGCCGCTCCCACGGCATGTGGAGGTTCCCAGAATCGGAGCTATAGCCGCCAGCCTACACCAGAGCCACAGCAACGTGGGATCTGAGCTGCGTCTGTGACCCACATCACAGCTCACGGCAATGCCGGATCCTTAACCCACTGAGCAAGGCCAGGGATCAAACCCTCAACCTCATGGTTCCTAGTCAGATTCGTTAAACACCGAGCCACGATGGGAACTCCTAAACCTCATTTTCTTTGTCTATAAAATGAAGAAGTTTGGGCTGCATGTACTTCATGGTATAAGGCTCTCTTCTGACAATATTCCCATAATAACAATGCACTAGTAAGAAGAAATGGAAGACATGAAGTTATACTAAATCCTTTTCCCACTGGTAGATTGATGTTGAGATCTCTGATATGCCAAATGAGAAATGGTCACAGAGCCCATTATAATCCAAATACCTGCTTTCTTGCTGAAATAAGCTAGACCAAAGAATAGGACTGCACCTGAAATCAGGCCTTCCACTCCTTTTGCCTCAAGTCTAAACCTTGAAACTCATGGAAGGAGCATATTAGATCTGCAGAGCACATACCCAGGCAGCTGAATGGAGGGGACATGGTTTACTTCTCACTCTGTAGTCCTCCAGACCACATGGAATACCACGTGGAAGCTGGAGCAGAGGGCCAGCTTGTCATGTAGGCAGGCATCTCTAAAGAGAAAGCCAGAGAAAGTGAGTAACTCTCTGAGATGACCCAAGATACCAATTTAAATACCATCTTCCCCTAAAGACAAAACGAAGATTGAGAGGGTGAGGAGGCCATTGTGGGAGGTTACCAGGAAAGGCATGGTAAACAAGGGTAAGTTTTGTTATATAGACTTAAGTTAGTGCCTTCTTCATTAATAAGTGTTTCTTCTGATTTAGAGTCCTTCTCCTCTTTCTGGTACAGAGGAAGAGATGCTTGCCAATAGAGACTTCTTTCACAAATGTAAATTCTCCTTATTACAAGGTAACTTCTACTCCATTTCAGAGCATCTCCTATATCTACAGTTTCCCAAAAACAATCAGCTCAAAATAATCCTTATGTCAGAGCTACGACTAGACCTCAAATCTTACACCAAATTCTGTGCTCTTTAAAAATACTACACATTGCTCTGAGTTCTTGCTGTGCACATCAGCTATACTACTGGGTAGTGGTACAGGATGTGCTCAGGGGTTGGTGAAGTATACAGGGTCCCACTGCAGTCTTTCCTGGGGGCCTAGAGATGCTTGTCATTCCTGTCTATAACCACTACGGTGGCTTCCATTCTTAACCTCAAGTCCCACTTATGTGCTGGTTTCTAGTCTTTCTAACTCTGACCAATAATGTTCCCAATACATTATATGTAACTTTGTGTGAACTGATAGCTGTTATAGAAATCAAATCACCGATCTTTTTAGAACTTCCACCATATTTTTATAGAATTCTTTATCAGAACATTCTGATATAAAGGCTTGGTTATGACCTGGGCTTTTGCTGTAAATAAGTTACATAGACTCTGTGGCAGGGAATTTCCTCAATGTTTGGACATCTTTTACATTGGTGCTTACCTAAATTCATATGCATAATCTGGATGCTTTTGATTTTTGGAGTCTATCACCAGAGAAAACATTATTCGAATTTACAAGGTTTTTTTTCTTTGTTTTCTAAGATGATGTTACTTAACACTCTGGTCTCATGCTACTAGTTCAGAATTAAGTTAGTCCAGAGAATAGGTACAAAAGGAAAGTACCTCATTGTATCAGGTAGCTTTTGCTGTGTAACAAACCATCCCAAAGTGTAGTGTCTTACAACAACAAATATTTCTTATCTCTCTCCATTCTGTGGCTCACTGGACAATTTTCCTAGTTTGGGCAGGTTCAATTGGGACTGAAACAGCTGGGACCTTTCTCCATGTCATCTCTCATCCTCTAGTAGACAAGCCAAGCTTGTTCATATGTTGGACAAAAGAAAGTGAACCCCATTACCTGCACTTTTTAAGCCTCTACTTGTGTCATGTTTGCGAATAACTCAGAGGTTAATAGCCAAATCCAGATTCCTGGGAGAAATAGACTATATCTTGATGGGAGAGGCTACAAAGTCACAGTGCAAAGCAGCATGCATAAAAGAATAGGATTTTGTGCTCATTTTGCAGTCTACCACATTCATAGTACTTATGCCATGACTCAGCATGCACACCTCATGGTAACTTCAGCTCTGCAACCCCTTAGACATACTAAGCTGGTGCTGTCCTTCCCATCCCATCAGATCTCTTGGAAGAATAACTTTTCTTACCCCCTCCACTTCCTTTTCCTACATTCACTTTTTAATTCTTGAAAGCCAGTTTCTTCAGCAAGTAGATTAACTAGCCACTGCGCAATTATCAAGGACATCTTCTCAGATTCTTATCTTCCTTGGCCATTCTGTAGTTTCTAACACAATTAACCTCCTCTTTTGGAACTCACTTCTTACAGCTCCTATTACAAATAAATATTCATTTTCTTTCTAGTTCATCAAATGCTTTTTCTATTCTCTTTTCAGAACTCTTTTCCTCCTTCCGTGATTAAATGTGTGGTTCTTCCCTCATCCATCTCTCCCTCACATCCTCTCACTCACTTTCACAGCTTCATTATAAACCTGTAGGTATTTGATTTGTCCAGTTTACATTGCCAGTTCTACATTTTTTTCTTCAATTAACTCCATTTTTCAAATGCCCCACTGAACAGTTCCACTCAAAATTTGACCTATTGTTCCTCCGAAATCTGTTTGGTTGCAAACTAAGGAGATAGTGCTGAGAACTGGAATGTCCTTATAGCCTGTAGGTTGTTTGATTCTAGATTTTATTTCAGATAAAAGGGACTGGGAGTGGTAGAAGGAGGCAACATGGGGCTAACCAACATTTGCTGAATGCCTACCGTATGCAAGGCATTGTGGTCTCTCTTAATTGACCAAGGTGAACATCTAGGATTGCTTTCAAATAGGAGGAAAGGGGGCAAATTGGATGCAGATATGGAATCCGCACAGGTACCATTGCAGATAGCAACCGATATCCCAGTGAAGGTTGCAGTAATGCCAAAGGAAATGAGGCTATAGAGGTCTCTGTTTGTTGTAAAAAAATAAAAGGTATCTGGAGTTCCCTTCATGGCTCAGCAGAAACGAATCTGACTAGTATCCATGAGGACTTGGGTTCGATCCCTGGCCTCGCGCAGAGGGTTAAGGATCCGACATTGCCACGAGCTGCGGCTCGGATCCATGTTGCTGTGGCTGTGGCGTAGGCCGGATTTGACCCCAACCCTGGGAACCTCCATATGCCGCAGGTGCAGCCCTAAAAAGACAAAAAAAAAAAAAAAAGAGTAACTGACAGCCTGAAATAGCCTCCCAAGAGCTTCTGCTAAAGGTATCTTAGGGTTTGCAAAAAAGAAACATTCTTCTCTTAAGAAAAATCTGGTTTCTGGGGAAATGGATTATAAAATAAAATTGCAGTTCTCCTTTATTTCCCCCTGATAAAAGAGTTTAAAGACTTCTAGGGCCCAAACTAAGCTTCTGGTAATATTTCTTCTGTTCTGAGTAGATTTCACTCAATGAAAGTGAAATTTCTGATGGTCATAAGATGGATGTAATTCCAGTTATTTCCTGTGGTGCATTCCTTGATGGAGCCATTATTGATGGGCCAGATGTAGAACTATATTATGTGTACTATGTACACTGGCATCACTTTTCTGGGGAAACGCTAAGTATATTAATTAAGCCATCAAGCTTGATATGAAACAGATTCTGAAGATGATATGAGAGGACACTGACGGCGCAGTAATAAATTATGAATATTTGTTTTCCAGAATAACTTTTTTAAAGTGTAGTTTTGTCTTTCCTTAAAAATGTAAGATGAAACTACCTTTGTTTTATTTTATTTTTATATCAATAATGCATGTAGAAGTTCCCCAATGCTAAAATAGAACTTGGTGTGATAGAATGCAGGCTGACTGGTAGAATGAATGAAACACCATTCTCCAAGAAGAAGCAAGACTAGGTTGCCATATGGCTTGAATTATATTAGTGCATTCCTCCTTTTAAATTTTTTTAATTTTCTATATTGGATCGGATAAGAATTTGTGGGTGTTACTGACTCTTTTTTCCTCCTTTTTGGTTTGTTTATATTGCTGTAAATATTCTTGCAGAGCAATTGCAACTCTTCTCATTGACCATACATATTCTCTGAGGGCTTATTCTAGGAAACTGCTGTTTAAGTATTGTGTATAGTGTATGAATTATCCTGTATTGTGCATGTCTGTTACTTCATTGTCTTTCTTATCGTCAGTGACTGTAAGCACCATGGTTAGTGAATTTGGCTAACAGTGTTTGAAGCAGATGAGATTTTAGCTCACTCCTTGATAGCTGCATTGGCTCAGTCTAAGCTAAAGTCTTATTTTCATTAAAGGAGCAGACATGCTGAGGAAGAAGGTGCTATTTTTACATAGGGACTTTTTCTACTGAAACCACATGATAACACTATGCTGTTAAAATGATCTCAAGCATGCTGAGTTAGCTGAAAAAACAATATGCATGTTGCCAAAATCAAGGCAGTACTATTCTGAGCCTCCTCTAAGGTCCTCTAGCTCTCCTTGGTGGTCATGAAGAGGAGGCTAGAAAAGAAGCTTGTAGGAATATACAAATTATAGGTAAAGTGAGGGTCACTTACAGTTCCCTACAAGAGATTATTAAAATTCTTGGATTTCGTCACCAATTATTGAGACATGAAAAGTTTTGCTACTCAGATATTTGCATATCATTATTTGTTGAATACTGATTTTATTCTCTCTCTCTGTGTATATATATATATATATCCAGCAAAACTAGCACAAAACAGTACTAAGACTAACTTTAGAACATTAGAAACAAAAGAAGTTTAGGCAGAGGCCCTCCAAATCCAATTTTTTAAAAAGCCTTTATTATTATAGATTGCTGTGATCGAATATCTGTTATATGACAGATGCTGTACTAAGCATTATTTCATTTAGTCCTCACAACAGTCTTACAAAGCAGCTATTATCTGCATTTATAGAAGACAATGCTTCCCTTTCTTTTCTTCTCTTCCTTTTCTGTTAATAACTGTCACATTATAAGTTATACTCAGCCAGAAAGTGACTGAGTTGAGATTCAAGCTTCAGTATAAATATCTATCTCCAAAGTGTATTCTTTCACTAGGCTGTGTAGTATCTCTGAGGATGACATGTAGAGTTAATAAACTGGTCTTCTATCATATGGCATTTTTATTCTTCATTCAAATGAAGATTTCATTCAAATTTCTCAAGAAATGTTGAGAATGAGTTACAGTACCCCAAATGGGAAAATAAAATTCTCCCCTGGTAGTCTTCAATTGCTAAATGTAAATCACCACCAGATTTGTCTTCCCTTGTCTTCCAATACTGGAAGTTTTCTCTCTTCAGCCACACCAGAATCTGAATCAACTACTTGGTCACAAATAGGTTTTGTCCTTGGCAGAGAATATCTTTGGGAAAGCTCCTGAACAGATAAAGAAGTTAACATTTAGGAATTCATATCACTCTTCCCTTCTGTCTGCATAGCAGAATTCCTTTTGTGACCAACATATTTCCCATGACTTTGTGCAGATCTGGGGTTTTGGTTAATGAGAGTGCTGTAGTTGCTTAACTGAGAAAGCCTGAGTTTATAGCCACACAGAAGTAAATAGCTCTGGGATATGACAGAGGAAAGGAAGCAGCCTTGGATTTGGGAAGAAATGGGGGATTTTGCAGAAAAAGGACATAAAGAATTGAGGAGTAGCTTCCACACATGTGAGAAATAGGGAGAGAATTGTAGAGAGAAATATTTAAGACATTTACTGAGTTGTATTAATAAAATCCCAACTCCAGAGTCATTTTCCTTAAACTATCTACAAAAAGATATTAATTGATATTCAATTATTTTTGGAGACTGAACTAGTTTCCTTGCTAAGACTGGACCACAAGGTAGATGGGCTTTATTTGGGCTATACTCTCATAGAGTCATGAGATGTTGAAAATGTTTGCAGAGATATCAGCAAAAAAAAAATATGCTTTGGATTTCATGTGAAAGCCCAGAGTCAGACATAAGGAATTCTGGCCTTTTAGGAAAGAGGGAACCCATGGCATTTTGCAGACTCTATACCTATGCAAAAAGGATTGCATTGACCTAATGGATGCATATACATGTCCCCTCAAAGACTGGTTGTGATAGTGGGAAGTAGGAAAGAATGAGAGAAGGTGGGTGAAAGCCTTCTGCTTTTTAGAAAGACCTTGTCTCTGGGTCTTTTTTAGCAAGAGAAGGGACCTTTATAATTGTCATCAACATTGCCCCAGGACATACTAAACTGGGATAAAAATAGAGGCATACTGTCATTAGCAAAACAGTATTTCTCTGACCCATTCCTCAAAAACTCTGCAGAAAACCCATTACCTCTCAAATTCCTCCTTAGATTAGCCAAGTGTCTTTAATGTTTTGTCTTCTAAGAGGACTAAAAGAATCCTTCTTAGCCTCCCTCATTTAACGCCTTTCCATCTCTGGCAACTTATGGTGGTTTTTATT
This sequence comes from Phacochoerus africanus, assembly GCF_016906955.1. NCBI lineage: Eukaryota > Metazoa > Chordata > Mammalia > Artiodactyla > Suidae > Phacochoerus > Phacochoerus africanus. The sequence continues at coordinate 96,328,679 of NC_062553.1, read as the reverse complement.
GCAAAAGACACCAATGTCAGTGATTTTATGAGAACTGATATTCACACACCTATGTTTAACAAATATTTTAACAAATTTCTCAGCATATCTTCATTAATAGTTAATCAAAGAATGCTTTTGATTTAGTTTAATTTCGCTTGAAGCAATAGCCATATAAATAGGGGAAGTCTTAAACATAAGGTTAAGTTTAACAGAGATTTATAAAAATCTCATTTTGCAATAAATTCCAATAATCACAATAATTTTCAGGTCTTAGTTTCTTTGGGATCAATTCTTATGATTTTCAAATGTCTCCCTGGTCCATATTTCCCATTAAAATATCTTCTCCAGAAAAAAATCATTGTAGATTTCATTTCTTAATTTTTTAATTTATTATTCTACCAGAGCATAGTTGATTTACAGTATTGTGTCGACTTCTACTGTACAGCATAGTGACCCAGTGATACATATATATATATTCTTTTTCTCATACTATCTTCTATCATGTCCTATCCCAAGAGACTGCATATGGTTCCCTGTGCTATATAGTAGGACCTTATTGCCCATCCATTCCAAATGTAACATTTGCATCTACCAACCCAAACTCCCCATCCATCCAACTCCCTCCCCACTCCCCTCTGGCAAACACAAGTCTGTTTTCCATGTCTGTGAATCTGTTTATGTTCATTTGTGCCATATTTTAGATTCCACATTTAAGTGATATCATGTGGTATTTGCCTTTCTCTTTCTGACTTCACGTAGTATGAGAATTTCTAGTGGCATCCTGTTGCTGCAAATGGCATTATTTTGTCCTTTTTATGGCTGAGTAGTATTCCCTTGTGTATATGTACCACATCTTCTTAATCCATTCATCTCTTGATAGACATTTAGGTTGTTTCCATGTCTTGGCTATTGTGAATAGTGAATGAACATAGGGGTACATATATCTTTTGATATGTGTTTTGTCCAGATATATGCCCAGGAGTGGGACTGCTGGTACATATGATAGTTCTATATTTAGTTTTCTGAGGAATCTCCATACCGTTTTCCATAATAGTTATATCAGTTTACATTCCCACCAACAGTGAAGGAGGGTTACCTTTTGATTTCATTTATATTTGGTAAAAGTTTCTAAAATTTTTCTTCTTAGAAAATATCAAAGAAAATGGCTAAATGATAGTGAATGTTCATACCTTAGTGAAAATGATAGGAAATTCAAGGAAAATTCAAATTTTACCCTTTTGATATCTTCTGGCAATATCAGAGCAGCATCTTTGGTTTATTTTGATTGTTTCTGTCTACCTAACAGTTTGAACTTTCATCTGTTGGTTATACTCTAATAACATTTTGTATTTGAATTTTTGATAACTAAGAGTAAATTTTAATAACACCACAATTTCAGCAGAAGTTACCTATTTAAGTAACTACTAAATTATATCATGAATGTGATATTTTCTTTATTTTTAGTTTAAAAACAACAACTTAAAAAGAATAATTTTTATTTTTAAACTAGCATTTAAAGTAAAAATGCTTCATGTATGAACTAAAATCTTGCATTTAGCAAAATTACCGCACAAATAAAAGCAAATGATCACACAGAATGGCAGAACTGAAGTAACAAGTTGTGTTTCTTCATCTTTAAAGTTGTTATGCTATCATTATTTATTACACATCAAAATTTTAAATAGGTATATATGAAATACCATAGCAATTGCAGAATTTATTATCAAAACAAACATGTGGAGGTGAGTACATACATGCCAAAGGCTAATTAGGTAATCAGGAGTTCTCCGAGTTCATTTCTGTATGGAACACAATGTTTATTAAGGAAAATGTAACAAAAATGTGCTAATCTGAAGCTTATATATTAAAACTCAATAGTAACTGCAGCTATTTTTTAGAATTTGGGCCAGAAAATTTTTTTTAGGGAGGGCAGTTCCATCACTGATGTTGTTTAGAATTGCAGAGAATGATGCTAATAAAAAAGACCAACTCTTAATTGGTTTTATTATGGTTTTAAAATTCTCTAGACAAGTCTTGCCCTGGCTGCCTGCCCCAGGAAGGCCTATTCCAGTGGCTCTGTCCTTGATAAGTACGCCTAAGGATTTCTGCAAGGAAGCAACCAAAATGATCAAAGTGCAGATAATTTTGAAATTAAGAACTATAAAAAATATTTAATTGTACATAAAACTCTTATTTAAAAGTTGGGGTTAAGATAGTAATTTAATGATCAAAAAAGTCAAAAGGATATTGTTTTCTTGATTTTTCTGATTTTCATTATTAGCCAAGTTTTAGTAAGAAGAGTCATTTAAATATATATCATAGGAGTTCCCGTCATGCCTCAGTGGAAACAAATCTGACTAGCATCCATGGGAACACAGGTTCCATCCCTGGCCTCGCTCAGTGGGTTAAGGATCCGGCGTTGCCATGAGCTGTGGTGTAGGTCGCAGATACGGCTGGGATCTGGCATTGCTGTAGCTGTGGTATAGCTCCAATTGGACCCTTAGCCTAGGAACCTCCATATGCCATGGGTGCAGCCCTAAAAAGTAAAAAAAATAAATAAAAATAATAAATATATATCATAAACACCCTCTGTAGGATTTTAGCAAATGCTCCCTTTGACTACATAAGCATTATTCTTAGTGTAAATTGAAGGGATTGGTCTAGAATTATCTTTCAGCCCCTTTCAGGTCTAAAAATCTGTGATATCTATTTTTGTGTGTGTGTGAATGAAAGAAAAAACTATCACACCCTCTTTACCTCCCACAGTTCTCCTCCCTTCTCCAATCCTCAGGGGTTTGCTTGAAGAGGAGATTAAACCCGCACATCTTTCTGTACTTCTATAATCTCCACCACAGAAAGATGTGAGACCTGGGCTAAATAGTAAAGGGAAAAAAACTATAAATTCCAAAGCTTTTTCCAGGACTTGGTGAGCCTAAGGTTGTCCGTGGAGAGATTGATTGCTCTGGAATTGATCCCATTTCTTATGCAGTGGTAGATCCCAGGATACAGTCTGAGGAAAAACAAAGAGAACTGACATTGCTATGCATAAGCATGTCAATAAGAGCTGTCTTCTTCCTAGAAATAAGCAGCTCTGAAATTATGTTGCATATGGAAAAATGGAGTTTGATTCTACTGTTTCTGAAAATTCGTTTTTGTCCTTGGAAAATGTGGCGTGTGTGTGTGTGTGTTATGCAACAGGCACCCACTGGACTAACAGAGGGGATGTAAAAGTATGTTTTCACCTTACACCTTATACTGAAAGGAAAACTCGAAGTGGTTCATATTTTGAGTACCAAAGCCCTCCTTCAACTGTCCTACTAAAGGTGCTTTGATACAGCTCTTGACGAAGCAACTCATACTTTAGAACATATAGTGCTGGAGAGTGCTGTGTCCTGCTGATTGTCTGGAGGCCAGGAGAAGAGAGGTGAATCCTAGAGTAAGACACAAATCCTAGGGAGTATAGTTGTCTTTTTTCTCCTCCTCCTCCTCCTAGTGCTCCTTCTTCTTATTTTTTGATTGACATACATCAAAAAAAGACAGAATAGACTAATGAACCTTCACACTCCCATAACTTGTTCACAACCTTTGGCTAATCTTACCCCCCTCCTCCCACCTCACACACATAATTTCCTGGAGGCTGAGAATCTCCTCATCGCTTAGCTGATTTTGTGGGGTTTTTCCTTTCTCCCTCATCTGAGTTATAGTCCTCTGTCTTTTAATTTTTATAGGATTTTTGGTGTGGTGACCTTTTTACAGATAATAGAGGTGTAGCCTCTCTTACTTCTGGTGTCTGCCCCCCTTGTGGCTGAAGTCGGTATGGGGGGCTTGCTGTAGGCTTCCTGATGAGGGGTGCTGATGCCTGCCCACTGGTAGGTGGAGCTGATTCTAATCCCCCTGGTGGGTGGTGCTTAGTCTCTGGATGGGATTAGAGGTGGCTGTGTGCCTGAGGGCTCTTTAGGCAGCCTGTTTACTGAGGGGTGGGGCTGTGATCCCACCTGGGTTGTCGTTTTCCCTGGGGCTTCTCAGTGCTGACTGATGGGTGGGGCCAGACTTTCCCAAAATGGCCACCTCCAGAGAAAGGCAGCTGCTGAATATTCCCTAGAGCTTTGCTTCCAACGACCTTCCCTCACAACAAGCCACATTCACCCCTGTTTTCCCAGGATGTCCTCCAAGAACTGCAGTCAGGTTTGACCCAGATTCCTATGGAGACTGCTTTGCCCTGGGATCCAGTGCACGTGAAAGTCTGTGTGCGCCTTTTAAGAATGGGGTTTCCCCCAGTCCCGTGGAGCTCCTGCGCTCAAGCCCCACTGGCCTTCAATGTCAGATGCTCCAGGGGCTCTTTCTCCCTGTGCCAGATCCCCACACGTGGGAGTTTGATGTAGGGCTCAGAACTCTCACTCTTGTAGGTGAGTCTCTGTGAACCACTTAGTTTCCAGTCTGTGGGGCTTCCCACCTGGGAGGTGTGTGGTTGTTTATATCATGTAATCGCTCTTCCTACCTCTTGATGTGGCCTCCTCTTTGTCTTCTGGAGTAGGATATCTTTTTTAAGGTTTCCAGACCATTTGGTTGAAGATTGCTCAGCCTTTAGTTGTGAATTTTGTTGTTTTTAGGAGAGAAGTTGAGCTCCAGTCCCTCACACACATAATTTTAAAGCAAATCCCCGGCACATGTGATTTTATTCTCAGCTTAAAAATGATTCCCTTTTATTACATGACTCTAATATTCTTATCTAAAAAAATTCATAATAATTCCTCAAACCATCAAATACCTGGTCAGTGTTCACAGTATTCTCATTTTCAATTGTCCCCTTACTGCTTTTTGTTTTTTTTTTTTTAACATTTGGTTTTTTTTTTAATCAGTTTATATAATGTGAATGGTTGATCTTTCTTGTTTTTTCTTCCCCATTGGGGCAGAGATTTTTAAAGGAAGGTAGAGGTTTGCATTGAAGGAGTATACATATCTAATAATTATGAATGTAGTAATAATAATTGACACAACATGTACTTTGTATCCATGCTATATGAAGTACTTGGCACGTATTAACTTATGTAATCCTTACAGTAACTTAATGGGTTGGAACTGCTCCTTCCCAAGTTTGCAGATGAGGAGCACAGAGTTCAATAGCTTATAATAGGACATATACCTTGCAAGTGGTAGAGTCAGAATTAGAATCTATCTTTTTTTTTTTTTTTTGAGACTTTTTTAAAATTATAGTTGATTTGGAGGTCCCTTCATGGCTCGGTCATTAACAAACCCGACTAGGATCCATGAGGTTGTGGGTTCAGTCCTTCACCTCGCTCAGTGGGTTAAGGATCCAGCATTGCTGTGAGCTGTGGTGTAGGTCGCAGACATGGCTCAGATCCCACGTTTGCTGTGGTTGTGACATGGGCTGGCAGCTGTACCTCTGATTTCAACACCTAGCCTGGGAACCTCCATATGCTGCAGGTGCAGCCCTAAAAAGCAAAAATAAATAAGTAAATAAAATTATAGTGGATTTACAATGTTCTGTCAATTTCTGCTGTACAGCAAAGTGACCCAGTTGTAGATATATATTACATTCTTTTTCTCGCATTTTATCATCCTCATGTTCCATCACAAGTGATTAGATATAGTTTCCTGTGCTATATAGCAGGATCTCATTGCTTATCCACTCCAAATGCAATAGTTTGCATCTACTAACCCCAAACTCCCAGTCCATCGCACTCCTTCACCCTTGCCCTTGGCAACCACAAGTCTGTTCTCCAAGTCCATGAGTTTACTTTTCTGTAGATAGGTTCATTTGTGCCATATATTAGATTCCAGATATAAGTAATATCATGTGGTATCTGTCTTTCTCTTTCTGACTTACTTCACTTAGTGTGAGAATCTCTAGTCCCATCCCTGAGAATCTAGCTTTTAAGCACATGCTGATTCTTAACAGCTAACAATTATCCAAACTTACTAGCATCAGGCACTTTTCAAAGTGCTTTACTTTAGTTCATTCATTTAAACCTCACAAAGTCCCTATGAGGGTAATACAATCATGGTCCCCATTTCATAGATGGCTAAGTCAAGACACAGAGAGTTTATTCATTTTTGTCTTTTTAGGGCCACACCTGCAGTATATCAAAGTTCCCAAGCTAGAAGTTAAATCAGAGCTGCAGCTCCCAGCCTATGCCACAGCTACAGCAACACTAGATCTGAGCCATGTCTTGACCTACACCACATCTCAGGGCAACACCAGATCCTTAACCCACTTATCAAGGCCAGGGATCAAAACCACATCCTCATGGATACTAGTTGGGTTAGTTACTGCTGAGCCACAATAGGAACTCCAAGTCACAGAGTTTAAACTTGAGAAAAGTCTAAGGAAAACAGCTACCAGATGTACAGCTCAGGAATAGTCTCAGGAGACTACTCACTCTTGCCCCCAAAATCCTAAAGGAAGAGGCCCTTAAAGAGGAAGAGGAGGCTGTATGTTATATCCTTTGTTGCCCCTCAGTTCATCTTTGTACTTGGTCTCTTCCTTCTGCAGACTATACCATTCAGACACTTACGGGAAACTTTAAAAGACTATACCATCATTCTCAATATTATTCTCTTTTAAAGTCTATTCTAAACATGAGTTCAAGACATTTAGAAATGACTTTGCACTCTTCAGCCCATGAGGCCAGTTACTGCCCAGCTACAAGACTCTGCAAAGGATAACACTGCTTCCACAGGGTCACCTCAAAAGATCATCACTGTCCCATACACTGCACTCTCCTTTCTTCCATCTTTTCTCCCCACTTTTCCTTTCCATTTAGGGTACTTGTAAAGACTTCTGTGAGCAGACGTTGGCTGTACTTATGTACTTAGAAGCTCTGCAAATTCAGATTTAGTCCCAGCAAATCTCAGACATGGCTTTACATTATGGCAGAATGGTTGCGAGAGATGCCTGCCCACTTTAGAGAAAGAGATTTGTTTCAGTTCTGGAATGGGGTCTCCTTTAATAGATGCTAGAAAAAATCTGGGGCTTCCTAGGGGGGAAAAAAACATTATTAATGACTGCTGGAAAGAATTAATATATACTTAATTGACATTGGAGTTGTTAAAAGATAATTTTTTTAATTAAAATCAAACTCTCATACAAATATGAAATGAACAAACACCAAAGATTTTATTGAACTCTTTATTAATGAAGAAACCAGTAACATGTTACAACCAGTTTAAAGAAAAATCTGAAGAACAAACACTTTTATAAGGCAATGGGGAATGAGAAAATGAAATTGCTAATAGTTGTGAAAACTTCATAGGCCAATAAAATATAATAGTTGGAATCTTCTTTTCTGCAAGGGAAAATCAAATGTATCTCTACAAGACAAAATTCATTTGCATCTCTGTGGACAAGAATCACTTGCATTACTATCCATTTTCTGCAATTTAGAGTTGTAAAGTAGCCTAGTGAAAGACAGTAAAAGAAACAGATCCCTATAAAATCAGATAAGCCACAAAGGTCTTCTAGACAATGCCTAGCTTTCCACTGAAAGGACATCCAGTAATCTTTTGCCTGTTTCAAAGTCTTTCACAAATTTTCCAAACATCCATAAATGAAAACGTATTTATCAAGTATAGTAAACAAGTTAGGTGATTTCTTGAATAGATTTCTTAAAACAGTAATGACGTTCCCAGAGGATCTCTGTTATTTCCTTTTTCCCTGACACTGTCTCTTTCTTTTAAGCCACCACCATGAAAGATTTGGTACTGGACAAAGGCAGAAAACTTTAACTTTGTATTCAATGAAATTTTACTTAAGAAAAGTGAGTAACTATTACATCCTTGTTGGCAGGTAACTTAATCCTATCGCTCAAACCACCCTCAAAAAGCTGATTATTTACCCACCTGTTACCTGCACAGTAGTCTCAAAATCAGGCAAACTTAGTGCAGTTTCTTAGCATAATTTATATTCATTCACTAAATTGTGCTGACATTTGCTATATCCAACTGGAAGATAGACAGTTTATTGGTCTAGAAAGCTCACTCTCTTTGTTCTTGTTTAATGACAGAGGCCATAACTGGGATATAAAGTGTAACCCCGGAAATAAATTTCATATGTTAACTCTTCCCAGGCTCCAGGCTCCAGACATGTTTAGGGCATTGTTCTGTCCTGCTGGCTCAGACCTTCAATGATGCCAGTCCATTCCTGTTTCTCCCACTCATCTGGATCTTCTTTTCATATGTGGTGCCAGATATTTTCAGGATCACAGAGTTAGAACCTCTGGGAATTTCCCTTGTCTTAGGGGCAATGGATCATGACCACCAAAGCCAAATATCAAAAGTCCATGCCCAGAGGGATGCTTATCCAAACAAAAGTGAGCACAAGATACTAAAACTTCAAATAGCAGCACAGGAATGGCCTACTGGAAATAATTCTCAAGTGAAAGCTCAATGAGATACTACCCCTCCACACACACACAAAATTGGAAAATACCAAAGCCAAGTAAAATATCCCATACCAGTGAGGGTGTGGTTAGTGGGTCTGTATTTTGGTAAAGACATTTGGGAACTTGAATGGCTCCATGATCAAGAAGCTTAGAACTCCATACCTCTTGATCAACCAAGTCCTCTTCTGGGGATATAAAATAGAGTGAAAAGTTTATACACAAACAGATATAGTTTCATATTATTTATAACAATAAAAAATTGAAGGCAACCTAAATTTAGATTGATAGTATAAAGATTGATAGTATCAAATAAAGATTGATACTATAGTTTGAAATAAAATGTAAGTATTTAAATAGTGATTATGAAGAGCTTAAAAAAATGTGATAATGGGATTTTTTTTTCTTTTTTTTTGGTACATGCTCATGGCATGTGGAAGTTCCCAGGCCAGGGATCAAACCAACTGCTGCAATGACAAAGCCAGATCCTTAACTGGTTGTGCCACAAGAGAACTTCCTTAGAGGGTGGAGGGAAGCTATTTTTAATATTTACTATGGAAAAATATCAAAATAAAAAATAGGAGTTCCCGTCGTGGCGCAGTGGTTAACGAATCCGACTAGGAACCATGAGGTTGCGGGTTTGGTCCCTGCCCTTGCTCAGTGGGTTAAGGATCCGGCGTTGCCGTGAGCTGTGGTGTAGGTTGCAGACGCGGCTCGGATCCCGCGTTGCTGTGGCTCTGGCGTAGGCCAGTGGCTACAGCTCTGGTTCGACCCCTAGCCTGGGAACCTCCATATGCCGCGGGAGCGGCCCAAAGAAATAGCAAAAAAAAAAAAGACAAAAAAAATAATAAATAAATAAATAAAAAATAGACAAACTAGCATGATGAACTTTCAAGTACCCATCACCCTGCTCAACAATATCAATACAACAAATTCACTTTCCCGCCTAATTATTTGAAGCCAATCTGAGACATCATATCATTTCATGTGAAAATGTTTTAGTATGTACCTCTAAGAGAAAATAATTCCTTAGGGGGAAAAAAAACGCACTTGCCATCTAAAAAATTAATAATATACTCATCAGAAAATAGAGCATTAAAAAAAGATGTTCCAAACAAAAACCCACAATTATTATATCTCTTTCATCATTTTCTTTGGTCCTATATAACTAATTCTTGTTCTACTGGGTCTTGAGTTAGCAATTTGAGTTCACAAAGTTATCAGCTTCAAGACCAAAAAACAAGTCCTGGAAATCCTGACTCAGAACCTTGGTACAGTCTGAAAGCTGTCGAAGGGTTTTAGCTCAGAAGCCTGTATTCTGAGTCTATTCTTTAAAGTATCTTTAGTTAGGAGTACCCAGGACAGTCCTTTCCTTGAGGCTCTAAGGATTTTTTATAAAAGATCCAACCTCTGACTTGTAACTTACAGCAGAGCCTTCAAGCACGCATGAAAGGAAAGCAGAAAGGACCTCTAAGACTGAATGGTTGTGATTAATTTATTATAGTAACCATAATATCAGAACAGAGAAGAAGAATAGTCTAATGTGTGCATGTTTCATAAATGTTTGATCAGTGTTCCCCCTGAGGAAAAAAGAACATATTATGGACAGCAAGGGCAGTGCCAAATCTTAAGAACCTCCCTATAAAGTGTAACTATCTGTAAAATATTTATATTTCACATAGCATTTTACCTCTACAAACCTAGGGAAGGTTAAGCATCTCTTTTGATTGGACAATTCTTCCTGTGCTACTCTTACAATAGAATTGAACTTATTAAAAAATATTATGTTACCAAACAAACCTAATTATTTCTAATATTCTTTTTATAAGGTAAGAGAATAAATCTTTGTGATTTTCCAAAATCTCTTGAGAATCTCCAAGGTCGTTTTAGGTGTAGGGACAATCTGTGAATTTTATTTTTTCTGAATTTAGGTTCTAATTTGGGGAAGGCAAAAGCAACAAATTTAATAGAGGAAACTTGGTTCATGATTAAAATAGAACAATGGATGCTTGAGAAAAAAAAGTTTAGTTACTTAGTCATTAAAGCAACAACATAATATTTACAATAAACATAGAAGTAGGTCAAACAATTTTAAGCAATGTTGGCTCTTTCAGATGTGAAGAGACATTGTTCTTTGTTCTTTGAAAGGTAGTCACAGACATGATGAATCAACACAAATTATATAAAATTATTCTGGTGCAGTATAAATCTCTGCTCTCTAAATGAATTACACAAAAGGTAAATAATAACTGCTTAGTACCCCTTGTTATGAGCTCTAATACAAATTTAACATTTTCATAGAGAGAAAGCCAAATTCTATTTTTGCATTAATTCAGTATTTGGCAATAAAGATTTCCAAGTTCCTTTTTAAAAATTATCTTTCAAATAAACTCATCAAAACTGAGAGCACTTTGCCAAAATTTTAACATTTTTTTATTGCTTCTTTTCAGAAAACCACAACAAATATGGTTTATTTTCAGTAAACTTTCTGCAATTCTTTGTTCAAGTTTTGTCTTTCCCTATCCTGTTTCTTGTTCTGGAACATTTTCCTTTAGAACAAAACCGTTCACTTTTTCTTGGAAAAAAACAATCCCTTTACAAACATTATTGTTCTTGTCTTCATTATCACTTATACTATTGTCGCTGTTGTTCTTAGTATGGTCTTACCACCCACTAACTATAACTTGTATAAAACTAACCTCCACTTCACAGAGAATACTGGGAGATGGGTAATTGATAATTGAGTGCTATATACAAGCATAAATGAACATGTTCATTAGTAAGAACAAAAGATATGCCACTCCATAGCATGGTAACAAGAAAATTATATATATATATATGTATGTTTATATATCTACTGTGTTTAGTAATCACTGTGTTAGTAGTCTATCTTGGAGATTAATTAATTAATAAGTAGATTATCAATTAATTAAGTTGATTAATATTAGTCCAATATTTTAAAGTTAAGAATATTAAAATTAATCTTGGAGATTAATTAATTAATTAATCTTGGAGATTAATTAATTAATAAGTAGATTATCAATTAATTAAGTTGATTTAATATTAGTCCAATATTTTAAAGTTAAGAATATTAAAAAATTATATTTCAGCTAACATACTATAGTATATAATGATTGTTGATATTAAAAAGATTGTTAAGATTATAATTCTGTTTGGTTAAACATGTAATTTTATATTTTTCATAATTCTTAACATTATTAAGTAGTAATGCTAACTTATTTTATCAATAAACCAGTAGAGGAAGTTGAGGACACTCAGAAACCAAATTTAAATCTTCTAAAAAATAAAATGTTCAAGGAATGCCCATCATGGCTCAGTGGTTAACAAATCTAACTAGGAACCATGAGGTTGCAGGTTTGATCCCTGGCCTTGCTCAGTGGGTTAAGGATCTCACAGCATTGCCGTGAGCTGTGGTATAGGTCACCCTTGTGGCTCAGCTTGGATCCCACATTGCTGTGGCTCTGGCATAGGCATGCAGCTACAGCTCCAATTCGACCCCTATCCTGGGAACCTCCACATGCCACGGGGGCGGCCATAGAAGAGACCAAAAAAAAAAAGTTCAAATATACTTACAAATCAAAGAGAAAAGATATAGATTTTTTTCTTAAACAAATATTTTAAGCTAATCTGATTTACCCAGAGTCATATTAATTGTGTGAATTTAGATTATTATGAGTTATTATATTATGCATATATATGTACATTATCATGTAAAATACTTCTCAGCACTTTCTGAAAGAATTTTTTTTTCCTAAAATGGTAGAATATTTAGAATACTCTAAGTATTTAGTTTCTTTATTTCCTAGGAATTCTTGAAATATTAGATTTATGTAACCATACTATAATTGACTTATTCTATGAATCAATCAGAACAGAATTCCTTAAATTTATTAAAACTCTTGTAGAGGTAAGAAAATATTTTACACACACAATGAGAGATAAAATCTTTTCTCGATTATAGAGAACTGGCTAGCTTCCTTTCTATAACCTTAGCTAAAGGTCAGGAGTAAACTCAGAAACAAAACCTCCCCAGTCCAGTTCTCAAGGGGCTTTTTTCATCTAGTGGGCACAAAGTATTTTCTTAATTAATTTGAGTTCACAATACATAAAGAGCCAAACAAAAAGACTGACAAGTTGGATTAACTGTCATCTCTCACCTGGTAGAAAATAGATCCCCACTATCCACCTGATAGAGATCATCAAATGGTCAGATCATAAAACCAAATTCCCCATAATAACCAGTCATGTGCATATCAGAATTATATATTTACATAAGGTCAATTTTCAACTATGGATTTAAGATCCAGTTAGCAGTCCTGGAGCTGGCTCTAGAACAAGATATGGCCTAATCCACAAGTTTTATAAGGATGCTGTCTGGATTATGCAGTTGAGACCTATCTGGCGATTAGAGATTAGATGTGGACTTACCAGTGCCTGGACCTAGTTGTGCAAAATATTCTTAGGTTCATGTATACCAGCTGTCCCAAAAACAAGCCCTAATGTGTAGCATTTGACTGTTTCTGCGATGTAAATTTTCCTGTAATTGCTGTTTTCAATTGCCTTACCAACACAATATCACAAGTGCAAAATTGGGACAGGATATATGTGTTTGGCTCTCACAAACCAGCATAATCTGCTCCAGGACACAACTGTGCTTAACCATAAGTTAATCGAAACAGACAGACTAGCAGACTTGGCTAAGAACAAAAACAAAAATACAAAATTAGAAAAAAGAAAGAAATGTTTAGAAATGTAGACTTGTCACTTGGCATTCGCTCTGGGAGACGTGAAAAGATGTGCCTGGGTTTAATCCGATCTTGAGGTACACTTCTTGGGCCATGTAGTTTTATGGTGCCGGCAGGTAAGTGCGCTTGAATATCTCAATGGATCTTCCAAAATGGCCCCAGTACTCAGTATTGCACAAGATAACTTGCTCTATTTGTGAACAATTTTCAGTTAGAAAACTTTTATTTATACTCAGCCAAAAGTATATTTTCCTATAACTTCTGACCAGAAGGCTTAGTCATGCTCTTGGAAAATACACAAAACCTAATCCTTCCTTTATTCAATAAACTTTCAATAGTGATTACAATTATCTTAGGATTTTAGTGCTAGTCCAACTCATTTATTTAACAAATAAAGAAACTGAGACCTAGAGAGGTTAATGATTTTCCTCAATTCATACAGCACTATGATTTGTCACATTTGATGCAATCAGAGGTGAAACTTAAAAACTGTCACAACACATCCCTCTTAAGTCTTTGTTCCTCAGTTGTTTTACTACTTCATCTAACATATTTTCAAGACCCCTCATCTTAGTTGCCTTCTTCTTCTTAAATAATGTCACTCTAAAAGTTAGGTATGCAAAATCTAATCAAATGCCACTGGTGTTAGCTGATTAGTTCAGAGAACAGTATGTGTTTGGAATTCTGAATTTGTTAATACTTTCTTAACCATTTAGACTGCCACTCCACTTTTCAACTCATATCCTTGCCACATGTAATTTTTGAAAGTTAAAAACATGACTTTCATAGAAATATAGAATGAACATAAGTCAAAACATTTATTCAATTCATTAATAAAGGAAACATAAGATACTAAAGCTGGTTTAAAAAACATTTGAGAAGCTAAGAAATACCTAGTCCATCAAGAAAGGCACATTTTTAGAGTTCTCACTGTGGCTCAGTGGTTAACAAACCTGACTAATATCAATGAAGATGCAGATTTGATCCCTGGCCTCACTCAGTGGGTTAAGGATCCAGCATTGCTGTGAGCTGTGATGTAGGTCACAGACACCACTTGGATCCCGAGTTGCTGTACCTGTGGTGTAGGCTGGCAGCTGTAGCTCTGATTCGACCCCTAGCCTGGGAACCTCCATAAGCCACAGGTGTGGCCCTAAAAAGACAAAAAAGAAAGAGAGACATGCACTTTTTTTAGACATATCATTGTTCTTTAAAGTGTTAATTTTAAAAGCACACATTTTTACCATAGCAAAGCTATAACATTTTGATAGCTATGTTATTTATTTATTTATTTATTTATTTATTTATTTATTTATTTATTTATTGATTTATTGTCTTTTTGCCATTTCTTGGGCCGCTCCTGCAGCATATGGAGGTTCCCAGGCTAGGGGTTGAATCCGAGCTGTAGCCTCCAGCCTACGCCAGTCACAGCAACGCCAGATCCGAGCCGCATCTGCAACCTACAACACAGCTCACGGCAACGCCAGATCCTTAACCCACTGAGCAAGGCCAGGCATTGAACCTGCAACCTCATGGTTCCTAGTCGGATTCGTTAACCACTGAGCCACGACAGGAACTCCGCTATATTTTTAAATGATTTTTATTTTTTCCATTATTGCTGGTTTACAGTGTTCTGTCAATTTTCTACTGTACAGCAAAGTGACCCAGTCACACATACATATATACATTCTTTTTCTCCATTATCCTCCATCATGCTCCATCATAAGTGATTAGATATAATTTCCAGTGCTATACAGCAGGATCTCATTGCTCATCCATTCCAAATGCAATAGTTTGCATCTGTTAACCCGAGATTCTCAGTCCATCCAACTGCCCCCCCCCCGCTTCCCCTGGGCAACCACAGGTCTGTTCTCCAAGTCCATGAGTTTCTTTTCTGTGGTAAGTTTCATTTGTGCCATTTATTAGATTCCAGATATAAGTGATATCATACGGTATTTGTCTTTCTCTTTCTGACTTACTTCACTTAGTATGAAAGTCTCTAGTTCCTTCCATGTGGCTACAAATGGCATTATTTTGTTCTTTTTTGTGGCTGAGTAGTATTCCATTGTGTATATATACCACATCTTCTTCATCCATTCACCTCTCAATGGACATTTACATTGTTTCCAAGTCTTGGCTATTGTGAATAGTGCTGCAATGAACATACGGGTGCATATGTCTTTATCAGGGAATGTTTTTGTCTGGCTATATGCCCAAGAGTGGGATTTCTGGGTCGTATAGTAGTTCTATATTTAGTTTTCTGAGGTACCTCCATACTGTTTTCCATCATGGTTGTACCAATTTACATTCCCACCAACAGCGCATGTGAGGGTTCCCTTTTCTCCACACCCTCTCCAGCATTTGTTATTTGTTGACTTTTTAATGATGGCCATTCTGACTGGTGTGAGGTGGTATATCTTATGGTAATTTTGATTTGGATTTCTCTAATAATCAGTGATGTTGAGTATTTTTTTCATGAGCTTGTTGGCCATCTGTATATCTTCTTTTGAGAAATGTCTACTCAGACCTTTTGCCCATTTTTCGATTGGTTTGTTGGCTTTTTTGCTATTGAGTTGTATAAATTGTTTGTATATTTTAGAGATTAAACCCTTGTCAGTTGCATCATTTTAAACTATTTTCTCCCATTCCGAAGGTGTCTTTTTTTTTTTTTTATGTTTTCCTTTACTGTACAAAAGCTTGTCAGTCTAATTAGGTCCCACTGGTTTATTTTTGCTTTTATTTCTGTTGCCTTGGGAGACTGAGAAAACATTTGTACAGTTGATGTCAGAGGATGTTTTGCCTATGTTCTATTCTAGGAATTTGATGTCTTGTCTTACGTTTAAATCTTTAAGCCATTTTGAGTTTATTTTTGTGCATGGTGTGAGGGTGTGTTCAAGGTTCATTGATTTACATGTGGCTGTCCAATTTTCCCAGCAGCACTTGATGGAAAGACTGTCTTTTTCCCATTTTATATTCTTGCCACCTTGGTCGAAGATGAATTAACCGTAGGTGTCTGGGTTTATTTCTGGGTTCTCTATTCTGTTCTATTGGTCTGTATGTCTGTTTTGGTACCTGTACCATACTGTCTTAATTACTGTAACTTTGTAATGTCACCTGAAGTCTGGAAGAGTTATGCCTCCTGCTTAGTTTTTGTTCCTCAGGATTGCTTTGGCTCCATATAAATTTTTGTATTGTTTGTTCTAGTTCTGTGAAAAATGTCATGGGTAATTTGATAGAGATTTCATGGAATTTGTATTGCTTTGGGTAGTATGGCCATTTTTAGAATATTAATTTTTCCTACCCAGGAGCATGGAATATCTTTCCATTTCTTTGAATCCTCTTTAATTTCCCTGATTAATGTTTTATAGTTCTCAGCATATAAATCTTTCACCTCCTTGGTCAGGTTTATTCCCAGGTATTTAACTTTTATTGGTGCAATTTAAAAAGGTATTGTATTTTTGTATTCCTTTTCTAATATTTCATTGTTTGTATGAAGAAATGCAACTGATTTCTGAATGTTAATCTTGTATCCTACTACTTTGCTGAATTTGTTGAAATGTTTGAGTAGTTTTTTCTCTTTTGCTTTAACTTCAAGTATAATAGGACATTTCTTAATTTATTTTTATATGAAACATTGTTTTGCCAGTCTTCTAGAATTAGTTAAAATATAATAAGACAGTGCTTCACATTTATTTATATGAAGTTATTTTTGTCTATTATTCCAGTTTATCTTCCTTCTTATCAATGTAGGATTCTTTTCTGTAATGTCCATGAAAAGTGATGATCAATGTTGAAGAACTCTGTGCATTGCAAAGAAGCTCAATTTATTGTTAGAAACTCTAGTTCTTAGTGAGATCTTGCTCATACAGGCAGAAATATGCTGCCCTATAATTTTCCTCTGTGGAGATTTGAATTAGGAGGTAGAAAAATGCAGCTCCTGAGCATTAATTTTAAAAAGGGTGCTAAAATATCCCAAAACTCAATTGTAAAATGGTTCCACTTAACACACATCATTCTTCATATAACTGAGATCATGTAAACTGGTCTAGCTATATGGAATTAGTGCTTTAAGGAAAAATATAAAAACGTGTATTCCGCATTTACACTAAACAATCTCAGTTGGGTACTCAGGCAAATGCATGAGTAGCACAAGGCAGATAAAGGCCAGTTCCCCAACTTCAGCACTTGCCCTCTGTTGTCTAACAATATAGTCATCTGAAATTCCAAAACCCAATAATGTCATAATATTTATTAGGACTAGGTGGTTTATTTTATTATCTAAATTACAAACTCTTTATTAGAATGTAACTTTCCCACGTAGATAATTATAAAATAACCTAAGGTTATGATAAAGTAAGTATTGGATGAAAGAAGAAAATGTGTGCCAACATAAAAGTCTGATAATGAAACTAAAATATACTTGGACAGGATATTTAATGACACCTATGCAAATCATCCCTATTTGTACTTAGAGAGTTTAAATGACTTACACTATCCAGTTTTGAGTGACATAAAAAACAGAAAAAAATTTCAAGAAGTTAAAAGTATATTGTCGTATTATTAGATTAATAAATCCTTTATTTTGAGCATATAGAAACTATACTTTTTTTTTTTGGTCTTTTTAGGGCTGAATCCATGGCTTATGGAGGTTACCAGGCTAGGGGTCAAATCAGAGCTGCAGCCACTGGCCTACACCACAGCCGCAGCAACACCAGATCTGAGCCATGTCTGTGACCTACACCACAAGTCACAGCAACACGGGATCCTTAACCCACTGAGCAAGGCCAGGGATTGAACCTGCATCCTCATGGATGCTAGTCAGATTCATTTCCACTGAGCCACAATGGGAACTCCTAGAAACTATACATTTTATTGGCAGAAAAAAAAAAATTTCTTCCTTCTTGTGCCAGATACCAATATTAAAGAAATAGAGATTTACATTACTACTAAATTGTGAGCCCTTATGTCTCATTCTAGCACTGCTGATTGTTTCCAGTTCTAACATCTGGAGCCATGAAAAATGAGTTTAATCCAGCTTCCATGTGACTGACCTTTAAATACTGGAAAACAGTTACCCATCCTCTTCTAGACTTGTCTTCTTCAGATTCAAAAAGTATGCCCCTTGTGAATAGCTTCAAGATTGGTCATTGTCATGATTACATTCCTGCAAAGACTTTGTCATTTTCATTGTGTCCAAATGTGACTCCCAGTGTCAAATGCAACAAATATCTGATGCCATGTTTACACCAGGTGGTCATTTCACTCAACCTGCTTTGCCAACTCTGTTAAATAACATGGGAAATTAAAGGAAAAAATAAACACCCCATGTCCTTTTAATGGACTTGCTTAGCCTCTGAAACTTCCTGGAGCAATTTAGAGTTCTCAGGGGTACTCACCCAGGGTCTAGTCAACAGAAAGAAACCACATCAATTATTTGAAGAGAGAAGATTTAATATAAAGAACTGTTAGCAAGGTGTTTACTAGGAAACTGAAAGGGTAAAGAGGAATTTTAAAGCATACAGCAGTAACTCTATGAAGTTGTTACTACCCTGTGTTAGCCTACCTCAGGGTAGATACTAAGACAGGATTGAACCTGCAAGGATTTTATTAAGAGGTAATGCCTGTAAAGGAAACCCGGAGGGAGCAGGGAAGGCTGAAATATAACCTGGGTGAAGGAGAAAGGGCCATAAAATCTGAGGAAGTTTTTACAAAGCTGCAGGAAAGTTACTGAGCCAAAGAGGCTGGTCAGAGGAGTCCCAGGTCTCCCTAGAATCTGCCCCAGTGTTCTGTCATGTTCCATCAGTATGGTCAATTAACTTCAGGTTTGCCAGATAAAAGATAGAACATCTAGTTACATTTGAATTTCAGATAAACAATGAATAAAATTTTAGTGTAAACATATTACATAGGATATCCTTATATTAAAATATTACATAGGATATCCTTATATTAAAAAGTTGCTTGTCTTTCAAAGTTAACTGACATCCATCCTATATTTTTATTTGTGAAATCTCTTTCTCAATCCTTATTATATTCCCTATCACTGAAAATCTGTGAGGAGCATTCTCATGGCTACCACACACACTTGGGGCGAGAAGATGAAAGGTAAGAGATTGGAATTATTAAAACTTCAAGACATAAAAGAGGACCTTGAGAAGGTGAAATTCAGACATCTAAGGAAAGGGTCCCTACTAGCTGGGTGGGGATAAAACCAGTTCTACAGAGGCTGGAAAACTACAAAGTGGATTCAGTTACTATTATGGGAAGAACTGCAGCTTCAAGGATGAAGAAGTGTTGCCAGATAGGACCACAGCAGAGAGGAAGGCAACCAAGAGCAAAGAGAAAACAGGAAAAAGCAAATCCATTCTACCTCTTCCAGCCTTGCAGTCTTCCTTAGCACCTGCTGCTGGCAGAGCCTCACATGGAGCTGCTGGAAAAGCAGAAATGCAGAGCAGAATATTAAGACTGGGTTTAGAATTTTAAGTAAAAATTTAGCCACTGGCACAAGATCACATCCAGTTAATGAAATGCTGGAAAATGAATGGCTCTTGGTCCTACATGATTTCAACATGACTCCTGACTTACAACTTTCATGATTTGATGGTGATGAGATTTGGGACATGCCATCCCAAGGTATGGCACCTTGGCATATTGAATCTTTTAAGCTGAAGGAACTTGAGAAACAGCAGGTGTTGAGAGGACTCTCTCACCTTCTCCTGAAGCAGGTCCTAGGACCCTAATGTGAAATGTGCTTTCTCCACACCCAGAAGAAAGGACCATTCTTATCTCCAAAGACAGAAGGACATTGGGAGAAATCTGAAAAAACAGGCTTTGCCAAGGGTCCCCCAGTTTATACCCATGGCTTATGTCCTTTGTCCTCTCACATTTCCCCTCTACTTTATACATTTATAAACACCTCCTACAGCTCAATACCAAAAACAAAACAAAACAAAAAGACAAAAAATAACCCCATCAAAAAATGGGCAGAAGATCTAAGACAATTCTCCAAAAAAGACATACGGATGGCAAAAAAACTCATGAAAAACACAGTTCAACACCCCTCATTATTAGAGAAATACAAATCAAAACCACTATGAGGTATTACCTTACATCAGAATGGCCATCATCAAAAAGTCTACAAACAATAAGTGCTAGAGAGGGTGTGGAGAAAAAGGAACCCTAGTACACTGTTGGTACGATTGTAAATTGGTGCAACCACTGTAGAAAACAGTATGGAGATTCCTCAGAAAACTAAAAACAGAACTACCATTTGATCCAGCAATCCCACTCCTGGGCATCTATCCAGAGAAAACCACGACTTGCAAAGACACATGTACTCCGATGTTCATTGCAGCACTATTTGCAACAGCCAAGACATGGAAACAACCTAAATGTCCATCGACAGAGGAGTGGATCAAGAAGAGGTGGTACATATACACAATGGAATATTACTCAGCCATTATAAGGAAAGAAATACTGGCATTTTTAGCAACATGGATGGACCTAGAAATTATCATGCTAAGTGAAGTCAGTTCAGACAATGAGATACCAGCATCAAATGCTATCACTTACATGTGGAATCTAAAAAAAGGACACAATGAAGTTCTTCACAGAACAGATATTGGCTCACAGACTTTGAAAAACTTATGGTTTCCAAATGAGACAGGTTAGGGGGTAGGGGATGTACTGAGGGTTTGGGATGGACATGCTGTAAAATTTGGTTGTGATGATTGTTGTACACCTATAAATGTAGTAAACTTCATTAAGTAATAAAAAAACTAGTATAAAAATGTTCAGATTTAACCTGTTCTTCAAGTCATTTCCTTATGAAGGCTCCTGTGTCATATAAAACATATCAAGTAAATTTGTATGCTTTTTTTCCTTATTAATCTCTCTTTGTTTCAAATTCCAGCCAAGAGCCTAAAAGGGCAGAAGGAAGAGGTATTTTTCCTCCCCTACATTGTTTTACCAAAAGACGCTGGTCACCAATTTCCATCCACCATTTCAAGAGGATTAAATTAACAGTCAACATGACTAGAGATGGATTTGCCTTTGCTTTTGAATTTCTCACCTTGAAAAAGCAAATGAGTTAAGATCTCAAGCCGGTAATGAAGACTGACAGAGGGTTGGGAGAGAATTCCAGTCTTGTGTTATGTAGAAAATAGCAGTAAATCCGAAAGTCTCCAGTAAACCTCATCACCATGGGAAACAGGTATTACTAACCCCAGGTTGCCAGTGGACTTTAATCCTTTAGGAAATGGAAGACCTTATAAGGTGTTATACAACATTAAGGAAGAGGATATATCATACCATACCTTATGGTTTATAAAACATTCTCCCAGACACAGAATTGTTTTGAGCCCTGTATATAATCCCACATGGAGTGGGGGAGCTGATGACTGACCTCAATCCAGAATATGAGGAATAATTTTTGAAAGTTTTTAAGTGAAAAGGTGATATAGTCATGCTGTGCCCTTGAAGAGAATCTTGCCAGAGGGCAAAAGATGAGGACTTATCAGTAATTCACTCAAGGTAATGAGGCGAAAAAAATAAAATAAAATAAAGTCTGAAAGACAGGCCAAAAAAAAAAAAAAAAAAGGTAATGAGGGCTCTAAACTAAACCAGTACCTGGGAGCTAACACCAATCCACAACTGATGCCTTTTCTCCAAATCAAAAAAAGGATTTTAAAGGCAATAAAAGGTGTAAAATATTTAACGACTAAAAGGGGAATTATATCTAGCTTTCAGTTTTCTTAACCTTTTTTTGGCATTCCTGCATCATTCACATCCATGCATTCACATGCAAATAGTGCACATCAACCTTTCAAATGTGAACAGATGGAAAGAAAAGTAGGATCATTTTGGGTGGGATTTATGTGATCCAAATGAATGAGGATAAAATGTAAATAGCTGGAAAAAAGAATTCTCTGATTGTTCAATAATTGTTATTTTCATTTCAAGGGTTTCAAAAATAGAACAGTATCCTTTGCTAATTGCTTCCTCTATTAGTTATCTATTATTGCTTAACAAATTTCCCCAAAACTTAGTAGATTAAAACAACAATAAACATTTATTATCTCTGGCAATTTCTGTGGGTCAGGAATTCTGGAGCAGCTTGGTTGGGTGTTCTGGCTTGAGGATTTTCAGGAGGCTAGGGTCAAGATATTAGCTGAGGCTACAGTTGTCTGAAGATTTGATAGAGCTGGAGGATCCCTTTTTAAGATGGCTTACACATGTGATTTGATTTTGAGGGGAGGTGTCCTCCTCATAATTCTCTCCCAGGGGTGCTCCAGTGTTCCTTTGATGTGGCAGCTGGCTTCCCCCCAAGCAGGCAATCCAAGAGAGTGAGAGCCTGGCAGAAGAAATCATTTTTAATGACCTAGCATTGGATATCACATAGCATCACTTCTACCATGTTCTATTCATCAGAAGCAGTTCACTAAGTCTTACCCACATTCAAGGGGAGGGGAATTAGTTTCCGCCTTTTGAAAGGAGGTGTATTAAAGATTTCGTGAACATATTTTAAGATCCCCACACTTCCTTAACTTAGAAAAGGTTTTGGAATTTTGTGTTCCCAATAAAATTCCTAACTCATTGAACATTCACAAAACAGTGACCTGGGGATTGATATTTCAGTTGTTTAGTCAAAAACAGTTTGTCACTTTGCTCTGAGATGTTTAAGAGTTGTGTAGTTATAGATGAGAAAACTGTAACCTTGTAATCCAAAGAGGAAAAAAGCCTAAAAAGACTAATAGTTTCATAACTTGAATTATTTTTCTTGAATTTCCATTGAAAGGACAGTTTTCGAAATTTAAGCTTTGGTGTCAGAGGAATGGAAAAGCCCTAAATCCTAGGAGTTTGATACTTATTAGGAATCACGAAGAATATTCTTACCTAGAAAACTGAAACATCATTACAGCCAAACAAGAAACATTTCTGCATTTATGTTTTAGGCCATTCTGGCTGGGAGGCTGGGAAATCAAGATCAAGGTATTGGTAGATACCCTGTCTGGTGACAGCTTGCTTCCCAGACAGCTGTTTTTTTACTGTAACCTCACAAGGTGGAAAGGGTGAGGGATCTTCGGGGATATCTTTTATAAGGGCACAAATCTCATTCATATAGGATACACCCTCCTAATCTAATCACCCTTAAAGGCCCTGCTTCCTAATACCTTGGAGGTTAGGGTTTCAACATATGACTTTGAGGTGATATAAACATTCACTCCATTGCAATTTAGCTAAGTGGAAAAGAAAAGAATCCTCAAGATTTTGAGAATGCTGTCTAGGAGAAGAATCAAAGATCAATACCCTAATGACTTTGATTGCTTCTTATCTTCACTGATATGGCAATAAAACTTGCAGGCGTGATTTGCTTTATTATTGCTTTCTCCTTTGGAAGGTCTGCAACTGTAGCTATTAGACCTAAAAGATAGGTAACCCTTACCTTCTGCTTCTTGGTTTGATTCTTGACTTCTGAGCTGAAATTGGGAGTTAACTTCAGAAAACAAACCTCAGAAAGTTAAGGCAAGTCTAGCTAAAAAGCAAAATAATACTTTGCCTAGAGCAGCAGTATTAACAAGGACCTTTTCAAACTGGTATCACTTCCTTCCCTCAGGAGCAAAATCCAATAGCTGTTGCTCTTTTAATAGAAAACGTGCCCCATGATTTTGGTGGGGGTGGGGGAAGGGGGGCTAGAGACTTTGGGACCGTAAAAGGAAGAATGAAATGAATTTACAGAGACTAAAAAGCAATAAGATCATCCAGCATTGGCAGAAACCTGAATATCTACTTGTAAATCATGGGACTTGTTGGCAAAGGCACCATGGTGTTTGTTGTAAACATGTAGGAGAGAGGCATGCAATGGGGAAACTGAATACTAAGAGTTTAAGAGCTTGTGAGTATTAGGGGATCCCAGAGGCATCCTCTCTCACTTGGCTTCTACACTGAGTTTGAGAAGAAAAAAGTATTGATCTAAGTCAAATTAATCTTCTACCTCCTCGATCCAGGCTCATTTATAACTTTACACCATCTGTTGGTGTCAGTGGTGTGATTCTCTCCTATACTAATTAATGGCTCATAAAGGGCTCTGTATACAGCAGGTAAACAGTAACTTCAAGGACCTAATCGTGAATTTTTACCAGTTTCCACTATGAGGAAGTTAAGTTTTCATCTCGATCTAAACCAGTGTCCTTCTACTTATCTCCAAGCCCTCAGGGATCTGCCTTCTCACTTGGAGGAAGTTCAATACTCTCCCTTTTTCATTGCATCCCTGCCTCTACTACCATGTTTCTATTGGATACTTCCAAGAAAAAGTTTAAAGTCTGGGCCTCTAAGCACAACTTTTAGGAAAGGTCCTTTTTACCTCTAACTTCAGTTAAGTCTTTCCTTTGTCATGTCCCTTCATACTGGAAGGGGAGTTTGACAGTATTGTAAAAGAGTGAGAAAGCCAGTTGGAAAGAAGAGAAACTTTTAAAAAGAAAAGAAAAAAGAAAATGTTAGCTTTCAGAATCACTGTTTCACAGTGCAGTGCACTCACCACAAAAATCGAGAGTCTTGCCTTACACGCCAAGATTTGCCACTGAATTACATATGACTTTGTGAAAGTCATTTAATTTTCTGGGTCTTAGTTTCCGTCTCTCTCAAATGAGAAAACTGGACCAATTAATGTAAAGTATGTTGTAATTCTAAAATGATGTGATTCTGGAGTTCCTGTCGTAGTGCAGTGGTTAACAAATCTGACTAGGAACCATGAGGTTGCAGGTTCGATCCCTGGCCTTGCTCAGTGGGTTAAGGATCCAGCGTTGCTGTGAGCTGTGGTGTAGGTTGTAGACGTGGCTCGGATCCCGCGTTGCTGTGGCTCTGACGTAGACTGGTGGTTACAGCTACCCCTAGCCTGGGAATCTCCATGTGCCACTTGAGAGCAGCCCTAGAAAAGGCAAAAAGACAAAAAATAAAAAAATAAAAATAAATAAAATGACGTGATTCTATATCAACATCCCTCAAAAATATTGACCCTGTGGTATTTGCCACTATACTTAGGGCCTAACAAATTATGTTCTACATCTGGACATGACCCCTTTTAAAGCCAGTGTGAAAACTATTCTGAAAGGTACTTAAGAAGTAAGCAGGCAGTTGGGGGGCAGCTGCATAACGGTTGGTTGCTTAGCTTCATAATACAGTTGACCCTCCATATCCATGGGTTCCTCATCTGCTTGAAGAAGGCCAACTCTACTGGACTATTTTATACAAAAGACTGGCACCTCCTCAGATTTTGGTGTGAGGGGAGGGGGCAGGGGGTACTCCTGGAACTAGTCCCCTGCAGTTACAACCACTCTGCCCCTCCAAGACCTATCACTTCTTTCCCTTTCTACTTCCCTCTATACTTCTCTACCCCAGATTCCTAACATCTCTCCAGGGGTTGAAATCACAGTGAGAATCACCAGTATCTTCAGAGCCCTCCCAGGGCTGCCGGTTAGATGGTGGGGGCAGCAAAATACCTTACATTTTAAAAGTAAGAATCGTCTGATGGGAGAGGTAGAATTGTTTTTGGACTTATTTAGTTAGTCCCTTTTGCTTCTCAAAATAAACATCTTTGTGCTCAGTTAAAAAGCGTTCCAAGATGTTCACAAGAGAAGGGGAAATTCTTGCCAAAAACTTAAGCCCAGCCAGACAGGGATACTGAAATTTTGCTGCCTGTGGAAGCACGTGGCCAGGCAGGACTTTGGCATAAAAACAATAATCTGTGCTTGAATGATGGCAGTGTAGACTTCTGGTGGTTCAGAAGCTATGATCAGGGGACCCAGGTAGAGTGTATGGGATCCAACAACTCCATCGATAGTTCCCATTCACTTACAGTTCATAGTGCACTCTTGTCTATTTACAGAACTTACAACTTGACAAACCTTGGTCCTTATGGTTGGAGGGGTAAAGAAAAATACTTCTCTCACTCTTCTCACAGTTTTAGTTCTGCTTCCAATTCTGAGCAGTTGCAAAACACTCCAGAAGATTTAGGCCCAAGACCCTGTCTGCAGTTTTATAGTGTTGTGACCCTGGACAATATACTTTATCTCTGAGCTGCAACTTTCTCATCCATAAAATGATGATAATAATACCTGTTCTACTTTCCTTATAGGAATGTTGTGAAGATAAAATAAAATAACATAAATGAAAACACTTTGTACATTAAAAGGAACTGTATAAACTGTATAAACACAAGCTATTTTTAGTTATCAGGTGTCTCCTCTGCTCTGCTCTGCTCTTTACTCATCTGTTTCTGTGGTGTACTTTAAGCATCTTCATAGTCTGAGATTCAGCGTTTTCTTAGTCTGAGATTCTCACTTGGTTGATACCCAGTTTCTTAAACATGATGGGCTTGTTACCAACCAAACAAACGTGCATCTGTAGGTCTATCTAGCACCTCATTCAGAAGCAAATATACAACCTTTAGTAGAAACTCATTCATTTCAGCAGTAATGGGTGGAGTGCTTAATGAGTTGGTGTCCTGTGTTAGGGATACAAAACGAATGGGCAGGTCTAACCCTGAAGGAACACATCATCAGATCCAAGCATCTCAGAGTCAAATAGGTAATCAGGTCTACTACGTAAACTGCAGCTGAATCTTCTCTCTCTGGCCTCTGCTCCTTGAAGCTCAGATCTCTTTGGACAATTTGGGTCAAAATGTGAAGTCCTTCAAACCTGTTTTTTAGAGAAAGCAGGTAAATCTATTCAAGCCTCCTTGAATTTATTTAGCACATCCCTATGTTAACTGACCCCATATCTCCTTCTTTATTCCTAACTCAATACCTAATTCAATTCTGAGGTTCTGCCAGTGTGAGATTCCATATTAGGCAATGAGAACTTATTCCACTTACATCTACATAGCTTACCTATCAGGACTGAGAACTAAGACCACCTGTGCAGCATGAATTACTGCTTTAGAAAATTCTTGCTCAGGAAGACAAACTTGTAGAGCAATAAATAATTTCATTGTTTGCCTCAGGAAATTCCCCCAAACCAATCTATTTGCTTATGTTCTCAAGACCATAGATTAATTACATGGTAATTAATTACCTGGTAGTGAATTAATGGTTCTCTTATCAAATGGCCAATTTTCAAGATTTGCTTTAAGACGCTCTCTTAGCCATGTCCATCAATCTCAAACCACTATATCATAAACTTTTCCCAATCTTAACCCAATCCCCACTTTAAAGACCCACATCCCAAACCCTATAAATTTCTGCCTCTGATCTCTTCTGAGGTATTCCTAAGTCTGTTCATGGTGGAACTCTCCTTCACTGCAGTAGGTTTAACCAACTTAGCCAAGCTTGAGCAACAGGTTATTTTGGTGACTTCTTGGAGAGTTTGCCGTTGACAGCTCTGTGAATCAAGTAGCAGAGCAAGAAAAACAGGGAAGATTAAAAAAATTTTTTTACATCTGCCATTTCTTTTTTTAAAAAAGAACTTTAGGGAGTTGCCATTGTGGCTCAGTGGCCTAAGAACCTTACATAATATCTTTGAGGATGCAAGTTTGATCCTTGGCCTTGTTCAGTGGGTTAAGGATCCCTGTTGCCATGGCTATGGCATAGGCCTCAACTGCAGCTCCAATTTGACCCCTAGACAAAGAAATTCCATCTGCCGCAGATATGGGCCTAAAAACAAAAACAAAAACAAAAAGCAAAACATCTATGGTCATCATCATGTGAAAACTCACAATTTTGTTGGCATTCCTTATTATTTGATTTCAAATAGTTTTTATTTTGAATTACCTATGAGGTAGTACACCATAATTGTTTTATTGCTTGGAGCTTCTAGAGGGTTCCATTCAGTCTTGGATATCTCTAAAGATCGTTCTGACACAAAACCCTCTCTATCCTATCCGTTACATTTCCATTATATGTTAGAAAGTGGTTAGCTACTTGTGTTCATGCTAAAGTATTTGACTAATATTTGAGGAACTTAACTGAAAATCTTAAGAGGGGCTATGTCAGAGCTAGCTCACTGTTCACACTAAGCAAAATGGCTTGAAATCTGGCTCTCTTAACCAGTTTGAAACTTGGAAGCTTATCAAAAATGTCATACATGGAAATGCGCATTGTGGCACTTGTTTAAATTCATGAAATAGCAGTCATTTCAGAGAGAGGAGGTTGGTGAGTCAGAAGCCAATCTTACAGTTCTGTTTGATCCTTGCCAAACATAGCCTATTCTGAGTTTAAAAACTGAGAGTTGAAGCCAATATAGCAATCATTATAGTTGTCATGCTCCATGATACCACGATCCTGATATCATAATATTACATCTATGTATTTTCTAAATCATTTTAAGTTGCAAAAGGAAATATTTAAATTTAATATCTGCCTTTGACTTCAGAAAACTTAAAATCCTTCTTGTAAGTATGCATCCCATTATAAATTGAGTCAATTTTTTTTCCTTGTGGATACCTTTTATTTAGGTTTATTTCAGAAAATCTAAAGTATGTAGTATTTTAAATTCTTTTACATGTAGAAATTTAACATAACCTCATTTGCTAAGTAGGTAAGCTGAGAAAACTACCATTTCTTGAGTACTTGTGTGCCCACTGGAGACCAAGATACTTTCAAACAAATTAAGTTTATTTTGACAACAACCCTGAGATGGGTGATAATCTCCCTCTTTTAAAGCTGGCAAAGCCAAAGCTCACAATTCAACTTATTTATTTTTATTTTTATTTTTAATTTTAATTTCTAACCTCCTTCCTTCCTTCCTTGGCTGTACTTGTGGTATGCAGACATTCCTGGGCCAGGATCAAACTCATGCCACAGCAGTAACCTGAGCCACAGCAGTGATAATGCTGACTCCTTAACTCACTAGGTCACAGGGAACTCCTAACCATTAAAAAAAAATTGAAATTAATTAATTTATAATGCTGTGTTAGGAGTTCTCATCCTGGCTCAGTGGAAATGAATCTGACTAGCATCCTTGAGAATTCAGGTCTGATCCCTGGCCTCGCTGTGGCTGTGGCATAGGCCAGAGACTACAGCTCCGACTCGACCTCTAGCCTGGTAACCTCCATATGCCTCAGGTGGGACCCTAAAATAAAAAGACCAAAAAAAGAGAGAGAGAAACAATGCCATATCAGTTTCAGGTGTGCAGCAAAGTAATTCTGAAATATATTATACAATAATATATACATATTATAAATTCATATGTGTACACATATATTTTCTCTTTTGGATTATTTTACATTATAGGTTATTACAAGGTATTTAATATATATACCTGTGCTATATAGTAGGTCCTTGTGTGTTAACTAGTTTATATATAGTAGGGTATATATGTTAATCCCAAATTCCTAATTTATTCCCCTGCCCCACTACCCAGTGTAGTAACTGTACTTTCGTTTTTAAAGTCTATAAGTCTGTTTCTGTTTTGTAAATAAATTGTTATATCATTTATTTATTCATTTTTCTTTATTGGCTGCAGCTGCAGCATATGGAAGTTCCTGGGCCAGTGATCAAATCTGAGCTGGGAACGCAAACCACGCCACAGCTGCAGCAGAGCCGGATGCTTAATCCAGTGTGCCATGCCAGGAATTGAACCAGTGCCTCCTTAACCAGCTGCACCACAGCAGGAACTCCATATGTCATTTTTAAAGATTCCACATATAAGTGATATCATATGGTATTTGTCTTTGTCTCACTTCCTTCAGTTAATATGATAATATCTAGGTTCATCCATGTTGCTGCAAATGGCATTATTTCATTCTTTTTATGGCTAAGTAATATTCCATTGTGTATATGTACCACATCTTCTTTATCTGTTCCTCTGTTGGTGAACATTTAGGTTTCTTCCATGTCCCAGCTATTGTAAATATTGTTGCAGTGAACACTGGGGTGCATATATCTTTTCAAATTATGGTTTTCCCTGGATATATGCCCAAGGAAGTGAGACTGCTGGATCATATGATAGTTCTATTTTTAGTTTTTTGAGGCACCTCCAAAATGTTTTCCAGAGTGGTTGTACCACTTTATGTTCCAACCAACAGAGTAGGAGGGTTCCCTTTTCTCCTCACCCTCTTTAGCATTTATTTGTAGACATTTTGATGGCCATTCTGACCAGTATGAGGTAATGCTTCATTGTAGCTTTGATTTTCATTTCTCTAATAATTAGTGATATTGAACATTTTTTCATGTGTTTTTTTGGCCATCTGTATGTCTTCTTTGGAGAAATGTCTATTTAGGTCTTATGCCTATTTTTGCTTGGGGTTTTTTTTTGTTGTTGTTGTTGTTACTGAGTTGTAAGAGCTGTTTATATATTTTGGAGAATAAGCCCTTGTTGGTCAAATCATTTGCAAGTATTTTCTCCCATTCCTTAGGTTTTTTTAGTTTCCTTTGTTCTGCAAAAGCTTTTAAGTTTAATTAGATCCTATTTGTTTATTTTTGCTTTTGTTTCCATTATTCCACAAGACAGATCCAAAAAAAAATTGCTGCAATTTATGTCAAAGAGTGTGCCACCTATGTTTTCCTCTGGGAGTTTTGTAGTACCCAGTATTACATTTAGGTCTTTAATCTATTCAGAGTTTATTTTTGTGTATGGTGTTAGAGAATGTTCTAATTTCATTCTTTTACATGTAGCTATTCAGTTTTCTTGTCACCACTTATTGAAGAGACAGTCTTTTCTGCCTTGTATATTCTTGCGTTCTTTGTCATAGATTAATTGACCATAAGTGCGTGGATTTATTTCTGAGCTTTCTATCCTTCTCCTTGATTTATGTGTCTGTTTTTGTGCTAGTACTATAATGTTTTGATTACTGTAGCTTTGCAGTATAGTCTGAAGTCAGGGAGCTGGATTCCTCTAACTCCATTTTTCTTTCTCAAGATTGTTTTGACTATTTGGGGTCTTTTGTGTTTTTGTACAAATTTAAAAATGTTTTGTTCTAATTCTGTGAAAAATGCCATTGGTGATTTGATAGGATTTGCTTTGAATCTGTAGATTGCTTTGGGTAGTTTAGCCATTTTAGCAATCTTGATTCTTCCAATCCAAGAACACAGTATATCTTTCCATCTATTTGTGTCATTTTCAATTTTTGCCTTAGTAGTTTATTAAAGATCTTGTGAGTAAGTGGTAGAGTCAAGATGTAACCTAGTTTTACCTGATTACAAAGCCTAATCCTGTTTTAATATCTCAATGTGATACTTTAAGACAGTATCACAATGGCTGCACCCATGGCATATTCAGTACCTGCACCCAGGCCAGGTACTGAATCTCAGTTGCTACTGCAAACTATACCACAGCTCCAGCAATGCCAGATTGTTAACCCACTGCACCACAGCAGGAACTCCCAAGTTCTAACAATTTTCGAATTGTCTTTGTCTTCCAATTCTATCATTAGTAAGCATTAGCAAACTATATCATTTTCAAAAAATATAAAATTTTTTTAAAAAACAGGAACCAAAGCTCGAATAATATCTTTATATACTGATGGGCCAATGAAGATTAAGGATCTCACTTAAGCAAATAAATTGTTATCCTAAGATGAAACTATGAACCATAGCCTATTCTTGAATTTGCTAATTTGTCTTCTCTCTTTGAAAACATTTACTCTCTGTTTCTGATATATACATAGCCATTTTATGTATTTTTAAATATTTCGTCTTTGGAATATTATATGTCCTTTATCTTATCAAAAAGTTACTTTTCTAATCTTGAAATTCTATTACATTTTATAATCAAATGGAAAGATATTATTTTTCAAAAATCCACATGATTAACAACAACAGTTCATATAATAGGAAACTCTAGTATCTTTATTTAGAAGAAGAAACATCTTTACTACTATATTCAGTACATCTGCTTTTTTTAGCTAAAGATTCAAGATACTGAAGAAACAAAGTTGCATTGGACTATTTCTCTTTTTTAAATGTTATTTAACAAGTCTCTGAGTGATCAGGAAAGATTCTTCTTCTGCTTATTTTCGTCTTATGCTTTTTTTCCTCTTGGTCTGTTTTCTATCCCATTTCATTTTTACGCCTTCTTACTTTTAAGGACACATATCACACCCTGAAAATGCTGCTTGCACATCTCTATTCTGTTTATGACTAGGGTAATGTCATTGGCATTTTAATATTTTACAGCAGCAGTCATGACCAGACATTCCTCTCCTCATTTTTCCTTTTTCCTTTCTATCTGTTACTCTTTATTTTGCTTAAGCCTGAATAATAGAATACCTATATGAAATTGAAAGAAAGCTGATTTTTAAAAAGGAATGGCCATAACTTTGAGAAAAAAAAACAAAAACAAATACATAGCCTGACTAATTCACAAGTAGCAAGCTGGCAGGAACCTTGGAATGTGAAGCCAGTGAAGAGGATGCAGCTCTGCTGGAAGAGAGTAGTTTTCTGGTTGGCCTGACTACTTGAGAGAGGTTATAGGGAGTGTGGAAAACCTGATAGCAGATGGAAGTTCCCAGGCTAGGGGTCAAATCATAGCTGCAGCTGACGCCTACATACGTCAGCCACAGCCACAGTGACACTGGATCCGAGCTGCATCTGTGACCAATACCACAGCTTAGGACAACGTCAGACCTTTAACCCACTGAATCAGGCCAGGGATCGAACCTACATCCTCACGGAGACTATGTAAGGTCTTTAATCCACTGAGCCACAATGAGAACTCTGGAAATCTGACTTTCTTGTTATAAGAAATGCCTTTCGGGAATTCTACACAGAAAACAAATAAAGGCTCACCAATCACCTATGTGGTTCCATTCTACATTCAGAGCAAGGCAGCAATCTCTTGGTTATTCTTTGGCAGGTTTCTTTTACTGTGGCAAAAAGGCTGAACTGAACTGATGACCTTCCAGATGTGTATTTAAAATAGTGTATCTGAATGGGTAAAATAACATAACTGCTGTCTTCAATTCAGGCATAGTATAAAGGGAGAGAAACCACCACTGGCTTCTTCATTTACACAGTGACACTTCAGCCTTTCTTTATCTTTCACTCCCATGTTCTTACTCTCTGAACTTTAAAAGTCTCAATAGTAGAAGTTATAAGTGGCTTAAAGAAAGCCAGGCTCTTGATGAGAGAAATCTGTTACCAAAGCCCTGAATTGCTACTTAGTAATAGCAATTGTGGAATTTAAAAAATTTTTCACAGTACTATCAAAATTACCCATTCACTTGTCAACCAGTTTTTTTGTTTGTTTTGGGTTTTGTTTGTTTGCTTGCTTTTTAGGGCTGCACCCATGGCATATGGAATTTCCCAGGCTAGGTAGGGGTCGAATCAGAGCTACAGTTGCTGACCTATGCCATAGCTACAGCAACTCAGGATCTGAGCCGCATCTGCAACCTATACTACAGCTCACAGCCAGATACTGGACCCACTGAGCGAGTCCAGGGATCGAACCCACATCCTCATGGATACTAGTCAGATTCATTTCCACTGAACAACAATGGAAACTCCAACCAATATTTATGGAAAACCTACTATGTGCTAGAAACTCTTAGGTGATGGGAGATACAGAAAGGTACAAGACAGGCAAGGCTCCTGAGCTCACAGTGGGGGATGGGGAGGAGATACACAATAAACACATAAATGATAAATGAACAGAATATTTTCAGATAATAAAGACAATAAGACAAGGTGATGTAATGGAGAATGACTCTGGGCTGTGATTGTTTTAGATTGGGTCATGTAGGTCACAAAGTCTCTGTAAACAGAAAATAGGGCAGAATTTCTTAGACTTTGTGGAGAACTTTAAAACCTGTCTATTCTACTTTACCTTCATGGTAAGGTGTTTTCCTTGCTTTATAGAGGAGAAGACATAAGTCCTGGAAATTTATCTACGTTATGGATAAGAAAACTAAGATTAATGGAAGTTAAAGTTGTGTCACAAACAGGTGGTACACAGCTATCTCATACAGTGCCTGAGCAGGTATGGCCCTATAGGCAATGGCTTGGCCATCAGACATCTCCTTTGTACTTATTAGAAGGCAGTGTCCTTTTCTCAGGACAAATGTCCTTATCCACTGCATAACCTATGCAATTGTACATGACATTCCTGTTCATGAAGCTGGTGTATCTTGGAACCAGAAGGTGATTCCCTTGTTTTTCTGATTGGGTAGAAGAACAAGTCCTCTATGAACAGACAGGCTTTCCTTATGGAACGTGTGGGTGACTGATGTCCCTTTAGTTCTACAAGTTAGGAGTCATTTTCTGGGAGAAGGGTGTAATGAAAATTTGAGGGACCCGTCAAAGGCAGGCATGTCTTAACTGTTGGTAAGCAGAGATTTTTGCTAAAAAGTATAAGGAAATCATCCTTAGAGAATTTTCCTAGGGAAGGAACTGACCTCGCTTAACTAAAATTTAAAATCAGAGAAAACTATTAGCATGGACCAGAGTATCCAAACTAAGGATAAAAGCAGACAAAAGAAATACCTGGTATAACATTGGCTTGAGGTATAAAAAGGTGGAGCCAGAGAGTATTGAAGTAGAAAGAAGAAAAGAATTCAGTGGTATGGCTCCATAAGTGATCCTACATTATATCTGAGAGGATTAGGTTCATGTGCAAGTAAGAAAGACCCTAAATACAGGCATACCTCATTTTGTTGTATTTCCCCTTATTGTGCTGCACAGATAATTGCATTATTGTTTGTTTTTATGAATCGAAGGTTTGTAGTAACCCTGCATTGTGAGATGATGGTTAGCATTTTTTAGCAATGAAGTATTTTTCAATTAAGGTATATACATTGTTTATTTTAGACGTAATGCTATTGCACACTTAATAGACTAAAGTACGATGTAAACATAATTTTTTTTTTTTTTGACTGCACCCATGGCATATGGAAGTTCCTGGGCCAGGGATCGAATCCAAGCTGCAGCTGTAACCTACACCACAGCTGCAGCAACACCGGATCCTTAACCCACTGCGCTGGGCCAGGGATCAAACCCTCACCACTGCAGAGACAAACCAGGTCCATAACCTGTTGTGCCACAGTGGGAACTCCTAAATATAACTTTTTATGTGCATTAGCAAGTCAAAAAATTTTTGTGACTTGTTTGATTGCTATACTCACTTTATGGCAGTGGTCTGGAACTGAACCTGCATTATCTCCAAGGTATGCCTGTAGTGGTTCAAACTAAATAGCTTATTTCTAGCATAAAAAAGGAAGTCTGAAGGTGAATAGTCTATGTCATGGACCCAGGCTGCTTCTACTTTATGTTTCTTCCATATTTAACTTGTATTCCCAAAGTAACACCATGGCTCAAGATTATATCCATTGTCTAGGACTAGAGAGAAAAGAGACAAAGAAGATGCATGGCCTCCAGAAAGTCTGCTTGGCACTTCTACTCACACCTTATTTGCCAGAATGCAGTCATGTATGTGATCAACGAGCAAGGGAGGCTGGGAAATGAAGTCTGTTAGTTAAGTGGCCATGTGCTCAGCTAAAATGAGTTCTGCTTTTAAAAAAGAAGCAGAGAATTGATATTGGAAGGCAACCACTACCTCTGCCACACTGTTAAGACCCAGATCTTCTGTGTTGGATCTGAGCTCAGGCAGTGTCAGTGTGTGGAAGACACTGGGCATTAAGAACTGTAATATTTGGGGGCTCATTCTACCATTTACTTGCTGTGGAACCCTGAGCAACTAACATACCCTCTTTTCACCTGAGGTTCTTTACCTAATGGGAGAAAGAAGGCAATATCTAATGTACAGAGTTTCCTGATGACTAGGAGGTAATATTGATTAAAAAAATAGAGAATCTAGGTGTTCCCGTTGTGGCGCAGTGGTTAACGAATCCGACTAGGAACCATGAGGTTGTGGGTTCGGTCCCTGCCCTTGCTCAGTGGGTTGACGATCAGGCGTTGCCGTGAGCTGTGTTGTAGGTTGCAGATGTGGCTCGGATCCCGCAATGCTGTGGCTCTGGCGTAGGCCGGTGGCTACAGCTCCGATTCGACCCCTAGCCTGGGAACCTCCATATGCTGCGGGAGCGGCCCAAGAAATAGCAAAAAGACAAAAAAAAAGTGTAAAAAAATAGAGCATCTAATAGTATTTGGCATGTGAGAGGTACTTAGTAAATATGATTTTCTTTATTTGTTATAGTTTCCCCAGCTCTGTCTACTGCATTTTCTTTTTTTTACTGGTTTGTCGTTGTTTTTAAAACAAAATTTTGAAATGGCCTGTTAATCACCATCTCTCCATGTCCCCTTCTCCACCAATCCCAAACTCTGGGCTTAGGGAGCTGGTTATGCCTTAAAATTCCTACAACAGTAAGGCGAGCTGGAAGATCATTTCTGGGTGGCTTAGACATGACCTGGACAAATGCCCCTTTCAGGAAGGGACAACCAAAGGACTGATAAATTGCATAGCTGCCATGCAGTGATGGTCACAACCTTGATGGTACAGGTTGTGTTCAGCACAGAGCAGGGCCCAGTCCCTGGGAGAGTCTGACATCTGGCCTTCTGGTATCCTTTTATATCAACTGGAAGAAGGAGGCTCTTTTCTAAAGGGTCTACTCTGAAGGAGATATTCATATGCCTGTAGGGGCCCTATTTTCTGATTTCCACAGAGGAGTCTTCCTCATAGGCATTGTCTCCTGCCCATCCCCCACCCCTAATCCCTGTCAACATGTAAACTTCAACCTCTCCTTTCTTCAGTGCCCTGGCCACCTTCCTCCAAATATCATCGATATCCTCTCTGCTTGCTCAGTATGGACTTTTCACTGCTGCCTCCATTACCTATGAGTCATGAGTATTCATAGTGGTCACTTGGTTCTGACTTTTTTCTTTGAAAAAGGAAAAGGCAAAAACTTTGTGGCTTAAAAGTAGAAGTGTCAAGATGGTGTTACAATTTTAGCACCAAAGTCTGGAGAAATGCCTCAGACATGGAAAGCATTAAAATATAGAAAGCTAGTTTTCTAAAATAGTTTTATGGCACTGATTTAAATGGTTTGGATTTTTCCCCTTTTTTTTAAGGCTTATTTTAAAGTTTATTTTACTTTTTTTCTTCTTTTAATTGTAATCAGTCATCTAAAAGACAGCTGGGAGAGGCCTTTGGGAACAGTAGTTTTTAAATGGTGATGAGATATCAAAGTGACTTTAGGAAGGAAAAAAAAAAGGAAACTGCAAGTACAATGACCCAAAACAGTAGCTACATGCATGCAAGGAGGTATAAAACTCCAGAGCTTAGGTTCAAGGCCCTTTCTCATTGCTTAAGGGCTTGAAAACAACGAAGAAAATTCTACAACCCCCAAACAACACTAGTATAAAAAATCTGTCACCCAAAGTCTTTCTTCCCAGAGGAAACGTGTCAAGGATATTTCTAAGTTAATTGGACAAGCAAAAGTGACAATTCTTTTTAGATAACTCCGTCCTTTGAAAGACTTGTGGGTTGATATCTCTAAACCAGTCTCGAACATGTTTTGTCTTATTTTGTGCTTAACAAAAATATGTAGCAAGTCATAGGTATTTTCTAATTTTTAATGTTTTTAGAGCTAATTCTTTTGCACTACCATTGATTTGTGGTCTCCTGCTCTAGATGGTGCTAATGTTAAAAGTCACATAACCCTAACTCTTGCAACACTTTGGAAGTCTGCCTAAGGGGCACTTTGTCATTGTCTGCAGCTTCATGAAGAACTTGTGATATTTTTCTGTCTTGTTCCATCATCTTCTCATTATATTAATGAATGCCACCCACAATGAAAAAGTAACATTTTGTGAACCAGAGAAAGGAAAATAAGGTAAGATTCTAATATTGCTAGCCATTTCTTTTGGCTACATATTAGCACCTGCAACATATGCCATAGCATTTCCCGCTTCATATAAATACAGCCTCAAAAAGTGCTCTTTTTTGTCCCACGCCTACATTGCAAAAAGATAAAAGTCAAATTTTTAGTTTAAAGTTCATTTTTTTTGGTAAAATTTATGTAACCGACTTGTGAGAGTTGGTATTGTAACCAGAGATAATTCAAGTAAAAAAGTCTGGTTATGGTATGCTTGAAAAAAAGAGTAGCAGACAGATAAATGTAGAATGCAGCCTCAGTGATAAATGACTCTTTGAGCAGAAGTGTCAGGCAGTTCACAAAGCATAAAGCAAGCTGTAAACAGCATCAGGCAGAGGGCAGTCCTAATATGCATGTTGTTGTTTGAAAGGCCTGCAGGGCATCAATCATTTCAGTTACAATACACAGATACATAATACAGAAAACCTCTATGATAACACCTAACAGAAAGGAAAATTGACAGAATTGACATGTGTATAAACAGATTTCAAAGACACTCCAAAATGTATTAATTTGGATGGTATGGCATTAGGTCTTAAAGAAAAGATAATGGGCTACAGGGATCATCTGTTCATTCATTCACTTAGCAAAGATTTATTGAGTTATTATTAAGTAAGTGCATCCTGGAATCACAAAGATAAAGAAAATATGGTTCCTGTAGTATAAATCTCAAGTTTTATTAAAATAAATGCCATCTACATATACTCCACAGATAGGCATTCATATGTGCACCAAAAGATAGCACAAGAATTTCATAACAGCGCAACTTGTAATTCTCCAAACTGGAAATAACCCAAATGCCCATCAACGACAATGGATAAACTATGGGGAATTCATACAAAGAAATACTAATCTAGCAACAAAAATAAAAGCACCTACAACAATACGGATGAATTTACCAACAATGTTGAGCAGAAGAAGGTCTATACGAAAAATTCATAGTGCATGATTCTATTTATGTAAGGTTTAAAAAAGGCAAAAAAAAAGTGGTGAAAGAGCACAGAATAGGGCTTGCAATGGGATAACAGCAGTTTGAAACTGGTGGAGAACAAAGGCGGTTTCTGGGTGTTGTTTTGTTTTCTGATATAGGTCACTGTGATATAGATCACAGCTGTGATCACTTGGTGAAAATTTTTTTATCTATATAACTTCTGTGCATTTTTGCACATTTTTATTAAAGAGTGTAGTGAAAAGTAAATGCCAGATATTTTAAGGGCTATATATTAATGTTTGTCAATTGTTGGTAATGTTTCCATCCTAGAATCTATTCTTGGCCTCTCTGTGACTTGCCTCAGTTTTCCCATACTGGGCCTCTGTTCAAAACAGATGAATATTTTGAGATATATCTTGTTATTAAAGACCTTCAAAGAATTAGTGCTTTTTTTTTCCAATTCTGAAAAAAAAAAACACATTTTGATTCACTGATACTTAACTAGCTATTCTAGAATGTTTAGGATGCTGCTAAAAATTTGCCCTAAAAGAAAATTTGTGTACAAGAATTTGGCTAATATTTCTTAAATAAAGTTCAGATCTCAAATTAATAGTTATTTGATGCCTGCCTTCTTCATATTAAAAACCTATGAAGAGGCTTTGTCAGAATTTTAGATTCTGAGAGATATCTGTTTTGGGCACAAGAAAGTCACATCCTGCCAACGACTGTCTATTAGTTTTTGTTTATATGGGCAGAAACCTATATGAACCCAAAATGTGTCACTGAACAAGG
Source organism: Phacochoerus africanus (assembly GCF_016906955.1). Lineage (NCBI taxonomy): Eukaryota > Metazoa > Chordata > Mammalia > Artiodactyla > Suidae > Phacochoerus > Phacochoerus africanus. The sequence continues at coordinate 96,289,055 of NC_062553.1, read as the reverse complement.
TTAAATTTTCATATGGTGTTGGGAGAGCACCACCATTCATATTTGCCCAGGGCTAGGACCTTGAGTTGACAAGTTTTGCTTACTTAAACTAGTAAAGCTCGGAATTTCCAGAGTGCCATGAGTATGTTCTCAGAATGAAATGTACTTTGCAGGCATTCTGGAGGAATAAGAATTCCTTCTGTTTCATAACTAAGTGGCCTGGCTTGGGGACTCACACTTTAACTGAGTAAGTTTAATTACAAATGGTATTTCACCAAGCACAGAGTTCAAGAACTAGAAAATGGTGTGTTACAGAAATAGCAAACAAGAAAGAAATAAATAGTCCTTCAACAATAGTGAATTATGACACAGAAACAATACTGAAATAAGCCAAACCTAAACCATGGCCACATGTGTCCTTTAAATGCTACTACATTGTTTGTTTTAAAATAGAATGAAAAATTCTCAGCTGTAAATCCAAGGAGCAGGTGGACTGACAGCAACATCATATTCCCCCAAAAGCCCCAAAGCACCCATTAAAATATATTTAATTGTGGAAATTTTCAAACACACACAAAAGTAGACAGAAAAGCATAATAAACTCATATCAATTATGCAGTCAACCTTTAATCAATCTTGTTTCATCTATCCCCTCCGTACATACTTTTCCTCTTTTCTCTTTCCTTCCTTTCCTTCTTTCTGTTGAAAAGTTTTAATGAAGTCTCAGATATTATGTCATTTCCCTTGTAAATACTTTAATAAAAATCTCTAAAACATTGAAAAACCACATATCATTATCACGCCTAACAAAATTATGAATAATTTCTTAATAACTAATACCCGGCCATCTGCAGATTTCCCTAGCTGCCTCAAAGATGTATATTCCAGTTGGTTTGTTTGAATTAGGATCCAAAAATTGTCCACACCATGCCTTTGTTTATTATGGTTCTTAAGTCTCTTTTATTCTATAAGGACCTCCCCCTTCCTATTTCCCTCATTTTTTTCTTCTTATGCATCAGTTTGTTATAGAAGCTGGCTCATTTTTCTTCTGTCAGATGTCCCCCATTCCGGATTTGGCTGTTTCCTTGTGGTTATTTAACTCGTTCCTCTACCCCACTAAAAAGAGATAGTTCGGCCTAAAGGTTGATGAAATCAGGGGTTTTTTGGTTTTGTTTTTGTTTTTTAGCAAGATAGCCATTTTAAATCTTAAACTACTCAGTCTGCTGTAGTTTATGTAATATGCACTTGGACTCTGCATAATTTCCCTGAACATCTTTTTTTGTTTGTAACTCTTATTTTATGTGGTACTTTGTTCTATTAGTGGTCACCCAGCTACCTATCAGCAGAGTTGAGGATAGAACCTAAATCTTCCCAGGCCTCTTCCCTGGCCCTTTCCATCACAGAATCCTTCTGGAAGGAGAAGAGCTCCCTTTCTCCATTGCTCACATCTTCTGTAATCTTTTGAAACTAGAACCCTGCAGCAGTCCTGTGCCACTCTTCCCAGTCGGGGTCTCACAAAACCTACAACAAAAACAATGTTTATGTTGTTGTTTCAGCTGAAATTTTCTTCATCATTCAGCAATTTCTTTCACAGTATTAAATAAAACTGCATTTTGGGCCAGAGGAAAGCAGATTTCTAGTAATTGACTATCATTTTTTTTCTTTTTCCTCCTGTACAGTTTTCCATATCAGCTTGTCATATTTTCATTGTGAATATCTTAATTACTGTTGCTCTCCCTAATATTAAATTGCTTTTTTTTTCTCCATGCTGGCAAAATGTTGATCATTGTTGAAGTCAGAAAATAAGTAATGGGGTTCACTATAACAATCTCTCTTTTAAAATAAAACAATAAAATGGAAAACTATTATTTTTTTCTCCTCTCACGATGCCTAAATCAGGTGTCCAGAAGAGAGCAAAACCTTAAGCTGGGTTATTTTTCACATTGACTCAGAGGTGGTGGAAGTTGTTTTTTGGATTGATCACTAAAACGAGCTTTGGTGTAGAAAGGCCACTGCATTTGATGCTGTTAATTAGAACTGAAGTCAATTATTGTGATATTAGCCTTGCCTCTGTGGAAGCCTATGTGTTATCAAAAACTGCACTTTATCTTCAAAGGCACCCAGTAATGTATATGAAGTCAATGTTGTTCTAGATCAGGGTTGGGGGCACGGTTACTGCATTGCCAAAGGGCTGAGGGAAGGAGATTTACAAGGCACCTGTCTGAGCTCTGCAGGGTTCTGTTGAAATGAAGCCATAAAACTCATCAGGCACAGTTTTTCAAATGAAAAGAAGCGTGCCATTTTGCATGCAATTATGGATCTATTAAAGCAAATATACGAGCATTAGAGAAGCATTATACTTCTTGCCTGATACTGAAGATCCTTAAGACCTCTGCGTGAAGAAACTCTCCAACACTAGAGATTGGGAAAGGAAAAAAAACAAAACAAAAAACCAAGGCACATTTTGTGTATATTCAATAATCAATAGATAGTTTAAGAATTAATTAAAACTTTCATGATATTTACAACTTCTGCAGTATATGTTTTATTGTTTCATTCATTTGTTGCATTTAAAAAATCTTTAAATGAAAGAATCTCTTTGCAGGAGAGCAGTCAGGAAAAATGGAAATATTTATCCTGTCCTACCTCAGGGGAGGAACTATGAGAGGAAGGAAAACTGGTTACAGCTGCAGAAAGAGGTCCTCTAGCCAAATCCCAAAGTGCTTTGTAAAGAGCAAAAGATATTAGCCGGGGATGAAAAAAGCAATGGAGAAGCAGGTAGGAAGCTTTAAGCAGCCTGAGGTCTAATCATTTCCTCAGTATGTGATGGATTTAGGTGGTAGTCCTCAACTCTGGCTGCACATTAGAACTTCCTGGGGAACTTTTTCAACATACCCATGCAAAGCTGGTATAACCAGGTGGAGGTAGGGCCTGGGTGTTTTAAATGCTCCAAAGTGTTTCTTCTGTGTTATCAAAGTTTAGAACCACTGAGTTAAGGTCTTTTTCACTTAATATGTTTATTTTTGCAAGTTCAGCATCTGAAGATGTTTCTTTCTAGTTTATTATGTGCAATTACTATATCCTGCTGTTACATGAATAATGACCCCTTAGTTCTGTGAGTCACTGTCTAACTAGGCTTTAAGTGTAAGAAGCTAAGAAAAAATATTAGCACACTCGAATTTTTTAAAGAAAAAATAAAGGGTACATTTGAAAAACAGTTAAATACAATTTAAAAAATACCATACTCCCTTTTAAGATAATACCTAAAATTAAACAAAGAAATCGTAAGAACCAAATTAATCCCTAATTGTTACCAATTGATGTTTATCCTCAGTTTGGTTATTTATAATCAGACTTCTTTAAAATGTTTCCTGCGCTCTCTTAATCCTTATCTTAGAGATAGATCTCTTTATATTAAACAATAGTATAATCTTAGATGACTGCTTTCATCCAAAGGAAGTTTCTGCTTTTTGGAAAGAAAACTGAAATACTTGTCCATTTTCCCATACCCCTTTAATTTCCTTTTTTATGTCTTTTTTTATGTGAGTTTTAAAAATGTGATGCACTTTTTTTTCACCTTAACTGCCATAATACAAATTTATTTCTGATATAACTGCCATATAAAGAATGCATTTATTTGCTACAAAACATTACATTTTAAAACAGCATTTAGTAAAAGAAATGGTAGAGTTAAAAAAATTATCATTTAGAATTCCCACTATGATGCAGTGGGTTAAGAATCCAACTGCAGCATCTCGGGTAGCTGCAGAGGCACAGGTTAGATCCCTGGCCTCGTGCAGTGGGTGTTGCATAGCTCCCAGCTATGACTAGCATTCAATACCTGGCCCAGGAACTTCCTTATGCTGTGGGTATGGCCATAAAAAAAATAAATAAATAACTCTTTTGCAACCATCGTAGAAATAATTGATTCAGCCCAGAGTCATCAATGAACACTAAAACCATTGAGTTCAACTTTGGCAGGGTATTTATTTTGTCTCAAAGTACTTTCCCACAAATTACAATGACAAAGGCAAAAATGGTAACCTTGTAGAGGAGAAACCTGGTGGACACTACCTTAACCAAGAGGGAGCACAGAAGAATGGACACACTGATACCATATGTTTCCCAATGTGATGCACTGAGAAGGACACAATATCACCTGAGTGGTATTCCTGCCAAAAATGTGTTCCCTAAAACTAATCATTAAAACGAATCAGACCAACTCCAATTGAGGGACATACTATAATTGGCTCCATACTCTTCAAAACTGTTCATTTCATGAAAGGCTGAACTGTTCCAGATTAAAAGAGACTAACAGGAGTTCCCCATTGTGGCTTAGTGATAATAAACCCAACTAGGACCCATGAGGATTCGGGTTCAATACCTGGCCTCTTTCAGTGGATTGGGATCCAGCATTTCAGTGAGCTGTGGTATAGGTCACAGACTCCACTCGGATCCAGCATTGCTGTGGCTGTGGTGTAGGCCAGCAGCTGTAGCTCTAATTCAGCCCCTAGCCGAGGAACCTCCATATGCTGATTTGTGGCCCTAAAAAGCAAAAAAAAAAAAAAAAAAAAGAGAGAGAGAGGGAGAGAGAAAGAGACTAACAAACACAACATTTGAACTAAACGCATGTCCTAGATTAGATTCTGGATAGAAAGATAGTTATCCTTTTCTATAAATGATATTAAGGAGGTGGCTGGAGAAATTCATATATGTATTATATAGTACTACATCAATGTTAAATTTCCTGAATATGAACATTGTACTGTATGTAGCTATGAAATATAAAGTCATTGTTTTTATGACATACATATTAAAATTATTTAGGGGTAAAGAATCTTGATAGTTTACTCAATAATCTCAATAATCTTCGATAGCTCATCAAAAGTAATAATAAAATTTTATATATATGAAGAGAAAGACAATTTGACAAACTGTTAACAACTGATGAACCCAGAAGACAGATATATGAAAGTTCATTGAACTATATCTGCAAGTTTTTTTTTTCAAAAAACAAAATATTTGGAAAACCTATATAAACAGCTTACTCAATAGCCTTGTAAAGAGAGAGACATGGTTTTGCAATGGTCTAGTATATTTTCTTTTTTTGTCACCTTTTTCTTTTCCCCACTTTTGACTGCTTTAACAAATGTTTAAGGGTTTGCGAAGAGATGGTGATCAGATGTTAAGGGTGGGAGTTGAGAAATCTGATCAGATATCAAGAGTCAGGATTTCTCTCTAGCAATTGGGCTATACATGTCTAGCAAGGATGGGGGCCAAGGCCAAAGCCAAGGTGTGGTTAAAAAAAAAAAAAAGGCTCAGAGGAGCCTGTAAAGTTTAGTCAAGGAGAATTTTTGTCAATCCCTCCTCTCATTCACAGAAAGAAGACACATTCTTTCTTCCCTTAGGCAATATAAATCCATTTCTTATCAATCTTTTTTGTGCATTATGGACTAGCTGAACTCTCAGCTGAGACTTGGTAGTAGGGCAGCCAGTTGGGCTTGAAACTTCCTAAGACAGTGGAGTGAGGACAGAAGTGGTAATGCTGAATTTCCTGGTTTGTAGTTTGAATGTCTCGGTTAGACATCAGTGTCACAGTTGATTATTTCCTGAAGCAAAGCATGGAAAATGTGGATTTTCTAGAGAACTTTCTGAGTCGCCCACACAGCAGCAGCTCCAGGTGCAAAGGTTTCCCAACATCCAACTTCATCTTACAGGGCTTCTTTAGGGACAAGACAAACTAGAATTCCAATAAGGATCTGGGCAGTTAGATTCTAGTTCTTGGTGGCTCTAAGGCAGGCAAGTGGGAGAAAAATTTGAAGCACTAATTTGGAGAGTTGTAGCCAGGTATTGGAGGAACTAGAAGAAGTGAAAATTTATTAAGGACTGATACAGTCTGCAATACAGCAGGATCCAATTTAATTTATAGGTAGAGAGCAAAACCTTGCAGACAATGAATAGGACACAAACCTGATAACCCATAAGAGTGCTAAAGTTTTCCTACAATTTCCTATAGTTTATGAAACAAAATTTCTCTATATAGTCACCCTCCTTTTTGGTTCTTATTTACAAAATAAATCTGGTCTCAGTAGAACTGGCCTGATTATTTACATAATTTCAGCAACAATGTAATTGACCACAAAGGCTTTTTAAAATCTGTTCTGAAAAAAATAAAAAATAAAAATAAATTAAAAATAAAATTTTTCTTAAAAAGTTAAAAAAAAAAAAAAAAGGAGTTCCCGCTGTGGCTCAGCAGAAATTAATCCAACTAGGAACAATGAGGTTTCAGGTTTGATCCCTGGCCTTGCTCTGTGGGTTAAGGATCCAGCATTGCCATGAGCTGTGGGTTAGGTCACAGACTTGGCTCAGATCTGATGTTGCTATGGCTGTGGCGTAGGTCAGCAGCTACATACAGCTCTGATTCAACCCCTAGCCTGGGAATTTCCATATGCCATGGGTGAGGCCCTAAAAAAAAAGTTAAAAACAAATCTTTTCTGCTGGAACATTTTTTCTTTTTCTTTTTTTTTTTTTTAGGGCCTTAACTGCAGCATATGGAAATTCTCAGCCGAGGGGTCAAATTGGAGCTGTACCTGTCAGCCTATACCACAGCTCACAACAACTCCAGATCCTTAACCCACTGAGTAAGGCCAGTGATTAAATCCATGTCCTCATGGATACTAGTCAGGTTCGTTACCACTGAGTCACATTGGGAACTCCTGCTAGAACTTTTTATAAGGAATCTCAAAAGACTTTTAAAAATCTCTTGAAGCTAGAAAGCCAAACCAATAACTCACCACCAAACTGCCTGCTATACCTATCGATTTAGGAAATTTCCTCTATTCTTGAGGTCCTCAAAATATCTTAGGGTTCCTGGATCTGTTAGGAAGTGACTTTTTTTACTTACCTGTAAGACCAGGAACCGTCTGAGTCAAGTACCAGGCTAATTTTCCCAAGAAGTCTTTGTGAGCTTTGACTCTGTAAAGTCAATCTTAGTTCCTTAAAACTGTCTAGTTTTATCTGGCCATTTCTGACTCATTCATACCATTCTCAAATATGAGAGTCTAGTCAAAGATTGGTTATATAACTTTTTTTTTTTCTTTCTTTTTAGGGCTGCACCTGTGGCATATGGAAGTTCCCAGATTAGGGGTCAAATTGGAGCTGCAGCTATACCAAAGCTCCAGCCTATACCAAAGCCACAGCAACACCAGATCTGAGCCACATCTGCGACCTACACCACAGCTCACGACAACAGTGGATCCTTAACCCACTGAGTGGGGCCAGGGGTCAATCCCACATCCTCATGGATAGTAGTTGGATTCTTAACCTGCTGAGCCACAATGGGAACTCCTATGTAACTAATATTTACAATTATGTTCTATTACAAAAAGGACAGATTCTTAATTGAATTCATGCAAATAATTATTTTGCCATGGAAATATTCATTAAGAATTTCTTAATTCTGGAGGAATCAGGCAGGGAGAAAAAATAAATGTTCAATTTCTTTTATAAAAATATAATTATTAAATTATTGTGGGTTTTGCATAGATTAAGAGAAAACAGAATGGGATATGTTATATCAGAATATAGAACATTAAAGAACCAGCCAAGTTCTAGAGAAAAAGCCACAATTATCCTTAACCAGATCAATCCCGTGTAATTAGTTTTCCCCCTGCTTGATATTAGGTTGGCAGTTTTATGAATCTGCCAGCTTCTCAACTTTAGTTCTAGAAATTCTCAGTCATTTCAGTGGTATGGTCCCAAAGTTATTTAAGCAATATTTAGTGCTTAATTATTTGGTGCAATATGTAGTGAGAAGCCCATATCCCAGAGTATGTCACATTTTTTCCCCATGTGTTTCTGAGTATCTCTTTTTATTGAAGATGAAGAACTCTGACCTGTAGTTAATTGCAAACAACTTTCAAAAAAATATGGGAGTTCCCACCATGGCTCAGCGGAAACAAATCTGACTAGGATCCTTGAGGATGCAGGTTTAATCCCTGGCCTTGCTCTATGGGTTAAGGATCCGGCATTGCCATGAGCTGTGGCGTAGGTCACAGACTTGGCTTGGATCTGATGTTGCTGTGGCTGTGCTATAGGCCAGCAGCTACAGCTCTGATTTGACCCCTAGCCTGGGAATTTCCATATGCCATGGGTGAGGCCCTAAAAAAAACAAAAAATAAAATAAAATAAATAAAAATTTAGAAAAATCAAAGTAAAACAATAATTACTTGTGGATAACAAAACACTTAAAATGGCCATGGTTAAAAATCTTCACATGAGTTCATTTGACTGGGGAATTTGGTTATTTCTGTGGCATACAATATTTAAAATAATAACTAAAGAGTTCCCATTGTGGCTCAGCAGTCTAAGAACCTGACTATTATCCATGAGGATCCAGGTTCCATCCCTGGCCTTGCTCAGTGGGTTAAGGATCTGGCATTGCCACAAATTGTGGCATAGATCACAGATGCAGCTCAGATCTGGCATTGCTGTGGCTCTGGCACAGGCTGACAGATGCAGCTCCAACTCAACCCCTGGCCTAGAACTTCCATATGCTACAGGTGTGGCCCTAAAAAGCAAAAAAAAAAAAAAAAAAGTATGACTGATAACATTACACTGGACATATCATGGACAGCAAGGGTATTGACAAGTTTCTATAAACTTCACATAATTTCTAAAATATTTAAATTAATGACATTTACCCATATAAATGTAATCTAGAGAAAGTTAAGCATCCCTTCTTACTTGACAACAATTTTCATGCCATTCAACATACAATAAACCTAATTATTTTTTAATATCTCTCTTTTTACAAAGTAAAAGGACAAAATCTTTGAGATTTGCCAGAGGCCCTCTGGGAAATCTCAAAGTCAGGTCAATATCAAGATTTCATCTACTTTTTAATTCGGGGAGGCAAAATAGTCAAAAATGTCAAAAAATTTGGACATGACTAAGTAAGATCATAGATCACTGTGAAACAGTTTTGAGCCATCTATTAACTAAAGTGACAAAAGAATTCAAAAGTAACTATAGGAGGTCACATGATTGTTAAAAAAAAGACCTTAGTTCTTTTAAAAAGTGAGAAGATTTGGTCCTCTTAAGTAATCAAAGATGTGATAAAGTCTAACATAAAGCACAAAAAATTATTCTGATAAGACAAAAAATCTTGTTTTCCTAAGCATAATACAAAAAAGGTAGAGAAAAACATTCTACAATCTCTTATTCAAAGCTGATCAATAATCCAAGAAAATTTTATCATTTTTAATAGAGAAAAAAAACAAATTCTAGCTTTGCATCAGTATACTTTTGATATCAAGGTTTTTTGTTTTTATTTTTTTTATAGAGAAATCTTATAAACACATCCAGTCTGAGCCAGCTTTGACCACATGAGGTAAGATTTCTTTTTGGCAAACTTTCTACATTTCATATTCATTCAGCTTTTGTGCTATACTTTTCTTCTTTCTCATATTGGAGCAACCAGTCTTTTAATTTAGGACAAAATTATTCTTTGTTCTTAACAAAACTATATCCTACATTTCTTGCATTCCTTTCATGCAAAGTTGTTTTTCTTCACCCTTATTTGGAGTACTTTATTTACATATACTTATTATGATTCTTAGCCATTAGTAATCTTTTTTTGGCAGAGAAAATTACGAAGTAAACAATTATGATTGTCACATACCACTACTCTGTAGACTAGCAAATTTTATGAATATACAATTTGTATTAGTCAGGTGTCTCCAGAGAAACAGAACCAATAGGATATACATGACATATATAAGAGAAGATTTATTATAGGAATTGACTCAACAGTTAAGGAGGCCTAGAAGTCCCACAATCTGCTGTCTACACAAAGACCAGGAACGTATTGGTATAATTCAGGCTGAGTCTGAAGGCCTGAGCATTGAGTGGCTGATGGTCTACCTCCCAGTCTGAGTCTAAAAGTACCAGAACCAGGAACCAGCAGTAATGAACCCAGCTAGTATCCCTGAGGATATGGGTTTGATTTCCAACTCAGTGGGTTAAGGGTCTGGTGTTACTGTGAGCTGTGGTGTAGGTTGCAGACACGACTCAGATCTGGCATTGCTGTGGCTATGGTATAGGCTGGCAGCTGTGGCTCTAATTCTACCCCTAGCCTGGGAACTTCCATATGCCAAAGGTACAACCCTAAAAAGACAAAAAAAAAAAAAAAAAAAAACGGGAAAAGATGGATGTCTCAGCTCAAATAAAGAGGGGGAATTCATTTTTCCTCCACACTTCTGTTCTTTCCCAGCCCTCTTTGGCCTACTAGCATTAGTGATGGTCATCTTTTTTGCTCCGTCTACTGATTCAGCTACTAATCTCTTCCAGAGACACCCTCACGGACATACCAGGAAATAATGTTTACCAGTTATGTCAATATCTCTTAGCATACAGTCAAATTGACACGTAAAATTAACCATCACACCATCTCATAATTTTTGTCAATATATACCTCCCCATAGTCCTTTTCCATGTGGCAAAAAGAGCATTAACAGACCCAAATACATTTAGCTTCTCTTGTACCATGTAAGAGGGCAAAAGTATGTAAATGTAAACTTATGCTTAATAATGAATATTTCAGTAATTTATCTTATTTAGAAATGATCTATATATTTAACATATATCTGTTACTGAACTCTTCATAGCTCTAAGGTTGCAAGTTACCAAAAAGATTTTGGGAACTATTTTCAAGTAGACATACTATTGAACCAAGTTAGTCATCATTTCAAGTTATTTCCCTGTTACCTATTTTTATAGCATATGCATGTTAGGCAAGTATCACAAAAGGAAAACTTGTAAAAGTTAAATACATGGGTTTTTTGTTTTATTGCTGTGCTTGATATGCATGAAGTAATAGATAATGGATATCAAAAGTTTATACTGCATCCTTACTTGTTCATTTGTTCTTAGGTTGAATTTATAATTTTTTATAATCTTAAACATCTAGTAGATTATAATATTACCATATTTGACTAGTAACCCAAGTAAAATAAAAAGAATACTTAATGCTGAGACTATGAAAAGGTTTTGTTGTTGTTGTTGTTGTTGTTGTTGTTGTTTGCCACTTCTAGGGCCGCTTCTGCGGCATATGGAGGTTCCCAGGCTAGAGGTCTAATCAGAGCTGTAGCCACTGGCCTATGCCAGAGTCACAGCAATGCAGGATCTGAGCCGCGTCTGCAACCTACACCACAGCTCACGGCAACGCTGGATCCTTAACCCACTGAGCAAGGCCAGGTATCGAACACGCGACCTCGTGGTTCCTAGTCGGATTCATTAACCACTGCACCATGACGGGAACTCCTGTTTTTGTTTTTTAATGGCTGCACCCCAGTCATATGGAAGTTCCCCAGCCAGAGATTGAGTCTGAGCCACAGCTGCAACCTATAGCTGAATTCTTTTTCTTTTTTTTAAGGATCAATGGATTTTATTCTTTTTTTTTTCTACTTTGACCCAGTCACACACACACACACACACACACACACACATATTCTTTTTCTCACATTATCCTCCATCACAAGTGACTAGATATAGTGCTGTACAGCAGGATCTCGTTGCTTATCCATTCCAAAGGCAATAGTTTTCATCTTTTAATCCCATATTCCCAGTCCATCCCACTCCCTCCCCCTCCCCCTTGACAACCTGTTCTCCAACAAGTCTGTTCTCCAAGTCCATGAGTTTCTTTTCTGTGGAAAGTTTTATTTGTGCCATATATTAGATTCCAGATGTAAATAATATCATATGGTATTTGTCTTTCTCTTTCTGACTTACTTCACTTAGTATGAGAGTCACCAGTTCCATTGATGTTGCTACAAATGCCATTATTTTGTTGTTTTTTATGGCTAATTAGTATTCCATTGTGTATATATACCACATCTTCTTAATCCATTTATCTGTCAGTGGGCATTTAGGTTGTTTTCATGTCTTGGCTATTGTGAATAGTGCTGCAATGAACATGCAGGTGCTTGTGTCTTTTTCAAGGAAAGTTTTGTCCAAGAGTGGGATTGCTGGACCATAAGAGTGGGATTGCTGGACTATATTTAGTTTTCTCAGGTACCTCCATATTGTTTTCTATAGTGGTTGTACCAATTTACATTCCCACCAACAGTGCGTGTGAGGGTTACCTTTTCTCCACACCCTCTCCAGCATTTGTTAAGTGTGGGCTTATGAATGATGGCCACTCTGACAGGTGTGAGGTGGTACCTCACAGTAGTTTTGATTTATACAGCTGAATTCTTTAATCCACTGTGCTGGGCAGGGGATACACAATGTCCTGAGCCACTGCAGTCAGATTCTTAACCCACTGCACCACAATGGGAACTCCAAAAATTTTTTGAACTGGTGATATCAAACTAATCTTATTCATCAAAGATTTACTCAAGTTACATGAACTTCAAAAACATTTGAGTTATTTTTTATATTTTTGAGGGTTTTAGGAATATTTTATTTATATAGGTGCTTACTTATCTCTAAACAAAATTAAGGGCTACTTCATAGGATATTGTAAATTAATTTGGTAATACCTTCCAGAGGTAGCAAAATATTACATATACATGACATATATACATACCTAAAAGTACAGACACAAATAGAAACCAAATAACTTCTATTCCAAAATCGTAGCTGTGAGTCTGATAAAATAATGTAAACTCATTGGTTTATGTGAAATAGTCAGGGCTCATCTTTGCTGTACTTTGTATTTTTAGCTGAATTGTTTCTAGGAAATGAGGCAACTTAAGATTACTTACTCAATAGAGAGTCAAAGGATTTTACAATATTTTTGGGAGGAATGTTAAGATTTTCTTTTGTCCTGATATGTAATCTTAAGGAGGCTGTGGAATGAATTTAGGTGAGAAACTTGAGGGGATGTCAGTCAGTTGTTGAAATGTCTCCAAAGTGCATCTGAATGAATAAAATATCCGGTCTGTTTACAATTATTCCTTTTTTTTTTATTTCCCTTTTTCAGTCTCAGGTAGTTGCTTCCAGGGGTTCCCAGGCTCCTTGGGAGCCTCATATGAGGGCAAGGGGCCTAAAGTTCTAGTGACTGTAGGGAGTTGAAGACCTAGATGAGGAAGGAGAAGGACTAACAGGGGTGGATAGAAGGATGGAGGAGGCAGATGTTTGAAGGTGAACATATCAAAAGATTCAAGGAAAGAAAGGAAGAGTGAAGGTGGCAAAAGGAAGAGAAGTGATGGAAAGGGAGAGGCCTTAGATGGGCCATTCTGAGAGATGCTTAGTTCCAAATTATCTTTTCTAAAATCATGCCAACAAGAAAGGAAGTGGACAGTTAGTACAGTAATGGTGGAGCATGCAATTAGCAAGAGTACAAGAAGGGAGTTTCAGTCAACTGAGAAGTTCTTATGGGAAAAGCAGCATCAAATAGAGAGAATAAAGAGGGTTCACAAGGAGCCAGGAAACAAATTTCCAGCCTGAGAGTTGGGGAATAAGTCTCCATTTGAAACAAAGAACCAGGGAGAACTTCCAGCCCAGCGATCTGCTGATGAATCTGATTCTAAGTTGTAGCACCATAACTGTTAAAGAAAAAGTTATCCCAACACTTGTTAAAACAGCAAGGAAGTCTTTATTCAGGACTATGGCAACAGGGGAGAGATTCTGAGCTCAACTCTAAATGCAGCATGGACGCTTGGAGATTTACAGCCAAGGAGTAGTAAAGGGGGGCCGTGGGTAGAAAATTACTAAGAGGAGGTGTCAAAATTAGTGGGATTCTTGTTAAACTGACTTTACAGGATTCTTGCTAAAGGCAGGCCAGGATGATCAGGTATCTAGGATGGGGATTCTTGCTACAACTCTGCGATATAGCAAGCCTGGGGGCCATAGGTGAGGCCTGGTCCAGAAGATGGTCAAAGGATTCTAAAGTTTGGCCAAGGAGAGAGTCTTTGTTACTCCCTGTAAGGATCTGCTTTTGCTAATGAATACCTCAGTGCCAGAGAGAGTGTGACATTAAATAGCAAATAAAAAACGTTGTGAGGAGTTCCCGTCGTGGCGCAGTGGTTAACGAATCCGACTAGGAACTATGAGGTTGAGGGTTGGATCCCTGGCCTTGCTCAGTGGGTTGGGGATCTGGCATTGCTGTGAGCTGTAGTGTGGGCCACAAACGCGGCTTGGATCCCACGTTGCTGTGGCTATGGTGTAGGCCTGCGGATACAGCTCCAATTAGACCCCCTAGCCTGGGAATCTCCATATGCTGTGGTAGTGGCCCTAGAAAAGGCAGAAGACAAAAAACAAAAACAAAAACAAAAAAACAAAAAACATTGTGAGAGGTAGAGAAAGAAACAATAGAAGGAAGGAAAAAGCTTTATATTTTAGTACCTTGAATGGCATTTTTTTTCTTACTTTTTGAACAAGGGACTCCATGTTTTGATTTTGCACTGGGTGCACAGATTGTGTAGCCAGCCCTGTGTACAATCCAAGTAGCGTGAATACATACTCATCTCTTTTCTTGGAATTCTATTTCCTCAAGCATAAACCAGAGGAAAGTTAACCTGAATATCCTTCTTGCCACAATCTTATTTCCTGATCTCCTTGTGAACAGATGCTTGGACAAGGCCAACCACAAGTCTCTGAAGAAAGAAATAATTATTGGGCATGGGGCTGTTGAAATTCAGACTATGGAGGAAAATATTTTCTACCTCTGAAGAGACATTACCTATCTCTGATAATGAACTAATTTAAATTGCTAAGCAGAACGCTGATGGTTGTTATTTATTTATTTATTTATTTGGGCCATACCTGCAGCATATGGAAGTTCCTCAGGTAGGGGTCAAATTGGGAACTGCAGCTGTCAGCCTTTGCCACAGCCACAGCCACATCAATGCCAGATCTGAGCTCTGTCTGTTACCTACACTGTAACTTGTGGCAATGTTGGATCCTTAACCCTCTAAGCAAGGTCAGGGATCAAACCTGTATCTTCATGGATACTAGTTGGATTCGTAACCTGTTGAACCACAGTGGGAGCTTTGATAGTTTTTGCATTTGTGTAACTTGCTGGCTCAGGGGTGAAACTGTGGTCTGAAGGTTTGTGTTCCCCTCACATTCTTATGTTAAAACCTATGGTTTTTGTAGGTGGGGCTTGGGGGAGGTGCTTAAGTCATAAGAGTGGAGCCCTCATGAATGAGATTAGTGCCCTTAGAAAAGAACCCCTAGAAACACCCCCTAACCCCTCCCTCCTCTTGAGGACACAGTGAAAAGGCACTAGTTGCAAACAAGGAAGAGGGTCCTCACCAGAACATGGCCATGCTGTGGTTTGCTTGATCTTGGACCTCTCCTCCAGAACTGTGAGAAATGAATTTCTGTTTTTTATAAGCTACCCAATCTATAGTGTTTTGTTATTGCAGCCCAAATGGATTAACCCAAGTGGCCTTACATTTGTGTCAATAAAAGATTTACCAAAGTGATACTTCCTGAACAGAAATGAGAACTTGACCTAAGGACAAATTCCAATTCGTTGTCCCAACCCAGAATGCAGAAAGAAGCAGTCCCTGAAATCGCAGATTTCTACCTTCAGACACTGGAACATGCAGCCTCCATCAGTTTCCTGATAGCAAAATTTTTGCTGTTGTAATTATTATATTAATATTCTTTGACTTTATTTTAATCAGTCTTTACATATGTATCTTGTGTTATAGTTTTGTGCCTTCTGAACTTAGCCTTCAACACTTTTCTTCACTTTCTCATTTGTAGAACAGGACAAACTTCACAGGAGAGGTGAGAATGGAAAAATTATTATTGAAAATAAAATTATTTCCTGGTCTCTCCTTTCTGTCCACATTTCAAATATTTATTAAAAAAATATTATATCTTAGTCTCTGATTAAGTAAAATAGGATAACAAGTGGATTGAAAGTCTAGTGTTTTCTTTTCTTTTTTTTTTTTTTGTCTTTTGTTGTTGTTGTTGTTGTTGCTATTTCTTGGGCCGCTCCCATGGCATATGGAGGTTCCCAGGCTAGGGGTTGAATCGGAGCTGTAGCCACCGGCCAACGCCAGAGCCACAGCAACGCAGGATCCGAGCCGCGTCTGCAACCTACACCACAGCTCAGGGCAACGCCGCGTCAACCCACTGAGCAAGGGCAGGGACCGAACCCACAACCTCATGGTTCCTAGTCGGATTCGTTAACCACTGCGCCACGACAGGAACTCCGAAAGTCTAGTGTTTTCATTCTGAAAAATTACTGCTTTATGAAAACTTCATCTGCAGCAGACAAATAGCAGAGGGAGTGATTATTCATATTGCAGTCTAATCTTCCCTAAAAAGGATATTTTACAGAAAACTGCCCCTTGCTCCAAATTTATGCCCCAACCTTTCTTTTTCTTTCTTTTCTACCAAATATTTTCACATTTTAGCGTAATGTAAGCATTTGAGCCTTAGTTTTTATGCCTGAGAATGACATTATGTCTGATACTTCATTTAGTTCTTAAGACTTCAAAGTCTTAATCTCAGAACAAAAAACAGTTTCTTCTAGAGGGCTAAAACCAAAAGTTGATAGTGGCTTTTTGTAGTGCATTGAGAAGTACTGTAAGGGGAATCTGAGTTTAACAAAACAGAAAATCATGGTTGATGAGTGCTGTCTGCCTGGGAGTGGAATTAGGAGTGATGACATGGGTGCCACGTAGTTTCTAAGCTTCTCTACCCCAAAAAGAGGGTGATATGACATTTTCAAACACGGTAGTGGAAACAGGCTGTGGTAGGAACAGTAATGGAAGATAGTCTGACTTGAGAAGGTCTTTCAATGTCTTTAAAAATCTCACTCTGCCTACTTCTTGGCTTCTAATTATGTATCCTCATGGTTTTGCCTCCTTCTGGCCAGCCACCTTTTGATGATTTTCCTGTTATTACATGTAACCAATGATGGAATGGATGATAGACCATCTTATGTAAGTTGTAATACAAATCTGTCAAATGGGACATTTTAATTGAGCCAATTTTATACATTTAATAAACTCAAATCCCTCTTTGGGATTATGTATTTCTCTAGAATTTGATAGGGGAGGAAAAAGAATAAACAGAGAAAGAATAACCAGAGGGTGGACTTGAGACATGTGTTTGAATATCCTCGATACTGATCCTGCTCAAGCTGAAGGTGGGTGACATGGTTAAAGTGAAAGGGAACAGGGGAAGTCAGAAGACCACAATAACTGCAATTTTCGTGAAGAAATGGACAGAGGATGAATTTAAGAATTTAGGCAAAATGAATCTTGTACTTTGTTTTGCTATACCTATCTCTGATTACTGATAATAAGCTTCAGGATATATAAAATGAAGTTATCTCTCAATCTTCTCAAATGTCTTCACTTACCCTTTAGTTGTTAATTTAACCTATCATGATAGTGATGCTTATTTGACATGAATTTTCCTAAAATCTGGTGTCAATTCTTTTGATTTGAAGACCACATAAGTGCTTACCAGTCTTTAGACAGCACAGCCAAAATATAAAGGGCCCAAGTTCTTCCACAGATTTTTCCTGAGTTTAAAAATTTAAGAGGGATGAAGGAAAAAGAGCTCTAGTTTGGCTTAAAGAGACCCCAGAAATAAAAATCTAGATTTTTATTAGATTCTCTGTAAACTGCTTTTTTTTTTTTTTCTTTTTAAGGCTGTACCCATGGCATATGGAAATTATCCAGCTAGGGGTTAAATCAGAGCTGCAGCTGCCAGCCTACACCACAGACACAGCAACTCCAGATCAAGCTGCATCTGCAACCTTGGCAATGCTGGATCCTTAACCCACTGAGTGAGGCCAGGGATTGAACCCACATCTTCACGGACGCTATGTAGGGTTCTTAATCCACTGAGCCACAACAGAAGCTCCAAGTAAACTGCTTTTGAATTAAAGTTTAGTTTTGAGGACTAAACTGGGTCAGGTTAACTCTAGAGGACCTCAATTTTTTGGGGATACCTCAGAATCCCAGAAAGCTACTTCTCTTTAGAAGACTCAAATCAGGATAAGCCTGGAAGTCGACCAACCAGATATGGAGAATCCTGAATATAGACATTAACTCCAAAATAGCTTTTCACTTTCAAGACCTCAGTCTCCTCTAGGACTAAAATAGGAGCAAGCCAAGCAGTTGCTGGATAGCCAATTCAGTGTTTTGAGCAACAAAGGAAAATGTATATTAGGTTAGTGGGCATAGGAAGTCCTTTTGGTCACATTGAGATGGCTCATTATTTTATATTCTTTGAGTAGGGAAGATTCCAGAAGGAAACTCAACACAAATCACAGTGGCTTCCATGATGGCAATGATGTTTGAGAAACGTCGTGTTGCTTGACGTGCAGGCTTTTTGAACTGGGAGTTAAAGTATTTACGTAAAATACCGCTCTGAGGGTCCTTCCTGCAAAGATATCTATAAACATTTTCACTTTCTTGTAAATAATTACTATAGGGAAAAAAGAAAGTAAGAGTTCAATGTCCTAAGTTCTTATGCCCATCCAAATTGCTTTATAAAATCTCTCTGGAAAAACCAGGAGTATGAATTTAATGGCCTGAGTGGCTTCTTGCATTGTTAAATCTACAAAGCAGTATGTTGAGAAAGTTTAGTGTTCAGAATCACCCAGTGTACTTTATATATTTATTTAGAGAAGAATAGTTTAGTTTTAATTATTTATGATAATAGCTCTCAGTACACTAGTAAATGTCCTTGGGTGCATATTTTGTAAAAGTAATGAAGTCTTTTTATGTGAGCTTTCTCTTCAGCTATAGGCTGCCCTCTCTTTGCTAAGGAACCAGGACAGAAGAGTGTGTATAAATTACCAGGCTTGAGGTTTAGCAAGATGCTATTTAACTTTTTTTTTTTAAACAATTTTATTCATTTATTTATTTTGGCCAGGATGTCCAGCAGCTTGATGTGGGATCTCAGTTCCCAGACCAGGGATGGAACCCAGGCCACAGCAGTGAAAGTGCTGAGTCCTAATCACTAGATCATCATCAGGGAACTCCCAATGCTACTGAACTTGATCAAGGATTTCTAAGAACTATTCCTGGGTCTATTCACTACCTGCATCCCCCACTCACCCTCCCTCCCAAGCATAACATTAGCAACATGACCAAAGAAAATATTACTGTGAAGGGGATGAGCAGCCTGTCAAAATATTGTTGTTGTTGTGTTTCAGTATTTTTCTTGTTCTTCCTTCATTGCTACAATCTTTGGTATTGCAATAAAACACACAACAAGAAAGAATATAGGAAGTTCCTATCGTAGCTCAGCAGCAACAAACCTGACTAGTATCCATGAGAATGCAGGTTTGATCCCTGGCCTTGCTCAGTGGGTTAAAGATCCAGCTTTGCCATGAGCTGTGGTGTAGGTTGCAGATGAGGCTCGGATTCCACGTTGCTGTGGCTATGGCTGGCAGCTGCAGCTCCAATACATCCCCTAGCCAGGGAACTTCCATATGCCCCAGGTGCAGCCCCACCCCCCAAAAGAAGGAAGGAAGGAAGGAAAGAAGGAAGGATGAAAGAAGGAAGAAAGGAATATAAGTCGACTTTATTTCCCTCTGGCCTAAGTTATATATACTATGGTATATGGATAAGTCTTAGGTCAAGGAACCTTCTTTCTGCTTTGGCTTCTTTCTTCTGTTCCCCTTTCTCACCACCTCTGCCTGGGATTAGCTTTTTTTTTTTTTTTTTTTTTTCACCTCTGGGAATCTTCTACATACCAGAAGTGTGAGAATGTCCACAGAACAATCGCATGTATCATCCATATAGTTAACAATTTGAAGGGCTAAGGCCACCAAAATTACAAGTTCTGTTTTATGCATTTTTAGTAGCCCCCATAGTGCCTAATCAGGGGTCCAACAAGCCTTGATGATGTGCAAGAGTCAATGGAGCAAACTCCTGGCACATTTTGAATTTACTATTTATAGCTTTGGTATTTGCAGGTGACCCAATAGGTGCTGGTACACTGTTGTTTGCAATCAGAATTCCTATTTCATAGAAGTTTGGGGAAGGTTAGATGAGATGATGCCTTTAAAGTACTTTGCAGGAAAGAATTGGCCAAGCTTGAAGGCTGGTGGGTGAGATTCACTTAGCTAGTAAACAAATCTAGTCGTGTCTTAATTACTGAATGTCGGAAATCTGGAGACTCAAGAAGTCTCTCGGTCTAGCCTTTAAAATTTTGCTGTACAAATATTATTCCATTTAGGCTCACCATCAATCCATAGGCTCCAAGACAGAGACTGATCATTAAGAAATATGTATATAAGTGCCTTATACCAAACGCATCATCATCATTCAGATAGGAAAACAGTTCCAGTAATATCAGAATTACCCTACAAATTAGCCACGACTTCTATGTGAATGAAAGAGACTGATCTATTTTTTTTTCTTTTTAGGGCCACACCCAGGGCAAATGGAAGTTCCTAGGCTAGGGATCAAATCAGAGCTGTAGCTGCTGGCCTACACCACAGACACAGCAATGCCAGATCTGAGCCACATCTGCAACCTACACCACAGCTCATGGCAGTGCCAGATCTTTAACCCACTGAGTGAGGCCAGGGATTGAACCTGCGTCCTCATAGATGCTAGTCAGATTCATTTCTGCTGAGCCATGACAGGAACTTGAGACTGATCAATTTTGCTTAAAGTTCTATCTTCAAAGAAAGAGCCTCCTGGACACTGGATTTGAAATAAGTGGGTCACCAATGAATTAGAAGCAATGGCAGAAAATACAAAATCTGGCTATAGACAAGGGGCTGACTCTCAAGAGGCATGATCCACGAGGCAGTGATGCCAAAAAAGACGTAAGGGGAACATGGACTGATCAGGCAAGCTGCTGCACATGGATGGACACAAAATGGGGAGCAGTTACTAAACTAATGGCAGTGCCACATGCCCATCAGAGATGGAATGCTATCTCATGGATGCAGTAGAAAGGACAATGCAAAAAGCTTTATTTTATTTTTTGCTTTGTTTTTTTTGTTGTTGTTGTTGTTTTTAGGGCCAAACCCACAGCATATGGAAGTTCCCAAGCTAGGTCAAATCAGAGCTACAGCTACCGGCCTATGCCACCGCCACAGCAACTCAGGTTCCGAGCCACGTCACTGACCCTGTAGGTCAGCTCACGGCAACACTGGATCCTTAACCCACTCAGCAAGGCCAGGAATCAAACCCGCATCCTCATGGATCCTAGTCGGGATTGTTAACCACTGAGCCACGAAGGGAACTCTCCAAAATGCTTTAATTAACACTTCTAGTCACAAAGTTTTCTCTTTAAATGAAAGGGCACAGTTGTAATGATCTATTACCATGTAATAAACTACTCCAAAATTAGTGGCTTAAACCACTTTATTTATTTGCTTACAATTCATGTTTAAATCCATTAGTTCATAGTGAGATTCCTCCTTTTCTGTCCCAAAAATACGGACTCCTAGCCCATCCATCACCTTTGGAGGATGCTGAGGACCAACTGGCTAATTTAAAATTTGGTTAATAAAGAGACAGAATTAAGAAGGTATCCTGGGAGTTCCCCTCAGTGCACCGTGGAAAGGAATCCGACTAGGAACCACAAGGTTGTGGGTTCGATCCTTGGCCTCGATCAGTGGGTTAAGGACTGGCATGAGACTTAGATCCTTATCCCTGCGGCTGTGGGATAGCCTGGCAGCTGTAGCTCTGATTAGACCCCTCACCTGGGAATCTCCATATGCTGCGGGTGTAGCCCTAAAAAAGCAAACAACAACAAAAAAGAATGTATCCTGTCCTTTCTACATGGTCTGCATTTCAGTATAACTAAGGATTTGATGGGGAAGTCGTTTTTCTACAAAAACTTTCCAGCTAATAAACAAAGAAGCACAAAGAAAAATACATCATCATTTGTAGTCCCTAATTAACCACTGATTCTAGAAATAGTATCAGTCATTACTACTGATATTAATGACCATCAATGTCTGATAAGGTCATAAGAAGGGACAATCAGACATTATGTGTCTCCTGACAGACGTGTGAACACCTTCCCTGAAGCCATTTTGCCAACACCACACACACACAAACAAAGCCTCGAATCTGCTCAAGCCCTTAGATCTGACTATAATTTCACAGGAAACATAAGAGACAGTGGAACATATTTTCTTAAAAAACATTATGAGAATGAAATCAGCAAAATTTAGACTATGGGAAACTCAGTAGGTAAAAAAACAAGTTTCTTCACTTAAAAAAGAAATTATAAGATAAAACAGAGAGAGTGAAGGAAGAGTTACCAGGAGGGGGAAGAGACTTAATATACTTATCAAACAATTGTGATGTGTGGCCCTTATTTGGAGACTGACTCAAAGAAATAAACTATAAAAAAAGAAAAAAAATTGTAAAACAAGTGAAGACAATGAGGGAAGTGTGAACACTGAATGGATATTTAATAATATTGAGATAATAATATTTTTAGGTGTGATAATAGTACTGTATTATATATACGTACGTGTAATTTTCTATATGTATATATTTTAAGAGTCCTTTTCTTTTAGAGATACACAGTAACACGAGTAGGTAAAATGATATACTGTATAAGATTTCCTCATTCAGAGATGGAACAAAATTGGCTATTTATTTATATCTGATGAAGCTAGGCAATAAATATCACTGAGAAATGTATATTATTCACTCTATTCGTATGTGTTTGAGGAATCCCATTGTATTTTAATTATCAGAAACCACTGAAAGAAATGAAACATCATAGCTTCCAAGACGATATAGGATGAGGGGAGGATGGAGAGGATGGGAAACAACAGAAAATGTCATCATCTAACAGAGGCAGAAAAGAAGGGGTGGGGGGGGCGGGGAGGCTGCAAATGAAACCTTTTTACTAATCCTTACAAGTCCATGATTAGACTCCACAAATTTTGACTCCCTACTGAAAGTGCCTTTTGAGTTAGGACACCGGTTCTAATCCTGAGGCTCCCTGTGGCAAGCCATGAAACTCTCTATGCTAAACTGTGCAGAGTTCCTCTTGCTATAGAAGTACCCAAGATAGCCTTTGGCTGTTGGCAGCTTTGTGACAGTGGCTGGGGCTAGACATTAAATTTGCACCACAAAGAAAGCAAAGCCAACTGGGTCGCCTGAGGAGGTAATCTGAGCCCTTGGCTGTAACCTGGTGAGCTAACTTCCAACCTGCCCCCTGCTGTTATGGCTACTCAGAGAGAGCCAAAAGCTGTGGGACCCAACAGTCAACCCCTAAGACACGGTTCCAAGACATCCTCTCTGGCAGACTTTAGAAATGTGATTTAGCAAGTTTCTCATAAGAGCGATCTGCAATCTATTTGAATATAAGTAAGTATTAAATGGTGGGGGTGGGGTTGGAGGCGTGAATATCACAAAGACTGCTGCATCTTAGTGACTTCAGAGGGCATGGGAAACTTGAAAAGAAAAAAAAAAACCTTTCATCACTCTCAAACATTGTGAATTTAAGCTCTCTCCTTTCTAGGTTTATCTTTTCAGGTGCTTTCTATTTATTTTCCCACACATTCTCTGATTTTTCCCCCTTTTGGTTTCTCTTTTCAGAGTAGAATTGTGCTTATTGCCATCTAATAAGCACTGCATTTAGTCCCATATTTCCCCTTGGTTATGCAGCTTTCTTATGCATTTCCCATCTCCATTCCTGTTTCCATCACCTATTTGTGAAAACTTGCTCTTAAAAAAAAAAAAAAATTCTCCTCTTTTTTTCTCTGTATCACTGTACCTTATTCTGTCTGAAACTCTATGGCTTATTCTGTTGTCCCCTTTAGTGCCTAAGATGTCCACGAAAGGATTAAGTAGCAAAAAGCTCTCTGAGGAAGGTCAGATGTGTTGTGATGTGGAAACACTTCTGTAGTAACTGAACTTTATTGGCTGAGGTTGTCTTTTTTCTCCTCCCAGAGCATTCACTAAGTATAATGTCTGGATCTTTCTTCATTTTGCTCATAAACTGTCATAGGTCTCTAAAGGTCAGATTGCCTTTTCCTTCTAACTTGCTTCTCAATTTGTGATTATCACCTTAAGTGGCATCTGGTTGAAGATAAGAAATAATTCAGAGAAAGAAATAGAATGAGAAAAACATAACCTGTGTTACCTTCCAAAACTGAGCTTGGGCTTTGATAAAGTCATAGCTAACTTCTTCTGTGGGAAATTGAAGTCCGCAAGCATAGGCCCTGAATAATATATTTTGATGATGATGGGGATCTAGAGCTTTTCTTAAAAAGGAAAACCAGGAGTTGCCATGTGGCTCAGTGGGTTAAGTATCCAGCACTGTCCCTGAAGTGGCTCAGGTAGCTGCTGTGCCACAAGTTTGATCCCTGGCCTGGGAACTTCCAAATGTTGTAGGTATGGCCAAAAAATAAATTTAATAAATAAATAAAGAAAAACCATATGAAATAAAGAAAAAAAAGACATTATTTTAAAAAAAGAAAAGTAAAAAAGTCCCATATAATAGACTCATGATTACTGGTTTGAGCAGGAATAATAAACTTACTACATCAACACTGTTCTAAGTACATTACATTACTTGTGATCTTCTTAACGATCTTATAGGGTAAGTACGATTACTTAGCCCAACTTCACAGATGAGAAAACTGAGGCACAGAGAGGTTAAATCTCTTATCCATGGTTGCACAAGTAGTAAACGGTAGCCCTGGGATCTGACCCCAAGCAGTCAGGCTATATTGTTCATGTAATTAACCACAGTAGCATTATTATTTTTCTTAAATAGAATTTGTACTTGCTTTCATTAATAAAGCTTAAAATGAAGTTTATTTATCCAATATTTTAGTAGAAAATGAGTTTTAGAGTATGGGCATCCTAAACATTTTGTCTGGATCTGATCACATTCCAAATCTTTGTTCATATCCATGATTCCAATTAAACTATAATGAAACATATTTAAAATAAGGCACAGAATTTTTACCAGTAGCAGTAAGGAACATAAGAAAATTCTTAAATAGTAGTCTTCAGAGAAAAATATTTTATGTGAAAAATTCTAGGAGTTCCTATTGTGGCTCAGCAGTAACAAACCCGACTAGTATCCATGAGAACATAGGTTCAATCACTGACCTCGCTCAGTGGGTTAATCCTGGCATTGCCATGAGCTGTGGTATATGTCACAGACATGGCACAGATCTGGTGTTGCTGTGGCTGTTGTGTAGGCTGGCAGCTACAGCTCTGATTCCACCCCTAGCTTGGAAACTTCCATATGCTGCAGGTGCAGCCCTAAAAAAAAAAAATTCTAAGTAGAGCCATACCATAGAACATAATTCAAAATTTCAAAAAGAGCAAGAAGAGTATCTATTAAGATTAAACTCTAAGAAATGAGAATGCATATGCTGGAAGAAAATAAATGATTTTAAAAATCAATATGTAGGAGTTCCCATTATGGTGCAGCAGAAATGAATCTGGCTAGTATCTGTGAGGATGCAGGTTCAATCCCTGGCCTCGCTCAGTGGGTTGGGAACCCAGTGTAGCTGTGAGCTGTGGTGTAGATCACAGATGGGACTCAGATCCCAAGTTGCTGTGGCTGTAGCGTAGGCCAGCACCTGTAGCTCCAATTCAGCCCCTAGCCTGGGTACTTCCATATGATGTGGGTGCATCCCTAAAAAGCAAAAAAAAAAAAAAAAAATCAATATGCAAAAGTTCATTTAGAGGAATTTTAATATAGAAATGTACAGCTTTGATGTGGATATGCTACTGATGAATGTATCCCAGGTAAACTGTCAAGATGATGTAATTTACCAACACTGATGGTAGCAAGGATAAAGCTCAGATATACAAATAAGGCAAGTTTAGAATTACCTATCACTCAGAGAATTACCTGCAAAATATAAGATTTTTGACTAAGAGTTAGAAAAAGGCTGCTGAGTTACTGTTAGCTCTTGCCCCTCTGAAGCTGCAGAAATCTGTCTCCCTTTTAATGGTTGGTAATGAACTTACTGAGATAACTGAGTGATAATCAATTTATACTATACAGATCAATACTCCATCATTAAACTTAGGACATAGATTTCAACTGGCTGAGAGGAAGAAGCTAACCAAGTTGCTTTCCCAGCATCCTTGTGGCAGGTGGAATAGAAGAGTAAACTGAGATTGCAGCTCATAGTTAAATATCTTTCAGACTCTAAAATTCAGAAGATTACTCTTGGACACTGAAGGTGTAAATACTTAGAACCACCTCTTCAGTATCTGGTTTCTGGTTCTGCTCTATTCATGTTGGTGAGTCTTTGGTGTGGCTTCTCTAGGCCTTGATAACAGACTTGGTATTTTTACCATGATCCCTTCTTTTTCTTACTTACAAGATAGGGTTAAATTAGTGACATTGTGGTACAAAATTATTTTGATGTGTGTATGCAAGTGTGTATGCATGCATGCATGCATGCGCTGCTGACCCATTCCATAGCATGAGTTTTCAGGAAATTTCCCTTTCTAATCCAGCAACTTAAGTTTAATTTTTAAAAATTTAAATAGATAATAGTTTGATTTAAAAATTAAAAAGTGTATATGGTAAGAAACCTTTCTCTTCTCTGTTCTCATTCCAACCAAACCATTCCCATTCTTGCAAACAATCAATGCTATTAGATTTTTTGTATCCTCCCAGAGGTATGTTTATACAAGAGAAAATATATAGATATACACTTTTTTTCCCCTTCTTCAAACAAATGGCAGTCTATTTTATACATTTTTAGCTTATTTTTTTCAGGCAAAAATAAATTTTGGGAGTTCCTGTCGTGGCTCAGCAGCAACGAACCCAAGTAGGATCCATGAGGAAGCATGTTTGATCACTGGCATCGCTCAGTGGGTTAAGGATCCAGCGTTGCCATGAGCTATGGTGTAGGTGGCAGATGCAGCTCAGATCTAGCATTGCTGTGTCTGTGGTGTAGGCTGGCAGCTATAGCTCCGATTCAACCCCTGGCCTGGGAACCTCCATATGCCATGGGTGTGGCCCTAAAAAACAAACAACAACAACAACAACAATAAAAAACAAGGTAGTATTGGCACAAGAACAAGTCAATGAATAGAACTTGTATGTTCTTTTAAAAAATTAATATTTGCTTAAGATTACTGAGTATGGAGACAAAAGAGAATAGAATGGACAGAGCTACACTGGTGTATATATGATAATTGTTGTTAAATTTTTGGTACCATAAAACAATGATGAGAAGATAATTTTTTAGATACTTTTGGGAAAACTTACCCATTATATAAGAAAAAATATAACTGGATACCTGCCCAAAACCACATATGGCTTGAAGACCTAAAAATGAAAACTGAATTTATAAAATTAATAAAAGAAAATATAAAAAACTATTTGTGACCTAGGGGAAGGAAAGAACTTGTTTTTCATTTCTTCATGTTGAAAATGTTCAAAAATGTCAAAAGCAGAGAAAATGGAGCAATGAGCTTCCATATAGCCATCGTCCAAAATTTTTAAATTAATGAGATTTTGTCATATTTGCTTCGTCTATTCTTTTTTTCATTAATTTTTTTTTACTTTGTCAAAATATCCTAAAACAAATTCAAGATTTCATACCATTTCATCCCATATAGTCCATGGTGTACTCTTAAAAATATGGACATAGAGTTCCCGTTGTGATTCAGCAGTAATGGACCTGACCAATATCCATGAGGACTATGGGTTCAATCCCCGACCTTGCTCAGTTGGTTAAAGGATCCGGCATTGCTGGGAGCGGTGGTATAGGCTGCAGATGCTGCTCAGATCTGGTGTTGTGGTGGCTGTCGTGTAGGCCAGCAGCTGTAGCTCTAATTCAACCCCTAGCCTGGGAACTTCCATATACCACAGGTATGGCCCTAAAAAGACACACAAAAAAATATGGACACATATTTACATGTGTCCACAATGCTATCATTGCCCCTATAAAAAATAAGAATAATTATTATTTGATTTGGCTCTTAAAACAATCAAAACAATGTACATTAAGTACCTTAGAATAGTTTCCTGATGTAGGGGAAGGAAGGAAAAATCAGAATGGAGTATGGAGACAAAAGAGAATGAATAAGTAGAATAGGAGCAAAACCTTGGATATATCTGTAATGATAATGTACCATGAACTGAGGAATATGATGAACTCTCTTTCTACGCCCAGGGAGAGGCAGGAGTGTGGGATGAATAGAAAAGACAGTTTATATCATTGCATGAACCCAAAGTAACAGGCACCTTCATCACGGGAGTTGAGAAACTAGACCCAAATATCTCAACTAATCTAAATCTCTCTCATACTTCTGAATCTGAGTATTAGAGACTAACTATAAAGGATTTTCCCTTAGACTGGAAAGGGGTCAGGAAAACAAAATACCATATTGATGGGGGAATGTGAGAGGGTCACAGGAGCCAACTAAAGAACTCCCATTAGCCAAAGTTGAAAATTCAAGCAACAAAATAATAAAATACTGTGGTATTGGATTAAACTCAATATATAAATATCCATGAGTTTATACTAATAAAAATAAGTTATTGTAGGAGTTCCTGTTGTGGCACAGTGGAAACAAATCTGACTAGGAACCATGAGGTTGCGGGTTCAATCCCTGGCCTTGCTCAGTGGGTTAAGTATCAAGTGTTGCCGTGAACTGTGGTGTAGGTCATAGATGCAGCTCGGATCCCACATTGCTGTGGCTGTGGCATAGGCCAGCAGCTATAGCTCCAATTAGAT